>NC_060156.1:22632251-22637930 GCF_021292245.1 Micropterus dolomieu | reverse complement strand
CTTTTAACGGTCTCCTCCGGGGTTTCATCCGCCTGCTCCGGGATACCCGAAATGACCAGATTATCCCGCATACTACGAGCCTGGAGATCGATGATCGCTTCTCTAATGTTTTTATTGTCTGCCGAGAGCCGCGTCATTCCCTCCGTGAGGGATTTAACCGAACATTTGAGGACCTTGTTTTCAGCCGCGAGCTCAACCACCTGTTTCTGGCTGAACTCCAGGGATTCCCGCAGAGCCTGAAACTCTTTGTGAAGTACTTCCACCAGAAATAATCGGGCATCAAAGCTAGACAATTTCTTGTCTATTGAATCCAGAATCTCTGTAAAATCTGCACCTTGCGAGGAGACTGCTCCAGGTGATGCTCCAGGTGAGTCTTCAGTGCGGTTTCTTTTTGATTTCCCCATGACCACTCGATGAAAACACTGGTCAATATAAACTTCAAGGTCCTCCAAACACTCGTCCTCGAGGTCCTCCAGTGCAATTTGACTGCTCTTATTTGTTAATTCGCTTAAAATTGGCGGATTGTTTGTTTAATGAATTGTTTGTTTAGCTGCGCGCTGCCATGTTTGAATTGCACCAAGTCTCACGAGATTACACAAACGCTCACCGTGTCATCTCAACCTCACCGTGTCATCCAACCTTAAAAACTTAAGTTAAATAAAAGGATATAAAAAATGTAAGTGTGGATTAAAACTGGATAACAGTCAGGTTTAAGACTGAGCTTCCGACAGGTAGCTACAGATGCCAACGCATGCGCAGAGTACAGATTACGTCAGCGATTACGTCATCTCTGTCCAGCTGCCTTGCTTCTTGCGTCTGCTGTGCTAGAACAAATGTTCATGCATCACTTTAGTGGCACTGTGTTGTTTACCGTGAATTTTATTAGCGACCTTATCGACCATGTTGAGTTAACAAGTTATTACGACATCTATACTGTAGTGAACAACGGTGTGGATTTGTGCATTTTATATTGAATAAATTTGGAGCTACTCTAAATTCCTTTCTCCTCCCCAGAGAAGAAGGGGAGGGGTCAAAGTTGCTTTCTCTAAGTGCTAGCCCAACCATAAAACTGGCACCTTTTTGATTCCGAAGCTGATAACGCGGGGCCTGACTGTTAAACTGACAAAGGGACACGAACCAGCCATTGGCATTTCCCTGAACAGCCTATCAAATCTGCCCCCTCCCCCCACACATGTTTCCGTGGCAACTGTCTTTGCTTTATGTTAATTAACCCATCAAAGGGATACTTCTTGTCTCACCTAAGTGTGACATAATCCAGGACAGCCGAACTTTCAATGTAAAAAGACTGCAGTCTCCAAAGACTCAAAGCATTTAATTAAGTTTAATTAAATCTTTAGTTACCTGATTACGTTTGCCTCTATTTGAGTAGTAGTAGTTATGTTAACTGTTGTTGCTATCCGTTGTTGATATTAGTGCTGAAAAGAAAGTTACTTGTGCAGTGTTTTTATTTTCAGCAAGACACTCCTTCATCTAATGTAATCCAAGCTTTCCTTATGTAACCTGAGCTCCCCCAAGTGGACGAAATAAGTATTACATGCCCTCGTCGGAAATGCCGTTAAATGTATAAATATCCTGACCAATAATGTGACAATTGTTTCCTGTTACCAAATGCCTAGAACAGTACAACCGTTCGACCATTGAGGTTCGATTGTGGAAAATATTTGATTATAATACGCGCAAATAGATTTCTTTTTAGACATTAAGTTTAGAAAGGCAGTCAGAAACCTGAGATGCCCCCTGGGGAACCACGCCCCAGGCAACAAAAGAGTGACACGCAACCTCGCTACTCTCTTCTCTTCGCTCTCTCTCCGCTGCTCCAACTGCTCGCTGGACGCTTGTCCAATTTAACTCCTAAAATCATATCATTAGTTTACTTTCATTAGCTCTTCTATGCCGTGTGAGTCAAATGCTTCCCACAATCTAACTTCCAGGCTCATTGTTCAGCTAATATTTATGCTCCCTGTATCGAACCATCTTTTTATCACCTTAGGCAGAGAATAAATTCGCTGTAATATAATCAAGAGCTGTATGTGTTGCCTATTTCTAGTTCCTGCCAAGAGAATTGACCCTTTAGATATGAGACTGACTGACTGACTTACTGATCACTAGTAATAATTGTATAATTATTCAAAACTACCTAGAGGTCCGGAGACTCTAGGATTATAACAACTCCGGTGGTGCCCTTAACGAGGAACATTGATTTTATGAATCTTAAAAATTCATAATTGGGTATCAATTCTCATAAATTTATTAAAATGCATAACTAATAAATTTAGGTCTGCTACAATACCCACGCTTGTAGTTGCTGCAGTACAAGCACGGGGAGGTAGCCTTGATGATGACCCTCGCTAATGTTAGCTGTTTATGTAACTTGTTATTTAGATATATGGTAATGTACGAAACTCAAGTGAGTCTGACTTCATCAGACTATGTTCTTCTTTCAATTAGACAGTTATCCATTTTTCGATTAAGAAGCAAGGGTTTAAACCCTCTCCAAATTCGCTTTTTCCCTCCATTTTGTCTTCCGTTCTCAATCGGGCCTCCGTCTCCCCCTTCTGTTCAATGCACCACCTGACAGTCACTCCAACTTTAACCCTGCATGGAAATATATCCCTCCTCGACTTTGCTTCATTCTCTTTTCACTCAGGAAAGTGAGTCAGATTTCTTGTCTGCCAGAACTTGATCACCATGATCCTATGCCAAGATTTTATTCGACAATTGGGCATGCGGTCATAGCCTAAAGCATGCTTTGGATACAGTAAAAATGCTAAGTGATTAGTGATGTCACCCACTGGACTGATCTACTTAAGTAGAACATTATTTTCACAAAAGAAGAAGAAAGTGTACACCTCCACCAAGGCCTTCAGGCCAACATTGTAAATGACATCATAGTTACATAAGACTCTGGCCACTATGCTGAAATCACCACACAAGCAAGAGCTGTTCTTGGGATCTGGGTAAAACAAAATATTTATTTATATTTATTTCTGAGCCCTGTGCAACATCTGAATACAAGCACAATTTACTTATTTTTGTCTTGTCAGCTATTTCCATTTATGATGGAGCAACTACAGCAGTAGCTTAGAGACAAACTAAAGCATCTTGTAAATATACAATGGGAAATGGCTCACACCTTTCTGACAGCTTAAGATGACAAAATGTGAATGGACTAGAGGGTGACACAGAAGTGGATTTTCACTCCTGTCCCATCACATTCCAACAAAAATATTCCTGTCTCCAGTCCCAATCCCAGAAGAATGACTCACTATCTTAAACTATCTATTTTAGAAAATCACATTAGAACTGCTTATTTATGTATAAACCTTAGATATGATTCCCGTCTCGTACACTCCTTTTGACTTTTTGTCCCGTCCCAGTCCTGTAATAATTAGTGCAATTAATTCCCATCTCGAAAAATTACATTGGCCAAGATGCAATCAGGGAACCCATTGGCTATTGTCTGATGACAATTTAGTTTTTTAACAATCTTGGAATTCGTAAGATTAGTTTTTTAAATGTACGCATCTGCATTCAGACAGTATCTGACGGTCGTCAAATGATAGCTGATGGTTTCCGAAATTGCTAATCGGACTGTAAACAATCACCAGTGCACGGAAGAGGAAGTCTTAGCCTGAATGTCTATCATCCGGATATCCACTGGCTACACCGGAAGCCCTGAAACATTGGCTTTTGTCACAGAAGGCTAAATCGTCCGGTCAGACGAGAGCTGGCTCTGACCTTGCCACATTATCTTCAACAGCTACCACAGTAAGCAGAATTTCCAATTTTCATCAGTTCAGTAAATCCTTCAGAGGGATTTGATTTACAAATACCCTCAAATCTGATTAATATAATCATTGTAAGTGGCCTTAAGAGGCTTTCGCCCAATTCGGTTCATATCTGGCTAACTGAACAGTAAGAGAAGGAAAACTAATATTGAGCCATGTTTCCATCACTGATGGGAGTGTTGTCTACCATGCTGACCCACTTTCTGCTTTTCTATTGGCTCACAGCCCTGCAGGAGACAGAGTTCACCAGCTGTCATTCACCAGCCTATTTGTTGGGATGCAATTCAGATTATCTCCATGCTTATCCCTCTGTGTGTGTGTGTTTGTGTGTATGTGTGAGCATGTATTACTTGTGTTGTGGGGACATAAACCTGTTTACACAGCAGCATTGTGGAGACTCACCTTTCTCTTGGGGACAAAACACAAGTTCCATAAATCATTACACTGGTAGTAGACAAGTAGTGGTTATGGTTCAGGTGTGTCTCCAGAAAATTAATGTAAGTCAATGTATTGTCCACTGAAGTGATGAAAACATGACTGTGTGTGTGTGTGTGTGTGTGAATTTGATTTGATACGAGTTGCCTCAGTCCTGATTGACAGGTCCCAGTGGTAGCGACTTGTCAATCACAAGGAAGAGACGCCCTAAAGCATACGTTGCTTTATCATCTATTTTATTCTAAATGTGACCGTCATTTACAAATTTAACATCATGCTGTATTGAAGTAAACTTGAAACCAATGAGACCAGAAACTCATTAGGAAAGTATTTACTGAGTAAAAACCAAGTGAGAAGTAGGATCATTTTGTAATTGACCACAATGCAATCTGACTTCTGTTCTTTCTCTCTTTTTCTGGCTAGTGTAGTTAAACCCTGCAAGCCATTTGAAAGAATGCAGGTTTAAGGCACTTCTGGGTTGTCTTCACTTTTCAAACCTGGAGGTTGCTACTTGGAGCTGCATCACATCAGTCATAAAGGTCAGTCAAACTTGGTCTTTCACAAATATTTTACCTTGTTTTGATGTTTATTTGAGGTACCCTACCGTCAGTTAGTCTAATTTAGGTTTGTATGAACGTAGGGTTGTGTCATGAAGTTAAATATAATTTGAAGCACAGACAAATTACTTAAAGTGAATTAACTGCAGTATGCTACCACTACTACAATTCAGGCATCTCAGCAGGTATTCTAAGTTTGACAGAGTTGGCATCAAAACCAACTCTTGCTTTTAGTTCCTTGGTTTTCCACCAATTTGGAAAGCACGAAATAAGTGGGAGAAACATGCATACAGTGAGGTCATCCAGAAGCCAAGCCACCCACCTCCCTGACCCATGCACTAAACCAGACATTCCTCACACAACTCCCACCCAAAAAATAAGATGGGAGAGGCCAAATCTGCATAAAAATGTAAATCTGCAAAAGTGTTGACCATGACTGACTTGGGTTTGAACAGATTTTTATTTTGAACTGCTGGTTTCAAATGTCTTCCAGCATCCATTATTCTATCATTGTCTCACCAAACAAAATTATGGTTATTCAAAATGAGTATTACTTTTACATCACAGGAAGCCATTAGAATCAGTGTTAATATACTGTAAGTGCTAAATGCAGCTTTAAGGCGTGCCATGGATGTTTCACACAGACACCAAACACTAGCAGCAGGATGAGTCCTTCCAGCAGACAGCCAGGTAAACATCAGGAGAGGAATAGATGAATGTAAATGTAGGCAGAGAAAAGGAGGTTGACCTAGTTACAGCATATTTCCAGATCTTGGGGCATCAGAAAGATTTTAACATCTATGTAGTGTGACTGGTTGAAAATATTTTCTCTGAACACAATTGATGACAGCATTTAGCAAAGACTTTACCTGACAGGT
>NC_060156.1:22612855-22632151 GCF_021292245.1 Micropterus dolomieu | reverse complement strand
GTGTAGTTAAACCCTGCAAGCCATTTGAAAGAATGCAGGTTTAAGGCACTTCTGGGTTGTCTTCACTTTTCAAACCTGGAGGTTGCTACTTGGAGCTGCATCACATCAGTCATAAAGGTCAGTCAAACTTGGTCTTTCACAAATATTTTACCTTGTTTTGATGTTTATTTGAGGTACCCTACCGTCAGTTAGTCTAATTTAGGTTTGTATGAACGTAGGGTTGTGTCATGAAGTTAAATATAATTTGAAGCACAGACAAATTACTTAAAGTGAATTAACTGCAGTATGCTACCACTACTACAATTCAGGCATCTCAGCAGGTATTCTAAGTTTGACAGAGTTGGCATCAAAACCAACTCTTGCTTTTAGTTCCTTGGTTTTCCACCAATTTGGAAAGCACGAAATAAGTGGGAGAAACATGCATACAGTGAGGTCATCCAGAAGCCAAGCCACCCACCTCCCTGACCCATGCACTAAACCAGACATTCCTCACACAACTCCCACCCAAAAAATAAGATGGGAGAGGCCAAATCTGCATAAAAATGTAAATCTGCAAAAGTGTTGACCATGACTGACTTGGGTTTGAACAGATTTTTATTTTGAACTGCTGGTTTCAAATGTCTTCCAGCATCCATTATTCTATCATTGTCTCACCAAACAAAATTATGGTTATTCAAAATGAGTATTACTTTTACATCACAGGAAGCCATTAGAATCAGTGTTAATATACTGTAAGTGCTAAATGCAGCTTTAAGGCGTGCCATGGATGTTTCACACAGACACCAAACACTAGCAGCAGGATGAGTCCTTCCAGCAGACAGCCAGGTAAACATCAGGAGAGGAATAGATGAATGTAAATGTAGGCAGAGAAAAGGAGGTTGACCTAGTTACAGCATATTTCCAGATCTTGGGGCATCAGAAAGATTTTAACATCTATGTAGTGTGACTGGTTGAAAATATTTTCTCTGAACACAATTGATGACAGCATTTAGCAAAGACTTTACCTGACAGGTTGTGCATTGATATGCAAGAGCCAATCAGTATCAGAGGTAATTTATAAAGACAACTTCCAGTTATGCTAATCACCTTGTCCTGCGGCTAGAATGTAATTCTCCACAGCTCATTTTGTGTCCAGCTCACGTGTTGCTGTGAGGGGCCAAAAGAGGCCCTCTGACGGCATCAGTCCCAGTTGAACATCTGCCATCTTGAATCTAATAGAAGCACATGCTTTATGTATCACCTCATGCTGCTCCCTTGTGACATAAAATTGGATGGTGTGTTACAAAACGGAAAAAATCAGACTCGAGGAAAAATGACAAATTCAGCATTCCATGAAATAGAAGAATATAAATATTCTGAAAAGCACCTGTTTTCAAGCAAAAACAAAACATGAGGAAGAGGAGAGAGCTGGAAGAAAAAGAGAAAAAACCAGATGGAAGAAACAAAATGAAAGAGCTGTCATGTTCTAAAAGCACTTTTGTCCATGTTAATAGCGTCAAAGCGTTGAGTACGAAAAGGGTTTAGAAGAGGGCAACTTCTGAGAGGAGGCTCCTGATAAGGTCAAAGGTTAAAGTTTGAACTTTGGTGGAACAAGACAGGGAGGAAACTTTGATTTTAGTGAGAGTAGAAGTCACTGTAGACATTTGGCTTCTCTTAGTTCAACAGAATTTAAATGAGAACTACATTATGAACTTCGGGGAAGATTCATTTCTAAAAATATATATCTAGTGTTTTGGAAATGGGCTCCTCAGCTCAAAACCTTTCAGTGATGGTAGAAGACAAAGAAAAACAGAGACAATAGAGTAAATGTTTTATGTAAAGCTGGGGTAGGCAAGGGAGAATCTAGCAAGAGACAGCTTGATTTTGAAAGTATCTAACTGATATAATCCTACCCCCTCCTTTCAGGCCTCCCTCCAAAGCCACTCTTCCAAAACACATTGTCATGCACAGTGAGTGCACGCATGTAGGGAGGAAGGCAGGTAGGCACGATACCAGATTGTTTTCATTTTTGTTTTAGAGCATTTGATTCATTGCTTTCTGTCAGGATGTAAACATAATTTAAACAAATATAATAATAAAGTGCTTCAGAAATAAGTTGCCTAACCTTGCTAAAACAGGTCTGGTTGTGCACCTGTTTACCATAAATGGTGAGATCGGAGCCAGAGTGGGAATTAGTAGATCTGAGATTGAGTGAAATTTCTTGCTCTAGCAGCTGAACAAATGTAGTTTTTGGCTGACATGCATGGTTAGACATTTCCTAGCTTCTAACATTCATTTTTAATTTCACTTTTCATTTAAATATGTACAATTAGGTCTACACACAATATGAGCTAGACCACAGGTGTGTGTGCATGTGTATGCACGGACCAGAGACTCACACACTTGGCAGCAACCCTAGATTTGGAGGACTGTCCACATGGACATACATAAAAAAAAAGCAAACACAGTAGGTACAGATGATGAAAATACAAAGGTCTGCAGGGTCTACACGCTTGCCAAGTCAAATATAGAGATGACATTTAAGTAACAAACCCTCTTGTCCAAAGCATGGCCAAAGCAGTAACAGTGGGGCTGCCTGGAGAGCAATAAAATGTCAAACATAGAAAAGCATTAGTCTCAGCACACTGCATGGGGTCTGTTTATTTCTGACAGTTTTGGAAAAGCTCAGATTTTACCTTCAGCTTGGGTCTGCGTAGCCTGAGGAATAAACTGCTGCCAGGAAACTATCAGACATGAGGGACAGATGTCCCCCGAAATACGTCATTTCAACTTGCAGCATTTCTCTATTTGCTTGTGTGTTTTTTTGTTTGTGTTTTAGTTTTTGTTTCAACAGTTCTTATGCATGTGAACTATGTCGAAGTGGCAAATTTGTTTCCTAATTTGCTAGCGTATTTTTTCATTTCATTATTTTTTTCTAAATGGGGCATAGACACAAACAAATTAAGTAAACATCTCTACATATGTTTGCATGTGTGTTCTTAATGCGGTACTACAGCGATTTTGTATTGGACCTCCATAATGCTGGGGCACTCACAAGAGACATATTAAAAAGCAAAATTGAAAAAACAGAGGCCCAGATATTCTGCCTTTAGTCACACTTCTAACATGGACAAAAAAACATAACAATACTTGTCTTCCTAGCATTTCCTGCTTCCATCTCTTACACAAAGATCCTTATTATCTAATCCACAGAAACACTAACAAAATACAACAAATATACACAAAAAAAGACTCACTGAGAGTAATATGTCGCTTCATTTCAATACAAATTATCTTGGCTTAGAATAACACCATATTCCTTACTAACAAGGCACAGAAACAGCTAACATGAGCGACAGAGGTTCTCTCTCATGGGGGCTCAATGTCAAGGCTGTTGCCCTGCACTGCTACTGCTTCAAAATCGCAACAAGTAGGCTACAGGCATAGACATCTTAATAGCTGCTAACTTGCTAACACACTGTAAAACAACACAGTGTATGCATAAACATTTACCTAGCACAGCATCAACTATCAAATTTCAACAACAAATATCAATATCTTACCTGCAAAATATAAAATACTTTGGGTTGACAATGGAATTTTCTGCTTGCAGACATTTTAATGGGATAAGTGAGCCTGTTGTTTGCGCACACTCTCTGATATGGGGAGAGAGATAGCACAACCTGCAGGTGTGACTCCACTGAAAGGTGGATTCCTGTCCTGTTTCCATTTAGAGTAGGCCACTATTTAGAGAAAGCCACATCACACATTATGATGTTGGGAATGTGCAATACTAGTGAAGGTGCTATCTGATAATGATGATTCCTCAAGAGGCCAAAACTTGTATGTTAGTGGAGTAGTTTTGATATATATAATATAAATACTGCCAATTTTTCTAAATGTGGTGAAAACACAATAACTGGACGTAGATATGTTAAATCTTGTGGCACCCTTGGCACGTCTTTAAACTGCACCCACTGGGACATTTTCTTTAAGTCCCATTTTCAAGCACTGTTTGCTGCAGTTTCAGTCTTCAGTCAACTAGAATCAAACACAACTTTCATGTTCACCTTTTGGTCATCAAATTACTGTGATAGTGACTACATTAAAAAAAAACATTTTAAAATCTAATAATTTAATGTGTATGTGTGCGTGAGTAGCTTAGGATAATACTGTATAAACCAAAACTGAAAGAAATCTGACCACTTTGTCAGTCTCGCCTTCCTTTACAAATATTTTCACCATGATACCATTTTGAAACAGCTCTAAACAAAAATAATGTGTTTACTTCTAAAGTCATGTTCCCAATGTGAGTTTACTGGCAGTCTGAGCTCATATCCTCAGTATCTTTTATGTTTACCAGAGTGGAATATTATCGTTTAAACTGTGTACATCTACACTGTTTACATCTTCATTCTGTGAGCATGATTATTCCTGTGCACATTATTTAACAAAACATTTTCAGTATCAACAAATACAATCATCCCCATCAAAATGAAGCACAAGGAGCAAAACATTTTGCTTAAACATACCAATCACCGCTGGCAAAAACATAAAAACCACTCTAAAATTATATTAGGCAGCCTCCAAACATTCAAACAGTTAACGTAATTTATGTTATCTTCTCCCTAAAGGAATTTGACAGAGGAGTAAGTAAAAAAGTTCCAGTCACGTTAAACGAGTTGCTGTTTATAAGTGATTTACAGCATGGTGCTCTATTCCTGAAAAGAGCACACACTCACAGGACAATGGAGTTCAAAGTAAGTGCTGACTTTGACTTTGGAGGGAAACAAGGTCCTCTCTGTCTCTCTGCCTGAAGATAAGAAGATGTTAATATCTCAGTACCAAAATAGATCCGAGCTGCAGGACAGTGAGGGAGAGTGGAGAGTGAGGACATGCAGATGACCATGGTAACATCAACAGTGAGCATGTTTTTGAAGGCCCATACTGATATTCTAAAACTGAATTGACAAGCAGCTAAAATGTATCTTTTAAACATATTATTTCCATGTCTTCAAATTTAAACTGTTTCTCTAAACCTAATGAAAGCCATAAGCAAGTAAGCTACAATGATTCCAGCTTATTGCAACTAGGATCTTATTTTTGAAGTTTTTCCCGTCTTTTCCATCCATAACAATATTGTCAATGGGAACATTAGGAACATGGCTAAAAAGAGGTCAGATAGGCCATGAAACACAAGCAGTCAGATGATCAGTCAGGATTTAAACTAACACTAGGTAATATAAACCTATTTGAATGAGAAATGGAACAGTAAGATTATTTCCCAAACACCACATCCCATGCGTATTACATACTGACTTCCTGGTTCATGTTAGATGTTGTATTAAACCAGAAGACAGCATGACTGATCAGATCTCTTCAGAGGTAGAGAAACTCTCTGAGACATATCTCAAAAAGCCACAGGAGTCATGTTGTTAAATTATTTCTCCTCTTCACCTTGCTGCTTGCTTTTCTCCTGC
Source organism: Micropterus dolomieu (assembly GCF_021292245.1). Taxonomy (NCBI): domain Eukaryota; kingdom Metazoa; phylum Chordata; class Actinopteri; order Centrarchiformes; family Centrarchidae; genus Micropterus; species Micropterus dolomieu. Next base: position 22,626,692 of record NC_060156.1, on the reverse strand, counting down.
TGTTTTCTCTCTCTCACTCACTCACTCCGCTGCTCTGTGTTTTTCTCCTCCTCTCCTGCTACTTGTCACTTTGAATTTCCATTTCATCCTCATTTCACATTTCGTCTTCTTTCCCTCCGCCCGCCCCCACTCTTCCTCTCACCTCTCTCCTCTCTGGCCTGTGCTCTTTGATGTTTCCACCATATAAAGCCACGGAAACACTGAGTGTCCTGAGCGGAAGGCGACACGTGCCAAATGTCACTGTGAGCAAGTGAGTGGGGCTGCATGTGAAACTGTGACAATAATCCTACAATACCTAATATGGAGAAACAATACACAAACAATCTTCTGTTGGCTTCATGTTGCAACGATATCTGACAATTAATTACCAGGTTTGCTGTTTATTTACAGCATTAAAAGTGATGCTAAATTGATGTAACCTTTATTTAACCAGGGGAGCAGACCCATTGAGGTAAAATCTCTTTTTCAAGGGCACCCTGGCCAAGAAAGGGAGCAGGACAGGAAGCTTGACATTACAGACAAAGAATGAGAACAATATTATTATGACATCTACTATTTGACATATACACATATGTGACAGAAACAGAATACTACCAGTACATTAAGACACCTTCAAGCAACTACAAATACACTATTGGATTTCTAGCTCATTTAAAACATTTACATTAATCTTCAAAAACCTACGTAATCAAGGATTTGAACTCCTGAAGAGGTCCCAGCACCTCCAGCCGGAGGGTCCAATGCAAGCAGGTCCACGTAGACACAAGTGCACATAACATACTATTAGTATACAACATCAATGTACAGTTTTTCAGAAGTAATTTCTCAATGTTTGAAGAAATGTAAATGAAAACTCAATTTATTGGAGTTAGGCCAGATTAGTTTAGGGGTTCAGTGTTAAATATGTTTTTATGTATTTATTGTAATTGTTTTCCCGTCTATTTAATTCCCCGTCCCTTCAACCTGCCGACTCCTGAGCAACACAGCATACATTTTCATCAGGCCACTTTGATTTGTGTCCCTGTTTTACATCAAAATGTGCATGATTACAGTGATAGCAATAACAAGAATTACAATTACCATTCTTATCACAATCAGGGACATAATTTGATTTATTCAGCAATTTTCCAGCCAGCAGGACATTATTCCACCTAAATAATATTTCATTTGGCATGTAGAAGCTCTGATGGCTGGTTTCCTTGTTTCTCCTCCACGCTGCTGAAAACATCACGTCACCTTGTAGGCAAAGCCAAACTCTGTGTTGACTCTCCAAGTCTGTTTTGGTCTGGTTGCCGGAGCTCGACACCCAAACAAAGCTCACATAACTGACATTTACAAGATGAATTGAGTCCAGATGATATATGGAGCAGTGGATATCTCGTGAGAGTTAAACTTGTATCTCTAAAAATATCTATTTGAGGGTAATAAAGAAAAGCAGGTTTATTTTCTTGGCCTGTTTTCTGTGAGGTGTTGGGCAGCATTAAGGTCAATGCGTTCCAACAACTGAAATATTATAAATGCCAGAATTGGAGTTTTAAGTTTGTAAGATGACGGAAACCAGAATTAACTTAAGTAAGTGGGCTATCTCCAGCTAATAAAAAGCACAGAAGTCATGTACTTTCATTTTAATTAAAGGCATTAAAGTAAATTTTACAACCACCAATGACAATATATATCAAAGAATTAATCACATTTTTTTATATGTAAAGCAAAAGTGATCCTACATACATGCAGTTAAAAAACAAGGCTTGTGTTGTTCTACATTTTTCCTACAGTCAACGAAGTCCATGAAAATACCAAAACCAACATTTTTCTGTCTGTCTCTCAAATTGTCAGACTTCCCTGCCCTGTCTGTGTCTCTCAACCTCAAACCGATTTATATAGTTAAATAAAAAAAAAGACAAAGTAATTTCATTGAAAAGGTAGGCACTGTAATATTTTGTTAACATAGCTCAAACAAGAGTAAAATGTATGTTAGTTGGGGACTATTTTCAGTCGTGGATAATCCGCATTCAGTGTTCTAGTGAGTATTTCCAGCAGCAGGAAGGTGTATGTGTGAGTCCAAATAAATGTGTATGTTCCTGGTAATGAAGGAACTTGTCACTCAATGCAACAGTGTGGCTCGTTTATACATTTCATCAACAATAGAGCTCTATGGCACAGATGAATAAGATGTATTAGGCTTTAAAGATCTGATCTTGAATATTTTCATTTAAATAAATGTCTGTTAAATCTATCACTGAATGAGGTAACACAGTGGTGACTGAGCTTTTGGGTCACTGATTAAAAAGCCCTTGCAATGGCAGTTCCAGGAATTGGCTGTCTGTGGCAACGTTCCCTTGAATAAATACTGTTTTAAGATACTGCTAATGAAATTTCCGAACATTTCCTACTGCTGCAGCTTCACATTAAAAGCATTTAATTGGTGAAACACAAGTTGACATTTGTTATGAAGCAGTCACATGAAATGTAATGTGTTTGTCAGTGAGATTAACACAACTGCTATTGTTCATCAAAAATGCAGTATTGCAGGGAGAGGGAGAGGGAGAGCACAGGGGGAGCAGCCACAGTGAGCTATTAGATCAAGAGCTGCAGGCAACAGGCTGCACAGCTCCAGCTTCTCAGCGAGGTAACCAACTCCTTTCTCTGTGCCCTGCTGTTTGGAGAGTCATGCAGTGTGCAGCATGAAATCAGATCATGGTTGCTCATAGAATGATGGAAAAAAGCCTATTATTGCCTGACTTCTTTATTTAATAACAATTATTTGTTTTGCTAGTTACCACCAATCAAGACAGGTGTCACCAAATAAACTAGGACTGAAATCTTAAAGATTACAACTTTAAAGCTGTACCGTAAGTCTTTCACAATGTCTGAGTAAATGCCACAAAGTCACACCACCATACAATGTCAAACATCTTGGCTATGGTGTATTGTACTGTCCTGTAAAGTAACTCACAATGAGGAAATAATGGGAACTGTGTATTGACTTTCCTGTCAAACAAACTCCTGTGTGCTTAAAACTTAAAGGAATCAGTAGACAAAGATTGTTACATGCAAACATCAATATTAAATTGTTCTCTACAGTTTGTTTCATAGTTTGAATGACAATGGGATCCAGAGGTGGGGATTTGCTGCTCTCATGTGGCCGCTGTAGAAACTTCAAGTCAGATTTCCAACTGACGTTTCCCTTTGAAATGTCTGTTGCTGGAGTGGACTGAAAATCAAAAAGGTAATGTTATGTGGTAAATTTGATCCCGCAGTAATGCTCGCCATTAGCAGCTTGCTTATGCACATTTACAGTTGTACCTTACAAGCCTCAATAATGAAGGATCACGTTTGAGGCATACAGAATTTTCCAGGGCAACGAATTCACAAGGGGCTTGAAAAAGTATTGAAATTCAATGTTTTGGCCTGTTAGGACAAAGGGGTTAAAATTGGAAATTAAATTTAAAAAACGCACCTTGTGTCAAGTTTGTCAAGTACTGTGAGGTAATATATGATTTTTGAAGAGCAACCTTTGTCAAAACTATCTGACATCAAAACAACCAAAAACATCCCAACAGTATCAATGCTTTTACCAAAGACTAAAGATATTCATGATTAATAACAGATATTGTTTTAAATTATATAAAACAGAATTAACAGCAAATTCGTAAATTTGAGAAGTCAGAGCCATGAAATGTTTTCAGTTTTTGCTTGCCATAATTGATTAAATTAATTGTTCAACAGCTCTTTTTCTGACAATCGACAAATTGATTCATAAACTAATAAATTCAGCATTGTTATCACTAAATTTTATGACTATAAATTTTAACCTTGTTCTCTAATGCAGGACAACAAATATGTGCTTATCAGTAATCTGCTATAACCAAAACAAAACGTTTGCCTTTTAAACACAAATGACGTTACAGAGTACTTGTGTCCTATCGTCTATGCGATTGTATTTGAGTAAGTGAGGTTAGTGTATCATACTCCAAAACCCTGCTTTTCCATTCCGTTCATGATGCTACTCTGTTCATCAAATGTGTTTTGAAAAAAGTCACTTCTGATCTCCGTGGGCGTTAAAAAGAGTTTGAGCACAACGTCAACTTTGTTCTTTTATAATGTTTCTGAACGCAGAGAGAGGGGAGGTGAATGAGTGCCTGCAGGTCTTGTCCTCATATTTCCTCCAGGAAGATAAAGACCTGCAGACTGGCAACAATAATCATCACATGGGAAGATTAGCCTGAACTACGGTTTGATGGTCAATGTAAAGCAACGTTTTCTTTGCACTTACTAATGAAACAGGAAAATTCAGGAACGATTCTATTTCATACACATACATACATCCACTGAGAGCTGTTTTGTCAACTTTTGAAAGGCGGACGTGTCTGTCACTGTGAATAATAGATTATTAGTGACTAGAATAGATTCATAAAGAAGCTGGAGCAAGTCACTAACACTTAGGCTTACTACACTATCAGCAGTGTGCAGGGCTACACACACTTGATCTGTTTTACTTCAATTTGCATGGTTGCTTTCTATCAGTAACTCGAATGATTTTTCTCTCGCATGCTTTTTTAAATTTGCAGATGGAAAGCTCCAATCTTTCTATTTGATTTCCCCATTGTGTTAAGTGTTTTTTTGTCTCTACCCGTCCTTCACATTGAGGTCAAGTTCAGCAAAAAAAAATGACAGCACTATTTGAGTTGGAATCATCTGTTTGAGGGACAGTCACAGCCACAGGAGTACACTGCTGTCATAACAACGCCCACTGTTACCCAATATCACAATGCCATTTCACTTTATGCTAGTGATCGCCACATAGAATACCAGCTAGAAATACTATTTCTGTCCTTTCAATTTGAAAAATAATGAGCAAGAAAATGCAAAACTGAACAACCACAACCCAAACACTGCACATAAAAAATGTTCATTTTGCCCCTGTCCTTGACACACTCTATGCCCACCCTTGCAATTATGCAATCATGTAGGAGGAAGAAATAATAAATTTAGCTTTAGTAGAAAATGTTCAAACTAAACTACAAATCATTCCATTGTGTTAAGCGTTAAATGATTGCCATAAAAAAAAGATTACTGGTCGGCTTAAAAGTTTAATAGATAGGTAGAAGATGCTCTTTAGTGAACCAGAAACATTCTGTCTCCTTTTCATCTCCAGCTGCAGAGAAATCCTTAAACAAAACAACCTCCACCTGTTTAAAAGCAAGGTTTTTTCTGAGGTGCCTTTGTATCATCATGTTGCCTTGGAGACAAACTCCTGTCATGTCCAGGAGTGGCCATACAGTGTCAGTGTTGCGTAACAAAAATCTTATAAACAATTTGCACCATTGAAAAATAAAAATTGCACAGGTTAATCTAGCAAATAGTACCTTTCGTACAAACAATGCAGGGTGCATTATGTAAAAAAAAAAAAACACCTCAAAAGAGATAGAGATTTTAAATGCAGCAGACAAAGTCAAACTGAATAAATTCAAAATCTGTTCAATAAACAAAATTCTATCCACCCACAACTCCTATTCCACAGTTTGGACCCATAATAACAGAAATGCACTTTAAGGTTTAATAATTGGGTTTCAGAATCATTAGTTAAATTTGCAAAAGGCTTAAAGACTTTAAAATACTTCAATTCACCTGGAAGAGAATTACACTACTAGCGGTGTTATTTGAGTGCACCCGTGGGGTTACTGTAATCCCATTTAATGTGCTACATTACTTCCTAAAGGTGCCAACTGAAAACACACTGGTGAGTGAAAGTGAAAGGACCTGGCCTTGACGAGATGAGAAAGAGAAGAGGAACCAAAAGGAATGTAAATAACATGAAAAAGGTGAGGCGTGAGGTGACATTTCCCAACACAGAACTGTCCATTGATGAGATGATTACATGTTTAGTGTTTAACTCTGATGTTTAAGAGTTAAACATCTGTCACCTGTGACAATTTTGAGATAAATCATAATAAATATATTATATAATACTAAATATTACAAAATATAACTCCCAACTATTAAGTGTGGTGCTTTGCCTTGGTCTTTGGCTGTGTCCTCTCTGTAATATCGCAGTAACAGCGACTGTTTTAACCTGCTGCACAATGTGGCATGTTTTAGATTAACAGTGTAGGAATAACAGACATTTACAACTACAGTTATTGAATCATCAACATTTATCTACTTCACATTTTCACCATGAATCATATTCATTTCCCTCTCACATGTATGTCAGTGATGTTAAAATAGGCCAGAAATGCAAACTGATGAATCAACCTCCCAAGAGATCTGTCATTATAATCTGGCCTCCATTTTCAACTGACTTCTTTCTCTTTCTCCTTTTGATGAAGCAGCTGGCCTCCGAGGTAGCAGTGCAGTACAACACACTACTTTCAGCGCTGTAGTCTGTGTTCAGAACTAACATTAGACACACTCTAGACATATCTGGTCGGGAAATACATGAAATGTCCTATATGTGTCCTATATATTGTGAGGATCATCCTAAATATTGTGTAAGCTCAATGAGAGATGGAAAATTATTGTTTCACTCCACTGCATACTGTAAGGGTGCATATTGTGGACTGTAAATAGTAATTACATTTTTAAGCAAATACAATCAACCCTGAATGTGAAAAACATTAAATGTACTCTTGGTGAAACTAATCTGAAAATGAATGGACATTCAATTCAATTCAATTGGGCTTTATTGGCACGGCAAGTCGTTTACATTGTTTCTTTGTGTTTATTAGAGAATCAATATTCAGTGTAGATTCGATATTAATTATCGTAGTAGTTTTTCTGTGACATAGTCCAAGGCCACAAATCTGCTAGTAGTCTATCTTAGTCTGCATTGTGTCAACTTTATTTGTTTCCAAATATCCACAATCCACAAGTACCCAATGTACTTAAAAATCCACAAGAGAGAAATGTTTGAGTGAACCTTTTAATCTAGATAATCCAGTTATATTACTGGATTAATAATACCGGATAGATCCAGTAATATTCTATTTATGTAGTAGGACACCCCTCTGCTAATAGATTGTTATCAGAATGTTATTGTTCTTAAATATTGATACCAGCAATGGCTCCAAAACGGCATCAGTCAGGCTCTTATTAAGAGAGCAGATAACAGATCACACTGATGGTGGTGTCCAGTGTGTCTTTCTCATTATGACTTCAGGTTGAAGCGAGCTGCATGCTAGTGACTCACAGCTCAAAGATGACACATCTCGCCTCCTCAAAACCACATGGACTCTGTTTCACAACATAGCTATTTTCATAAAACATTCATTTACAGGTAGTGCTGGGGAATGAATGGAGAGCTATTTCAGGAGATGGGCAGCCTATGGTCTACTAAATTACTTTGTAACACTCAAGACTAGACCCGCCCTGACATCAAACTGTGAAAGGGGTGGTCATGGCGCAATGGATAAGACACATGCCTTTGGTGGAAGAGACCCTGGTTCAATTCCCCACTGTGACCCATTTACCATTGTGTCCCTGAGCAAGACACTTAACCCCTAGTTGCCCCAGAGGCGTGCATCCTCTGACATGTATAGCAATTGTTAGTTGTTTTGGATAAAAGCATCAGATAAATGTAAAACATAAAATTATTTATCAGGATAGACTCTTGAATTTAGTCTGCATAGTGTTTACACTATTCTCCAAGACAGAAGAGCTTCATTACTAGTGTGAATATCAGTGCAAATAATTGTTTTGTTCAATACATTTTCCTGGTAAGAGCATCAGACATCATCATATAAGGCCTAAAGTACATGTCTGAGAATTACCAAACAACTTTATGGTTCTTTGAGGATGTTGATTTTTACAGCCACACACAACTTAGCTTTTTTTCTTCAAGGTTGCAGTTTGTACAGGCAGTCAGATGTTAAGGTGAAAAGAAAACTGGGAGGGAGAAAGGGCTCATGCCATCATTCTCGTCCTGTATATCCTGTACTCCCCAGCAACATGAGGCATAACTTAATGTATATTTGATATAAATGATCATAAGTTACCACTTCTAGATGCTACTTTGTTGCGAGGTTTCATGGTCCAAATAACACTATATTTAACTATCAAGTGGAAAAAATATCAGTGTCCAGGAGAGTATTGCTTGCCTTTTGCTGCACCTTTTCAAACCAGATCTTACACTAAATCAAACCAAAAGTTCACCCTAACTGGGCACTAGGTAGCCTTTCTTTACAAACGTTCACTGACACATTATAAGCGGTATACATTAAGTGTAATATTGGTTCGTTCCCCCGAAATAAAGTGTGACTCAACCCATTTACTAGAAGGTCCTCGGGGGTTTAAAACGTCTCCTTTTTAGGTATGATAAAGTTTGGGACCCCTGGTTTACACCCGGCAGCAGGCTGCTCTGCGGAGTTTCAGTCACGGGGTGAGGGAGGGGGTGAATCTGCAGGACTCAGCTCACCACGCCTCGGTACGGTAACTTCGTCAGCCATATTGACTGTCTGTAGGCTACCTCTTCTCCGGTCGTGGGAGCCTGGCGGAGGAGTTTCCACCACTGAAGCTTGTGTACCCTCGGTACGCACCGTCTCCGGTAAACAGCACAGAGGACGGGAAGGTGAAACGCTCTATTTTTACTCGCTGTGGATATATAAAGTACTGCTGCCAGCTGGAGAGGGTGACAGTTGGACACATCCTCAGCGCAGCCAGGCGTTAGAGGTGAGTTTGATCGCCTTCATCTGTGCCTGCCTTCCTTTAAGCCGTTCAAATGAGGGGGGATTTATTTTCCTCTCCGGGCTGGAGAGCGGGTAGCGGTGTTTTTACGCAGGCACGTTAATGAGCCGAAGCGCTTCTAACTTCTTTTTTTTTAGCACACACCGATTTGACAGGCAGGCTAGAGGCGGCGTGCGGCTCAAATTTGGCTTCACCACTAACCGGGTTCTTGGACCTTTCAGGACGTGAGGACGGGTGAGTGAACTGGTGTCACTTTGCTGCGGTGCTGTGTGTCAGTTCAACTGTTACGCAACAGAGCAGGACTGACATTAGTAGTCAGGGTAATTAGATGCTCCTTTCCAGAATGACCTGTCGGCGGTTCGCAACCGCCGCTCATATTAGGGGAGCGCATCCACTTTTGGCGTTTTTAATGCCGCTGAGAACGAGGCTAAGCATATCACCATTGTCACCTGGACGAAATGCCCATCTCTGGTGTTGAATTCCGCGGTTAACTGAGGTCCTCTTTGCGTTTTTCATGTTGGAGGGCTCTCCGGCTCTTTTGTAAAGCTCAGTGCGGAAACAATGGTGTTTTTTTGCGCCGTTTGCAACTTTAGCAGCGAGTCCTGCCGCTGCTGACGACGCGCCTTGCTTTCTGCAACAATATTGCAAACAGCAGCTGCAAAAACGTCATTAGCACGTTGTCACAGTGAAGCGGTTTTGGCCCTTGTTGATATGCATGGACTCGCTTGTGGTGGTAAGGGGACTCTGAAATCTACCTGTGGTCGATTCAAATTCCGCTGTTTCTGCGCCTGCATCCATGGCACTGACATACACTGATGTGTGCCTTTGAGCCAAACGACAACCAAATCGCTTTCAGTCTGACACATACAAAAGCACAAATGTACACGAGAGAGGCTGGTGCTTGTTCCTAAACGGTGTGTAACTAAGTTAGTCTGAGTGAGTTCAAGTGAGTTCACCCTCAGTCCTGGAAACCGCGCCGACTTACACCGCATGTAACACTGGCAAGTTCAGCGTTTGCACGTAAACAACGGTCCTGAAAACAGTGACATTAACGCTCCCACACATGATGCTAGCGGTCCATCTGGCAATAACAGATGCTCCGTCGGCGTCAGGGAAGTTAGGACTCTCTGATTGGCCTAATTACAGCAAGGGGGGTGAGTTTATTGGCTGCTGTCGCTGTCGCTCAAATCCTCCTGTTGCTCCTGACTCCGCCTCCTCTGGGACCAAATTACAGCTCATTTGAGAAAGAGGCTCTCTGCACCAGCCATGAGATACGTTTGACGGCTGGTTTTGGATTTCCCTCAGCAGCGCAATTTTTGGTAACCTGTTGAATAATCTCATGGCTGCAGATCAGAGCAGAATAATGCTGTTTTATTCTGGCCACATGTGCACATTAACGTAAATTACTGAATAATATAGCTTGTTAGTGGTCTGTTATTTAATCTTAGTGCTGGTTTAAATTCAGGTAAAGTCATTCCTGTTGGCTACCAGAGCCCCAGAGTTACCTTTTAAAATGATATCAATTAGTAATAAAAAGATGAACTGTTTATTTTTAATACAAATGTTAGGTTACCATTTTAGAAAACTAAAGTTTCAAGTCATGTGATGGCCCAGTACATGAACCATTTTATATGTCCTTGCTGCTTATCATTATGTATGAACTTTACATTTTGGAAAGAGGCACACGCAGCCCAACCTGGGACCTTCAACAAAGCAACATCTACAGCATTGTAGGTGTTTCAGGGCAGGAAACAAACAGGTCATGGTTTCCTTTATGCAAAAACAAATTTAGACCATTTTGCAGAAACAAACAGACACGTTAATCGAGAAAGTAATTTGCCAGATTGGCTTCAGATTCGGCATCTGAAGCTGGCCAAATGGATTTCTTCACACACCAGCTGCTGCTGTGAGACTGTCTGAAAGTGGTTGTGATGTCAGCTGGTCAGTTCTTCATACTGTGTTGTTGCAAATTTTGTTAATTAAGCCTGATAGAGGAGATTTGTATCTACCTATTTTTGTCATTTGCTGTTTACATTTGCACATTTAAAGCTGAGTGGACATTTTTGAAACTGGTTCCTTTTTTATCTTTTGTGTTTTTGTTCCATCAACTGTGGTTACATGTTCAGTCCGGTTAAACCCAAAATAAAAGAAGACTGAAGCAAAATTGAATGTAACAGAAATATCCATTATAATCATTCACTGTATTATAAAAGTGCATACATGCATTAGCAATGAATACAGTAGGTCGAAGTTGAACAGGAGTTGCTCAGAAGTGCAATGGACATTAAAATGTGCAGTATTAGTAATCATTTTAACACTCAATTCAGTTTCAAATCAGTGGTTCGGATTATTTAATTGAAGTGGGATCTAAAAGCTGATGCCTCATGCGCATGCACAAATGATGGTAAATATCTGAATAAACAACACAGACTGTAAAATAAAAAATAAAAATTCCGATTTAATTAATTAACAATACAAAGCCATAGTAAAGTAATTTCTTTGTTAAACTTTGTTTGATGGACATTTCATTCTAAAAGCAATTATGCCAACTATTCACTTGTTCCAGCCTCTCAAATGTCACACATGCTGGTAACCTGTGTTACTGTGGATTGTTTGAAATAATATTTGGCATTTTATATACAATATTAATTGATTAGTCAAGAAAATAATCTGCAGATTACTCAATAATAAATATGAATTGCGAGTTGCAGCTCTGAAAGATACAGCGTGCTAACATTTATTTATTTTTATTCATTTTTAGCGGACGCTTTTATCCAAAGCGACTTACAATTGCTATACATGTCAGAGGTCGCACGCCTCTGGAGCAACGAGGGGTTAAGTGTCTTGCTCAGGGACACACTGGTGGATGGGTCACAGTGGGGGATTAAACCAGGGTCTTTCACACCAAAGGCATCTGTCTTATCCATTGCGCCATCACCCCCGCTAACGCTTAGTTTCACAACCCACATCACAGCCAGGTTCACTGACAGACACTATCTAGTTTCTCTTTCCGTCTCTCACTATCACGTCTTCTCCTGTTTTTCTTTCACTTTCATTTTATGTATCTGCATATCTCTATCGTTTCTGTGCTGCTTTTCTGAAACGTGTGACATTATGCAGCAGGTTAAGTCAATTAGGTTACGAAGTATTCTGACAGAGAAGACATGGACTCATATTTCCATTCATCTCTATACGTAGAGTAGTCTGGTGGTCTCAGGTTTAACCTCCACAACAGGTAGTGTTCCGTCCAAATTCGGTCCTGTGTCCTTGAGCAAAGCACTGAACATCAACCTACTAAATCAAACTGGATGATGACATTCATCTCAGATTTCCATTCCTTTTAACAGCTGTCAAAACCGGTTGACTTTTTTTGTAGCCGTTTAGCCAAGTGAATATTTATTGTACATATTAATCAGATTAATATTAATAATGCTGAATACTCCATCCTGTTGCTGGACTCCTCAAAAGATTACTTAACAAAGATGGAAAGGGGGAAAAAACTGTCACGAAATGGCAATGTTTGTGGGTTTTCAAGGTCAGGTAGTCTGTGGTCTATGTTTTAGGTCTTTGTTTTGAAAGCAGATTCCTCTTTTTGTCTTATAACTCTTTCAGTTGGAAGGGATCCCGAGTAAAGAGTCACTGCCTTACGTCTGCTAAACATTCAAGTCCATTAAGTGGCACCAAAGCAGCATTAAAATTTAATTTAAAGTGGCAGCATTGTTTTGGATTGTTTGTGTTTGTGGGTTCAAAGGTCACACCCTCAACAGGCTATTTGTGCAGTTTGAAACACTGTTCTCCTTGCACTCGATGAGGAATCTGGTGTACAAGTAGAGCCTTGTTGTCAAGCAAAGCAGTTGGTACAGTTTCCTGCTGTTATAACAGCTGTTGGAAGTTGTGAATGTCATCTCTGGCACTTAAAGTAGGACAATTTGTAGTCTCTGCAGACACATAACTCAAACTATGAAATTTTCTTTAATTGAAGAAGACACACTTTTAACGTGGATGCCCTCATTGTTGTCTGTTAGGTAGATTTGTTTTTTTCTTTGTTTAGATATTTGGACCCTACAAGGATTGAACCAAACCACAAGCAGAAACACACACAACCACAAGCACCTCAGGAGCAAAACCTCAACCCGTCAACCAAAACAGTGTTCACTTGCTCAATGAAAGTTTATTTCCTCAGTCAACTCTGAGCTCATAGAGGCAATAAAACAAATGAAGGTTAAACCACAAAAGAAGCAAAATATGATCCACAAAGTAAAGCAAGCAGGAAGCAAAATAATTCAAAATTAAAGATGACAACAGAGAGAGAAGTGAGTTCCAGCAGGAAACAACTGAGGGAGAAGTCAAACAATCAATCAATAAGTCATTAAGAATTGTTTCTAAAAATCTGAACCAGTTCCAACTTTATAAGAAATGAAGGTTTGTTAAGAAACACACTTTCTGATTTTGCTAATCACAGATCAGCTTCATTCTGTGTTTCTTGGGGCATGGTGTAAGAATGCAGCACTGTTGATGTCCTAGTTGCTGTCGTAATACCCAAGAATCAGAGCATGGTAGCATGTCCAGCCAGTATTCAACAAATACATAGCAAGATGGAGGCTATTTATATTTTTATTTTATTTTAGATTTTAACCAGAGACACAAACTAGCTTTTATTGTTTTGACAAATATTGCTTTTCATTGCCCAAAATAACGTGGTTTGTGCTTTCACTATACTTTTGTAGATTGTCTTAGTTAAACAGTTTGCCACACATCATAACTTAAGTCAGAATTGAAAAAGAGAAGTACAGTAATATTCTATCAACTCTGAATGATACCCAAACCAACCACACCTGCAGGGCTGTTAAAGGGGAGAGGAATGCAGAGGAGGAGGAGCCAGGATGCTCTAAAAGTGTGTGTAAAATGCAATAGTGTGTTGAGATTGATTTGGACAAAACAAGAGAGAGAGATGAAAGACTGTAATGTGCACAACGAGCAGAGTTTCTTTCTGCATGAATGGTGACCTGGAAGCTGTATCCGCTTGGGAGAGAGCCTCTGGTTTCACTGAATGAAGGGACACACACACACACACACACACACACACACACACACCCTGACATCCAGGTTTACGAGGTAGTGGGCTGCTGAACAGAGCAGACCTGTGTTATTT
>NC_060156.1:22604271-22612835 GCF_021292245.1 Micropterus dolomieu | reverse complement strand
CACACACACACACACACACACACACACACACACACACACACACACACACACACACACACACACACACACACACACACACACACACACACCCTGACATCCAGGTTTACGAGGTAGTGGGCTGCTGAACAGAGCAGACCTGTGTTATTTTGGAAAGCTCCGGATGTTTTCAGCTACAGCACACACTAAAGGTCACCCTTAGAGGTGTGTGTGTGTGTGTGTGTGTAGGCCCGGGGGTCATGTGTTTCCGTAAAGCCTGGTGCATTTAAAGCTATTAAATTTTGTAGGTGGTAATCACTTTCACCTTGCTGAATGCAGAACAAAGCTGATGTTATCATTCTAGTGGCTGTTAGACCTGAAGAATGAACACAGAAAAAATAAAGAGAAAAAGACTGCAAGCTAGAAGAGGCATTTTGTCCAGAATATATTTATCTTGCACTGAATATTACACAACTTGCAGCATGGATTATTAAAGTTGTGCATACTCTATTCTTTCAGAGTGAGAGCCATCTTCTCTAACTTTCTACATTCCAGTTTTCCAATTAAGGCAGTGACAGATCTTTAAGTCTGTTCGTTATTTTAGTATTCAGGGTCTTTACCTATCTCCTGGCTGCAGGTATATGGGTCAAGGCAAGCTTTGAATTCTTATGTACCCCTCCCCTTGCTGGCTCTCTCTCTCCTTTCTTTCCCATCAGGGCACTATTCTACTCCTCACTCTCTCACAAATGATAAGGTGTAAAGACGCTGCGCATAAAAACGAGATAAAGAGGTAGAGGGAAATTGCACATGGAGACCCAGCTGATGAACTCACCACAGGCAGCATATTGTGCAGTTTTATTACATAGACCTGCTTTATATTTAAGCCATTTATGGAAGTGACTAGCACTGATACAGGTTTAGTATCTTGAAGCATATGTGTGGCTGATATTAAATTAGGTACCAACAACACATTTAGGAAGTGTTTGGTGCTTTTATATTTCCAGGCTATGGCCAAACTACCGGAAGGTACCACTGGACTCAAGGGTTTAACTGAATTTGTTGCATCTATGCATTGATTATAAATGATGCTGATACAGTCTGCTAACCTCTTGAAAGATATCCTAATTGAATTGTTCTGGTTTCAGCAGAAATCGATATTGCGATTAAAAGTCAAATCGAATAATCGAACTGCAACTACTTTCTGCACTTTTAAAACTATAAAGCTGAAACTGGTGTTGTCACTGCTAGAGGATTTGGGCTGTTTTGTGGTATAAACTTCGGGCTAAATCAACTTTATTAAGAAATATGCATTTCATGTGTTGCAAATAGATATACAATTCCCAGTGGCAAGGGGGAAAGAGTGTGTGGTCAATGTTCCATATTAGCCTGGCCAAGTAATTGTTTTTAGTGGGTGAAATTAATTTAATTAAATTTACATTGCGCCAATTCGTAACAGAAGTTATCGCATTGCACTTTTCATAGAGAGCAGGTCTAGACTGTACTCACTGTAATTTTTACAGAGACCCACAATTCCCACCGTGAGCAACCACTTGGTGACAGTGGTAAGTAAAAGTACAGTCTGGAGTCATGTTCAGGCTCAAATTGACAGTCTGGTTCAGCATGGTCTGGTCTTTAAGACATGTGGAGGTCTGGTCTCAGTTTAGGTCTGTGCAGAACTTTGGTCACTGCTGCCACTGTCAGGAATATTAACATTATAGCTACGGTAAAACTGCTAATTTTACACTACAACTATTACTGCCGAGTGAAATGAATGTTCAATAATGTTCAGACTAACATTTAACGCTTAAGAAAGGTGGAAAATTGTTTAATTATTTCAATAATGTGTTCTTTGACATCAATACAGAATATATTAAATGTAAAGATCGCTGTTTAAAAGCAGTCTTAAACATTAAAACACTGTTTAACGCTCAGAAGTGTTATCATGTGAAAAAGTGGAAACATTAGTTTTGTTTTCCCTTTTAGAATAATGATAACATTAAAATACTGCTGCCTTTCATCTTTTATTTTAACAATTACTGCTGTAAATGGTGTCATAGAGGAAAGTTGAATGACAATGTTGGGTTTGTTGAGCTGCTTTTGTGCCTTGAGTATGAGGTTGGCCTGATTGCTAGTGCTCACTTTGAACAAAGACATATTCCAGGCCTCATATAGCTTCAGGATTTGGCCGCTGACGGGATGATGGAAGGTCTGACTGTCTGCAGCTGAATTAGGCCACTTTTTTCAAAGTATAATTCATAATGCTCTCTGATGTTTATTTTGCCTCAAGAACTTTCAATGAATTTTATTCTCTGTCTGGAATATGAGTCCAAAGCAAAAGGAAACATTTAGGACAGTTAAAGAGGCATAAAAAAATCTCTGGTACTCAGTTCTCAATAGTTTGTAATTGACAGAACTGATGTCACATTTTCACAATAGATAAAAGATTAGAGCTAACTAGAACTAGAGTTCCAACATCGCCTTCTAACATTAATAGTACGTGATTTGATATTGGTAGCCTTTGCAGCAGAAATGTCTGTAGCACTGTTCACTGTTTATATATGTTTATGTTTGTTTATATATAATCTATGCATTTGTTATGTAGATCCAGAATCTTCCAGTGTTACCTTTAGTTTTCAGTTTGTTTCTGCCCTCAAGCCTGAGCTTGTGATTGAGCCTGCTTTAATTGTCCTTGCTAACACTTTAACAAGTTGAGAACGGTGTTGCCACACGCACCACACCACCAGATCTGGACACCTACCGACTGCACTCTCTATTTTAGATTCTGGTCATTTAGCTGATAAGCAGTTCTAGATAAACCCACACTGTCTACAGATAACCATAACTTCAAGCAACTTGGGAGTAAGCAGGTCAAGGGTAACCTTAAAGAGATCATATGGCTTCTCAAAAATAGAACGCAGTTTTATTTTTTTATCTGTCTATTTCTCGCTCTACGATTTCTGTCTATTTTTGTAGTTCTCTTTTTTTCCCTCTCAGATACTTGCCTTATTCTCTCTGTACTTTCTTCTTCTGTCTCTTCTTTCTTATGCTCCAAAACTGCCACTAAGCATGTTGTGTTTTATGCTGGTAAAAATCCAGATACACCTCTGCCATTCTTACTTCAATCGGACTCAGGAGAATTTTCAGCTGTATGCCAAAGTGGTGAAGCTCAGTAGCAGCTGTTAACATGAGTGTTTGTATGTATGTTTCTCTTAATTACAGTTTCCACTTGTGGGAAGAGAGCAAGATCATACTGGATTCATTAGTTCTTCTCAGTGATGCAGGCTGATAATCAAACTGAATTGGTGTTTCATTTTTAATTCATTGTTCATTCTGACGTGTTCATGCTTGCCGTTTCCTGTTAGGGAGGGGGCATATTTTGCACTTACACAGCGGCAACTTATGTCCAATAAGCATCCTTTTCAGTCAACATGAACATGGTTGGTGGTAGCTGTTGCTAGGAGTAGTTAATATAAAATTTGTATTGTTGCAGAAATATGTCCATTTAAGAACTTGTACTCTTGCGCCAATCTCATCCACACGTTTCCATTTTTGTCGCCAGTTTTCTGTGGCCATTTAATTTTGTGGAAATGAAATGACAGCCTTGTTCTTAATCCCATCTACAAAGCTCTGATTGGCATGTAAAATGCTAGTATTCAAGCTTCTCCCGTGTGAGGATTTGCTGAATTTCATATCATGTAAACAAAATATCTTTGCTCTGGCAGTGTTGACAGGACACCAGTGCCAAGACATCAGTTCCAGGAACACGTGATGGGTATTTTATTACTATTCTCCTAAATGATTAAACGATGACTGTAAAAACAAATCAGAAGAATTTGTTTATGAAATAATCATTACCTATTACCCTAAAAGTAATTGCAGCAACTCAGGATCATATGATGAATTTTAGCTAATCAAATGCAGTGTTTGCCTTTTTTAAAAGCAAAATCCACTCCAGTTAGGCCAGACTCGATCCCTCTTTGTGGAAAACTTTGCCCCATCCAGGCTGTATTTTCCCTTTTTAAACTCTTTGTTAGGAGGGGAAACAACAGAAAACACTTGGAATCGCTCTGGAGTATCTTCCTATTCGTATATCTTTTATTTTCTGTCTCTGCATACTCTTAATCTAACTCTCTCTTTCTCGTTCCCTGTTTTCACTCTGACCTTTTGAATCTAGCCTTTGATTGTTTCCTGTCCATGTCAGTTAGACGTAGAGAAAGACAAATGAAGAAAAAGAAGGAGAGCTACAGAAAAGTACAGTGCACGACAACCTGAAGGGTAGACTGAATCTGATGTTTATGTTATTTATTTGTTGACAGTGGGTCATTTGTTTTTGTTGTTGCTGTGTCCTAGGTACTAGGTGCCCCGGAGAGAGGCAGGAAGACGGAGGACGACTTCTTTCTGTTTTCTCAGCAACAGGGGACGGGCGGAGTGAGGAGAAAGATGCCCAAACCGGTTAGTACCTAACATGCTGAACGAGATGTGTTGCTCTCATGTAGAAAGTTAGTGCCTGTACTGCTATTCTCTAGTATAGCTATTTTTATATGCACTTCAATTGCAGCTGATGAGGAAACAACTTTTCGTTTCTTCTGCGTATGTAAATACTCAGGGAAATGACAATAAAGTTTATCTATCTATCTATATCTATCTATAATCCCACAAGGTTTTACCATTTATCTGCCCAATTCTTATGTATCAGACTGCAGAATTTGCAGCCAAGATCATCTGTTTAGTTAATGACTTTTATTGCAATTTAGTACAAGAACTTGCTCGCTCCACTCAAACAATACTCACTGTTTTGCCCTCATTGAATAGTACTCAGGAGGTTAAAGTTGCTGGCTTAGAAGAGAGGTTGACTGCAAGTGCAGGATGAGTGTCAGGCACTGATAAGAAATAGGTAAGAAACAAATAGAAATAAGCTATTGTTCTTTATTCCTTGTTTTGGTGCCATTCATACCTGCTCTGTTATTTTAAGAGAGGCAAGAGTCTGTCATCAGCTCTCCCAGCTAGAAGTAATGTGTTACAGGAGTGCACAGAGTTTTGGGAAAACATGCGCACACACACACACACACACACACACACACACACACACACACACACACGTACAACAGTCGGTCACTTTGTGGAACTGTCCTGTCTATTGAAAAGTGCACACACAATGAGGGCTTTTTCTGCTCTATTTTTGGATTGAAGGACAGTGGGAGCTTTCATCTTGCTCTGACACAACACACATACAGGCTGAGTTTGCACTACAGTTTAAAAAACAGGAATATACTCTGAGGGTTGTGAAGACCTTTGTGCTATATATTAACCTTAAAAGCAGCAATATAAATGCCAGGGATAGAGCACTTTGAAAGTGTAGCAGTTTTAAGCGTAAGTATGGAACTATTGTTTTGATACGATCAATATAATGATGTCAAAAGTCATATTTAAATGTTTGATGTCTTTTGAGAGAGAGAGAAGTCTGGGGTAGACTGGGATTTAACATCACATGTTCAAAGATTATTTCAATTAATATTTCTTTCAGTAGATGGTAAAAGTCAATTGAAGCAACATTTGACCAGCCTCAGTTTTATAATTTAAGTAATAACAACGCCTGCCTGTAAACCTACACCCAATTCTAATACTCACATTGACTAAAAATAGATTGATAGAGGTCAGTGAAAAGTAAATCAAGGATAGAAAGCTTGTAGTTACAGAGTGTTTACAATCCTGCTGCCTGTACATGCTGGCTACTTACACAGTTATATACAGCCAGCCAGCGACTGTACCAAGCCCCTAGTCCATCAATCTCAGTAATGGGGAATTAGGCCAGGACCAATTCCTGGAAAGAGACCAGGGACATGTGATGGAAAAAAGTAGCAAGAGGATGGGAGGTGAAGAGAGAGATTGAGGGTGATGGAAATGGAGAGAGGAAGATGAGAAAATATGAAACAGCTTAAAAGAAAGAATAAATGACAGAGAGGAAGCAAGAGAGAGATTTTGTATAAAATGGGCTTTTTAAGGTTGTGTGCAGTGCATTTTGAGCTCATGTCATGATTGAATGTCATAAAATATTCATATAATCAACATATGTTGTTAACATGAAGTAACTGGTGTTACTGTTTTTTACCACCTGTCTGAAGTAGCAAAGTGAGAACATTTAATTTATAATTTACATTTTGTAAATTGATTGAGAAACATCACTGAATTAAATCAGAGAGGAATATTTGGAGAAACAATGTTGTGTGAGATAAGAGATGAAGCCATGTACAGGGACAGATGAAGGGAAATTTACAAGAGTAAGTGAAAGAGAAAGTAGGAATGAATGAGTATCAGATCAAAAAACACGGTAGGGAAGAAAGAAAGGGATAAAAGAGGATTTGGAAGAGGACTGATTGACAGGCACTTTGTTCATATCCAGTCCAGAAAAACGACACCCAAGCCGCCCTTGAGGGGAACTCCCACTCCGGTTACATTAGACCACACTTTGACATTAAGCCTCGCAGTTGGACAGTAAACACATCAACCCTTTCACTGCTTCATCTCTGCAGTCTCTGCTTGTTTTTTCCCAGTAAAACACTTTAATGTCACCTTGGATTGAAAGCTAAAGCTGAGCGGCCACTGCAGGCACACCTTATAATCACTGAACAAGTAAGCTAGATTGGCTCCACTAGCTCAGAGCTAATGAAGATTCACTATAGAAGAAAATATATAAATGAAAAACACATCGACACACAGGTGAGGAAAGTAAACCACCGACCAGAGCTATTTTGTTGAGCCACTTAGAAACAAGCTATAAGCTAGTTAGCCTCAGGCAGACCATTAAAAAGTGAATTTGGTCTGGACCTTGACCCTCCTCTAGGCTGTGTTTTAATGGTGTTTTTGTGTGTATATACAACCTAACACAACATGGGTGTCCCCTGGTATTCATGTTTTTCATGTTGTTCGGATTTGTACAAAGGGGCTCTGTGTCAGCAGGCTAGTCAGAAAGGGAATATTGGTGATTTAATCACATAAAGAAGAGTAAATGAAATGAAACAATGTCATCTTTACCCCACATTTTACAATGCTGTACGTGTATTTTAAGCAATATGTGTTGGACACACTGGACTGTGCCAGAGAGGTGGCCATAAAGGGATTTTTTTGCTATATTTGTTCTATTCTAACTTTTATCAACCAGCTTTGATGAAAGCTGACTCTTACCTTTCATTTCAGAAATTAGTTTGATTCTGAGAGACTATCATCTCAGATTCCTAAAGTCAAAGGTCTGACAAATGTAGAAGTTGGGTTGTAAAATTTTCAGCATCACGTGAATAATCATAATCAACTCTTTGCCTGGCGTGGAGTCACTTGATCATTTAGTTTTGCATTTAAGAGTGTAGATTTAAGCCCAAATCAGGAAAGTACTGTTACTGCACAACTGAACCCAACACAAATGTTTTCCCTCTTTATTTTAATCCTCATAATCCTTATTTCCTGCAATTTTACTCAACAGCAGTAGAAACCTTGTCCTCTGCAGAGGCCCAGGCAGGGTGAGGTACAGAACACCTTTGAAACTGGTATGGGTTAAATTTCAGGCTGAATGACACTTCATGCTTTCACACACAGACAAGGATTCTGAACGCAAATAGAGTTACAGCAAATACAGACAAAGAAAATATGTTGAACATGACATTAGGTCTTCATCCAGGTCATAAGGTGGTATGACCACTTCCTCATGTGAAGTGTGTTATTAGGGACTATATCTGAATATGATATGCATATATTTGTTTGTATCCTTCCCAGTATACCAGTAAAGTTGGCCACGGACACGTCAACAAAAGGTAGAAAGTTTAACAGTTGCAGAAATATTTTCAAGGATTTTGAAAGTTTAGTATTGCTTTGTTCATTTGCCAGTGACAGACACATTAAGAAAGGCCAGGGTATGCTTGACACAAACTAGTTCATAAATGTGTCTTTGAAGGCAAATGTGTTTACAGCTGTTCACAACAGTGTTACGACCCCCTGTTGGTCTAGTGGTGTTGGGGCCATAAACATATAGGCACAACTGGTAGATCTTAACAAGGTAACGTTTATTGGTAACAGAAGAGATGTAGACAGGTAACAAAAAAACAAAAGGAGGGTGGACGAGGGTGCTGCGAAAATAACAAACCAAGTTAAAATAAAAAGGTCCTCAAAAGGAGGCCTGTACCTATCTATCGTTTTAAACAGGGTTGATTCTTACTACAAAAGAACACAAAGAGCACAGCGCCCACTCCACCTGGTGAAAACTAACACAATAGTAAACAGAACAATAAGTGAATTTCTCCACTGCACCCAAATGTGGAGCTAACATACAAAGGTATGCAAATGTTTACCTAAACACAATGTACAGCTAATAAGCAAGTTAGGTGGATAGTTCCACTAAACACAAAGTACAACAGACAGGCTATGCAGTCAATACCAGCGGCACACAAGTCAACAGGCGGTGACAAGCTGCCCGGAGCAACAGGTGGACTCTCCTTATGAGCCGGAGGTAATTAACGTGGTGACGAGCCATTGGTTGAGTGGAAAACAGAGGGAACCAATGGGCGGTACAGATGTCAGCACCCCAGAAACCAGGAAGTAGG
>NC_060156.1:22597345-22604171 GCF_021292245.1 Micropterus dolomieu | reverse complement strand
CAACTGGTAGATCTTAACAAGGTAACGTTTATTGGTAACAGAAGAGATGTAGACAGGTAACAAAAAAACAAAAGGAGGGTGGACGAGGGTGCTGCGAAAATAACAAACCAAGTTAAAATAAAAAGGTCCTCAAAAGGAGGCCTGTACCTATCTATCGTTTTAAACAGGGTTGATTCTTACTACAAAAGAACACAAAGAGCACAGCGCCCACTCCACCTGGTGAAAACTAACACAATAGTAAACAGAACAATAAGTGAATTTCTCCACTGCACCCAAATGTGGAGCTAACATACAAAGGTATGCAAATGTTTCCCTAAACACAATGTACAGCTAATAAGCAAGTTAGGTGGATAGTTCCACTAAACACAAAGTACAACAGACAGGCTATGCAGTCAATACCAGCGGCACACAAGTCAACAGGCGGTGACAAGCTGCCCGGAGCAACAGGTGGACTCTCCTTATGAGCCGGAGGTAATTAACGTGGTGACGAGCCATTGGTTGAGTGGAAAACAGAGAGAACCAATGGGCGGTACAGATGTCAGCACCCCAGAAACCAGGAAGTAGGCGGGTCTTCATTCCCCAGGGACACAGCCTACTTGGTAGAGGTGAGAAAGGGAAAAGGGGAAACACAAGGGTGACAGCGACAGCCGTGACAACAGCCACACTCAAAGTCAGAGTGAAAAGCTGGCCTTCATAGAGATGATGGTAATCGTTCAAAAGGGAATAAGGGTGCACATCTAAAGTCAGTCTGTCCTCGAAGGCATTCATGGGGTTTGGCACTCGTTGATACACACAAAAAGAAATAGAAGTAGTTATTTTATTTTTGTTTCAAATAAAATCATTACTTAATCAGGCAGTCTCAAAAGATACCTGAGAACAAGAAACATTCACAAGAACACAATCAGCAAACATAAACAACACAATTACGCAATTCACAAAAAATTTGTAAAAACAGTTACAAGAATTATAATAAAGCTTCTAAATCTCCAGGAGGAATGTAAGACTTGATGGAGCAGCATAACAATACAGAATATGTCCATCATCAAGTGCAGAAATAAAGGTTGCCTGCACAATCGTTTTACAGTTGGAAGAAGACATACATCCTTTAATTCAATACAAGAAGCCCAGTTAATAGCTTTTAATAATAGTTGTGTGAAGAATGTAAAGAATTGGCGTTTTTAAACAGTAATAGAAATTGTCGAATGTAGCCTCCTTAGTAATGACGTCAGAAAGAAAGACACCTTTAAATAATCATACACAAGCCTTCTTCGGAATACGTACCAATGCTGGCTTCATCTGTCTGTTAAAGTTATGGCATTTATAGAGATAGCAGCCTCGAGTTAAAAAAGTTCTGATTGCAAGAAAAGAATTGCAAGTGTAAGGGACGCTTGCCTCCTCTTCTCATATTGAATCCCCGGAGACATTTTCACATCTGTTTCATCATATATTCATAGTGAGTTGTGCTGCCTGTTTCATACTATCTGACAGTGATCTCATGTGGAGTAAGAGGACGTGTTGAAAGTGATGAGGGAATCTTACAACATCCGACCTAGTAAGATTACCGTCTTATGTTTTACAAAAAGTGACCAGGGTGCTGTTTAGACACATGACCAACATGTTAAATTGTCATCACAGTAACCTAAAGGATTGCATGCCAGAATGGGGCGTTAGTTGGAAGCAGATAATGTTTTTGAGACAAAGAAAGAAGACATGGGAAAATGTAAAGCAAACATGGAGACAACACAGAAAAAAAACTATTCATCAAGTAACACACACCCTGGGGAGCTGGAGAATCCTTTAAAAGATGCATTGATTTCCCACATGTTTTGGTCAGTGTATGTGTTTCCCCAATGGCACTGTGAGAGTGTGTGTGAGTATAGATCTGTCTGATTGCATCTATTAGAATAAAAGGTGTGTAAATGTGTTACTATAGATTTATTTTGTGAATATATCTGCTTGCTTGCGTGGAATGTATGTTGTGTGTTTGTGAATAAGCGTGCATCAGGCCTGTTAATCCAGGGTCTGGGATGTGGTGGGACATCGTACATTATTGATTTAACACTGCGTTTTGCACATGTTGCCCCTCTTGGTGATGGTGTCCCTGGGGGCTGGGTGCTGGTGGAGAGGGGGGCAGAAAGCCTGCCCTGGAGGCTTTAAATATTTCAGTGGGCCATTTTCATTTATATAATGGGAATTATCCAAGTCACTAAATCTAATTAGGGGGAGGGTGTGAAGTTCATTCCTGCGACCTCCTCTCCCTAACCTCGACTAAATTCAGTCCCTGTTTTATTGGAATTGGCACTAAAAATGCTGTGTTAATTAAGCATAAGGATAAAACATTAACTTCTAAATCTGCATTCAGTAGGATTTAAAATGTAGTGATTTACAGAAATGCACTAAATGGCCAAAAGTATGCGGACAGCAGCGTTCATTTGGTCTGCAGTGTTTTTTTATGGGCTAGGTACCATAGTTCCGATTCAGGGAAATGCTACAAAACCAAACCAAAATATGGCAGCTCCCCTGTGGACAAAAAAAAGTTATAAAGAAATGGTCTTCCCAGTTTGGTGTCAAAGAATGTGACTGGTCTACAAAGAGCTCTGACCTCAACCAGTACATTTATAATGAATTGGAACGCCAACAGCGAGCCAGGTCTCAGCCCTCAATGGCTGACTTTTGCTATGGAAGAGTGGAGGCTGTAATAGCAGCATAGTGATGCACATAGTTTTGAAATGATATAATCAACCATTACATTTGCGTGCAATGTTTGAGTGTCCACATACTTTTGGCCATGTAGTGTGCATACCATTATAAATACAGTCAATAGATATATGTAGCAATTGCAAACAATCAATGCAAATCCGTGCTGAAGCAATTAGTTGTTTTGTTCGGCAACTAAAAATGAATGGTACTATTTTGATCAATTGATTACATCTAATTTAAAAGTAATTTATCATAATAATTTAATTACCTGGTTCTAGCTTCTCAAATATGAGAATTTACTCCTATTCTCTTGTCTGTTTTATATAGTTTTTGTTCGAATATCTTTTGGCCTTAGACTACCTTGAACTATGAGAACTTGAGGAGGATATTAATCACTTCTTATATTTCTTGGGCTTCTGCTCCTTGAGCTACAAACAATATTAGTATTACTTTTGCTCTGCTTATCACTCTTTTACTTGGAGATATTTTTTATTTTTATTTTTGCTTGGAGATATAAACTACACACAAAAAGTTAGGAAATTTGTGTTTGGTAGATAATTTCTTTGTTGTAACAATGCTTCTTGGCAATAAATCTTATACCATTGCAAAGCCTGTTTATGTCCCTTTATAAATGGTGCCAAACAAAAGATCCCTGTGTAAATTCTATGCTTTGAAAAGCATCAGTTCCTGGGCGGATCCTTGTGTGGATGGGTGGATTTTATACCTGTAAATACTCACATTA
This sequence comes from Micropterus dolomieu, assembly GCF_021292245.1. Taxonomy (NCBI): domain Eukaryota; kingdom Metazoa; phylum Chordata; class Actinopteri; order Centrarchiformes; family Centrarchidae; genus Micropterus; species Micropterus dolomieu. The sequence continues at coordinate 22,600,729 of NC_060156.1, read as the reverse complement.
CTGTATATGCCAGAATCTGAAGACATTAGTGTGGTGTAGTATCAGTAGTGTAGAGTGGTAGAGGACACATACAGGAGTGGAGGTGAAGAAGAGTGTCAAGAGGAAATGTTAAGTAGATAAGTGGAAAGAGTGGATGACGATGGAAAACAGAGAAGAGAAAAGGTGAGGAAGGCAGCATGGCCCCGATGTCCTTTAAAGCCTCTGTTAACCAGCTTAGCTACCAACAGCTTTTAATTATGGCTGTCTGAGTCCTTCTCACAAAAACACAGTCAACAGGTGGGCTTTATTGCGTGGGTGGACTCTGCCGGAACATACTAGCCTGCTATTTAGCTGTCACTACTTGTTTTGAATAACATGGAGAGATGGAGGATGCTGGTAAACACAGCCAGCTAAACGAAGACAGACATGCATGCTCCGTTTTCCCCAGTGCCTTGTGAGCAACCAATTGGCTTGAACCTCAAAAATCAAAAGTTATACAGCAAGAGTTTGTACATAACACTATAATTATAAAATCCTAATACATCTGATGTATCTTAATTAAAATAGTGTCTGCAACATGAATAAATGGATAAGGAATAATACATATGTATAAAGAATATAGGCTTTTAGGCTGGTAGGTTTTGCTACTTGGAATTTTGTCTACATTGAGGGTATTTACTATATTATTAAACACTAGTGGAATGTAGTAATATCTAGTTTTCTGATGTAATCATTTAATATACTAGTAAGATAGATTAATAAGTAAGTAAGTTAGAAGATTAGTAAGTAATATAGGATCAGTATGTGTATGATTAATTCATCCAGGAACCAGAATGGAGAAGAGCATAATATTGCCCATGGTGGTTATTGAATGATTCAGTGGTGTTGATGGTTTGCAAAACAATGGACAGTGCTCATTGGCTCTCACTCCATCTCTGTAGTAGGTGCTAGTAGCTTTTTAGCATTAGTGACACGTGCTATGTGGCAGTAATAGTCCTTGTTGTTGTATGCTTTAAAGTGCGGGTCAGCAACCTCATTTTCTACTGTGTCATCCAAATACTTGGCAGAGCTTCCTCAGTATTTAAATCACCGAACCTCCCTCTTTGTGTGAGGTCTGCTGCAGATTCAGGGGATTTGTTTAACTTTGTTTAGTTTAAAATGAACCAACAGTGCTTCTGATCCTGCCCTGTTAACATGAGCTTAAGTGGATCTGCATTTACTCAATTTGAAAATTGCTTTGTTTTTGCTGGACAAGTTCAGTATCTCAGTGAGGGCAAAAAAATGTCCAGCCATGCAGATTTTTATAGTAAATATATAATTTAGAATTCAGAGCATGCAGAAGCTTTCTGTATTAACACAGCTTCAACAGGGAAAATTTTCCATCTATAATTATAAACACACATGGCCCTGGATCTGCCAGGCTTCATATACCACTACTGTGGAGAAGTGGCTGATATATTTCTGCTAGTGGCCTAAGCTTTCTTTTTGTCTTGGCAGTATTTGTAGTAGTAGTTGCACAGATGGTAGAAGCACTGAGAAAAGTAGTACTAGGACCATAAGTAGACGTAGAAGTGATCCTTACTAATATGACTAGATTTTTACTAGCACACTGCAAGTAATAGTACTGTGATAGTACAAGTTTATTATCATTCATGTATGTGTAACACAAAAAGATGTTGTTATTTCTCTGAGAAAGAGCTGTCCATCAATCAACGGTACAAGAAAGGACTGTAGTCAGCAGACAGGCTGAAACCGCCTGCTTTATCTGCTAACGTTTTGTAGCTATCAGCCAGAAGACATGTTGCTCTCTTTCTATATCAGTGTCTTTCTGCTCCAGCAGACACACACACTATATATATATACATACATACAGCTCATGTCCAAATGTCTGCAGGCACAGACAAAGACACAAGAACACATTCACACTTGCACATGAAATAGTTCCTCTCACAGACAATAGTAGACTAGAAGGGCTTTTCTTACCCCATTGCTCAAAGTAAATGGATATTATTCATCTCTGTGCAGCCATGCAGTGTTTCCACAATTGGTATATTTTTCTTTTCTCCCTCATCTTCTGTGTTTTTTGCTGAGGTCATCCATCCTGATCATCGACTAATTGAAGGGTTGCTGGTTTGATTCCCAGCTACTGTAATCCAGTCGATGGGTCCTTGAGCAAGATACTGAACCCCAAACTGGTGTGTGAATGGGTGAGCTTAGAAAGCGCTGTATCCCTCCAGATGAGCAGTTGGCAAGTGAATAGGTGAATGTTATTTAATTAATGATGGTTCTTTGTAGAACCACAAAGCTATTTTTTTGAAGAACCTCTTAAGAATCATTATTTTTCCTTGAGTAGGGGTTGTTCTGAAAAAAACAGCCCGCGGAGTGCTTAGCCAATTAATCAAAGTTAATTGACAGAGAATTTAACTATTTTGAAAATCAAGTCCACTGACCATTCTAACAGTACTTTGATGCTATGCTTGTAGAGAGTAAAATATTAAAATCTGAGATGTCATTTTGTCATGTGTGTCACTTTGTACACATTTCCTTGTAACTCGAATTTGAGGATTTGCTGCTTTGCACTGTAAATTGAATACATTTAGGTTTTTGACTGTTGGTCGGACAAAACAAACAATTTGAAGATGTCGCACATTAGGCTCTGGTAAATCATGACATATATCCTCAAATGTTGGCTATTTTATGGACTAAAAGACAGACGTCAATTGCAGCCCTGCTTAATGTAACTGCAGTTTTATTGGTTTGCTGTTGTCTCTCTGTTGAACTGTTCAGCTTGTATCTCACCTCGACAGGGGTCAGACCTTTCTAGGTCACCCTGTCATGTGTTAAAATCCCTCTATAGGACACCCACGGGGCTTTTCAGAAAATGCCCTCAAGGGCGTTGCTTTGGAAACCATATCAGCCAGACCACAGAGATGCACTATATGCAATGATATGTACACAGTAAAATGTCATATTGTGTGTGCAGATTGTATATGCATGGAAGCCACCATATGGCTGCGCTCCCATACATACACACACGTTTAATTCGCTGTGGCACACAAACACACACACACCAACACCACCATATGGTTACTTTCTCATACTTGACTGTACAAAAACTTTATTTGTTCTTCTTCTAGAGTTGAACAAATGCAGAAAACACACTTAGAACACACACACTTGTATGTGTACAAATCAATAAGGTTGGGGGTAGTGTGCCTTTTGATTTTGTCTGCAGAACATGGTGTGTGTGTGTGAGAGAGAGAGAGACAGATCATTGTTTATATTTTTCAGGTCAGTTGAGCTGTCTGTCTTGCGTTTTCTGACTGCTGGTTTGTTATGATTGATGCGCTCTGTTGTTCACCTCAGGCGTTACACACACACACACACACACACACACACACACAC
>NC_060156.1:22581898-22597245 GCF_021292245.1 Micropterus dolomieu | reverse complement strand
CTGTAATCCAGTCGATGGGTCCTTGAGCAAGATACTGAACCCCAAACTGGTGTGTGAATGGGTGAGCTTAGAAAGCGCTGTATCCCTCCAGATGAGCAGTTGGCAAGTGAATAGGTGAATGTTATTTAATTAATGATGGTTCTTTGTAGAACCACAAAGCTATTTTTTTGAAGAACCTCTTAAGAATCATTATTTTTCCTTGAGTAGGGGTTGTTCTGAAAAAAACAGCCCGCGGAGTGCTTAGCCAATTAATCAAAGTTAATTGACAGAGAATTTAACTATTTTGAAAATCAAGTCCACTGACCATTCTAACAGTACTTTGATGCTATGCTTGTAGAGAGTAAAATATTAAAATCTGAGATGTCATTTTGTCATGTGTGTCACTTTGTACACATTTCCTTGTAACTCGAATTTGAGGATTTGCTGCTTTGCACTGTAAATTGAATACATTTAGGTTTTTGACTGTTGGTCGGACAAAACAAACAATTTGAAGATGTCGCACATTAGGCTCTGGTAAATCATGACATATATCCTCAAATGTTGGCTATTTTATGGACTAAAAGACAGACGTCAATTGCAGCCCTGCTTAATGTAACTGCAGTTTTATTGGTTTGCTGTTGTCTCTCTGTTGAACTGTTCAGCTTGTATCTCACCTCGACAGGGGTCAGACCTTTCTAGGTCACCCTGTCATGTGTTAAAATCCCTCTATAGGACACCCACGGGGCTTTTCAGAAAATGCCCTCAAGGGCGTTGCTTTGGAAACCATATCAGCCAGACCACAGAGATGCACTATATGCAATGATATGTACACAGTAAAATGTCATATTGTGTGTGCAGATTGTATATGCATGGAAGCCACCATATGGCTGCGCTCCCATACATACACACACGTTTAATTCGCTGTGGCACACAAACACACACACACCAACACCACCATATGGTTACTTTCTCATACTTGACTGTACAAAAACTTTATTTGTTCTTCTTCTAGAGTTGAACAAATGCAGAAAACACACTTAGAACACACACACTTGTATGTGTACAAATCAATAAGGTTGGGGGTAGTGTGCCTTTTGATTTTGTCTGCAGAACATGGTGTGTGTGTGTGAGAGAGAGAGAGACAGATCATTGTTTATATTTTTCAGGTCAGTTGAGCTGTCTGTCTTGCGTTTTCTGACTGCTGGTTTGTTATGATTGATGCGCTCTGTTGTTCACCTCAGGCGTTACACACACACACACACACACACACACACACACACCCTACTGATGCAGCAGTCTTATCCCTAAGGCAGGCTACAAGTTTTTACTGTACCATTGTTGCCTCTTTCTGGTCTGTTTCACACTCTCTCTTTCTCTTCCTCTCTTGCTGGGTTTCTTGCTCTCCATCAGGGTTACTTGAGGACAGAGTTAGTTGGTTTCACTACAGCTGGGTTTGTTCACTGCAGTACAGAACACCACAGCACCGTCTAATGTATCACACCTCCAATGGGATAAGGACACACACACACACACACACACGCGCGCACACACACACACACACACACACACACACACACACACACACACACACACTCAAATGTGTGATTGCGTATTGGGGCTGAACAGCATCCAGACAGGATTACTGTAAGACACTAGTTTGTTTCAGGCCGCAGCATAATAGACATGCATGCACACACATTTCACTTCTGACTGCATGACTTCTAGAATACCTTTCTACACTGGCTTTCTTCTTGGAACCATTTTCTTCTTTCTGCAGCCGATCAGTACTCCAATGCACCTCACTGTTGCTTTCCCAGTGGCAGTAAAACATTCTTTTATTTTATAATCATGAATAATTCAAAATAATGCGTCAATATTTGAATTTATTTTGCACAGGATTGTAAATATGATGTGTGCCGGGAGGGCAAAAAAATGGCGTAAATGGAATAAGAAGGGCTATTATTCACAGCATGATCAAAGATACACTTATGTAGATTATTATAAAACTTAAAAATAGTATAACTATGAAGGAGATGTTATGCTGTAAGGTAGGAGACAAGTTTGAAGAGCTTGAAAGAGAGGAAATCTGTGAATTAGTTTGGAAATAAGAAAGCAGTATTCTAAAATGAGAAGGTGAAGTTTCTGAAATAGCCGCATTGATCTTGTAGCACTGATTCATCCTTTCATCCAGACACTTGTCATGTGATCCTATTTGTTTTATTTTCTCTCATCTATTTGACGAGTCATCCCGTCATATGTTTTAAGCACCCATTTGGCCGTCATTTATTCGCTTGCCAAAGAGGAAGCCTTGTGGTTGTTCTGGTGAAAGCTTACACTCTTTCTTGCTTAAGTGCATATGGCCTGTGGACCCTGAAGAGCCAGTCATTGCCTTTGTAGTTTCTGAGGGCTTCAAGTGGGCATCTCTGCATCGCTGTCTTTCTGTTCTCTCATCTTGCAGATACAGTGCATCGTTTATTTTCATATTAAAAATTCATGCGTGGGAATTTAATCATAGTTCATGTGTGGTTAAGGTTAGGCTGCTGGAACTGCTGAGTGGAGCTTTCCTAATCATTTCCCCTCATTGGAGTGAAGTGAAAGCAACTTCCTCTCTGCAGCTTCCTGGCAGAAGGATGAGCAGCGTAAACAGCCGGCGCCTTATATGGACACTGGCTGTAATACAGACTGTGTGTTTGTGTGTGTGTTCACTATGTGTGAAGAATATTTATAGAAGTCTGATAGGAGGACATACGCACAGCTGGCATAAGCTCTCCCACTAGTGCAACGGTTAGAGGGTCTTTACAAAGCCCTAATATGTTAGGATTCAGGTATTCTTCAACAATCAGCATTACTGTCTTAAACAGTGTCAGCTCTTTATAGTGTAAAAAAGTTCCCTAAGTTCATAACGTGTGTGTGTGTGTGTGTGTTCCAGTGCTGTGTCATGTTTGCATGCTTCTTATAGCAGTAAAGTGAGCTCTTTATCATAAATTGTCATACTGAGATCAGTCATACTGATCTTGGCTTATTTGTTCATTCAGATTAAGATTCTGGTCCTAAGTACATCAACATTTTGAGAATGATGTAGATCTATTCATATTCCTGTGTAACACCATTTTCTGGCGAGTCCTTATTGTTTAAGGATCCTTCTCGAGTTCTCTTAATAGGGCACTGTTAGCAGCAGAATGTTACAGTGAAGATGAGACTGGAAAACAACAAAACCAGGAACAAAGAACATTTTTAGTTTAAATACGGGCTCCATTATGGGCCAAAGTGGTAACTATGCTCACAACCAAACCTTCAACTGTGTCTTATGTATTGATCCATTCATTTAGTTGCATTTTTTCCTTTTCTACAGATCAATGTGCGCGTCACCACCATGGACGCTGAGCTGGAGTTTGCCATCCAGCCCAACACGACAGGCAAACAGCTCTTTGACCAGGTGAGACATGCATTCACTTCAAGGACCATGGTCCATGAGTAGACTGTGAGGACAAACACTTCTACAGCAGATAGAAGGGTGCAAAAAATGCATATAGACGGGAGTAGAGAGTCAGAATTCAAATTCAACTTTGGTCTTTCAGAGTGAACTCTGTGACCTGCTGGAAGAATCAAATTGTTTGTTATCCATTACTAATGAAAAGCAATACTGAGAGTGTGTGTGTGTGTGTGTGTGTGTGTGTGTGTGTGTGTGTGTGTGTGTGTGCCAGTGGGTGCTTGGCTGGGTTTAGGTTGGTACTGGTTCTGTGGAAAGATGGCACACAAAGGTGCTCTTTGTCTAAACTGGGAGCTTTTAGGAGACAGTGGATGTACGTGTTGGGTTGATGGTGTGGGTCTGTGTGTGAATGTGTGTCTGGGAAGTAAAAGGGCAGCTTTCAGCATTGTTTCATGTCAGGCTCTAAAGGTTTGTTGGGCTTGTGGTGACAAAATGAAAGAGAACATCTTTCTTTTCTGTTTTTTTTGTTGTTGTTGTTTTGTTGCTTTATAGTATGAGATCAAATGACAGAATTGCTTTTAAGGCTGTGCAAGACAGACTAATGACGTGTTGCTGTGTGAGGGGAGAGTCATGAGAGTCTGTACATTTTATTGTCCAATCAAACTCTGGTGTTCAGACATCAGATTTGTTTGTTTTTCCTCCTGTTGTGGATAACTGCCAAATGCAGACAACGCAGTGTTACATTATGATAATTCCAGCTGTGCCAATCGGCCCACTAATAGCTTTTAGAGTCATACCACTAAATAAGAAATTGTCTTTATAGCCCTCTGTCTAGTGCATGGCTCTGGGGATGGTTGTCTTAGTAAGCCAGTCCATCACTTTGGTCAAGACTGAAATATCTCGAACTATTGAACTGTGTTTGATGAACTTTGTGCAGACATTCATGTTCTCCTCAGTAGGTATTATGAAAGCATCATGTCTTCAACTTAAACAAACTTACTTTACTAACAGTGCTACAATTTGTCGTACTGTAGTAGTCTTACAATTTGGTCAAAATCCAATGATAGCTGCTAATTAGCAAATGTTAGCTTGCTAAGACGCTAATCTAAGATGGTGAACGGTGAAGATTAAATCTTTTACCTGTTTAAAAAAACAGCATATTAGTGTTGTCATAGTAAACATTTTTGAAGAACCTCTGAAGAATCATTATTTTTCCTTGAGTAGGGGTTGTTGAAAAAAATAATCAACCACAATGAAGATAGTGAAAATATTCATTGGTTCCGTTTTAATCCCAACCAGACTTGAGGAAGGTGCAAGGCCCACTGACAGCTAGGAGAGAAAGGAGTGGAGACAGAAAGTGAAAAGTGAGTGAGCTGACGGGTGTAGAAGTAACGATAGACCTCAGTGGTGGGTGACGCTGTGAAGTTTCAAATGTCCATCATCAACTAAAAATAGACATAGATAAAATAGATATCCCCTCTTTGAAAAAGACAGAATGAGCATTAGCAAAGCACAAAATTAGGTTTTGTTAAAATGATGTGAGATATCCCTGAAGAATACATTAAGTTTTTGGGAATTTGTAGATCACGAGTGGACGAGGACAGCATGAACAAGTGAGATGGGATACATTACTAATGCTGAACGTGATGCCGGCACTTCAATATGCATATTGAAAACTGATCAGCTTCAACTAGCAGCTTTCCTTCAGCATGCACTTGTTCGGTGTTTTGGTATGAAAACATTCACGTCTCTACATACAGCTCAGGAATTCACATGTCCCTCAGTGAATGGTGAGTTCTGTGATAATGTGTCATGCAAGAGGCGGCCTTCCAATGGTCCTGAGAGCTGTTTCATTTTTAAATTAAATGATGCAGATTCATGTGAATGAAGAGAGAGCTCCATTCATAGTGAGTCTGTGGAGCTAAATATAAACACCCTTAAGCTCACTCAAACGCACACAGAATGATAAAAGGCCTTAGTGAGATAGGAAAGCTTTTTAATCAAACACCAAAATGTAAGCCTCTGAACATGAACACTTTGATGGACCACAATCACACACTTTTAAAGTTATCTTTATAAAGTGTGTGTGATGATAAGTGTTTTTATCATTCATGAAAGTAAGGAGTCCTATTCACTCCCAATGAGCTTGATCTTTCTGCCCCTTTTATGTTGCCCATTTTTTCTCTTCTCTCTTCCACTTATTATTCCTTCTCTCTCATCCCGATGTTCCCAAATCATTCATCTACATTCTAAGGCTTCTAAATTTGCACGCTGAGCTCTCAGCATCTGCGTAGCTGTCGCTGCATACCGCATTCCCAGCCCCACTGGAGGCGCTCTGCGTTTGCGTGGGTGTGTGTGCAAATATGATTGATTGTACAGTTATAATTTCAACGGTGGTTTTTATTTATTTATGCCTGTGCTTATTCAAAACACATTATTTAATGTGTTTATGTGAGCATGTCTTTCTGAGTGTGAGAGTTAATTATATGGTCAGTAAGTGTCGTCTTATTGACTGTGTAAATCACATTAGGTCCTGGGGAAGCATCTGCATCCCCTCGGGGACTCCCTCACTCTCTCTCTCTGTAAATAGAGGAACGGTTTGTGAATGACAAAGAATGTGAGCGTGTTTGAGAGAGTATGAAGGGAAGACCGATTAAGAACTGAAGGGGGACGACTCAAAGATGGAAGACAGGGAATGAAAGAAGGGAGAATTCAGAGCGAAGCTTGTTGAGCATCATCAAACTGTTAACTTGCAGTTCTAGAGCAGTTTTCCCAGGGTAATGGGATCTCCTATTGCTGATCTGTTTGGATGTGTGTGCATTTTTTATGGCAACATCAATTAATCATAAATAACTGGACACACTGTGTCCTCATCATTTTATGTACATTTGTGTTACAACCATATAGACAACCATATTTAAGACAGAATAGTGTGCTTTGAATTTTTCATCATATCCTGTAAACTGATAAAAACAACAGTGACACATTTGCGTCATTTCAGGTGGTGAAGACGGTGGGTCTGAGGGAGGTCTGGTTCTTTGGCCTGCAGTACACAGACAGTAAAGGCTACGTCACGTGGCTCAAACTCAACAAAAAGGTGAGACACCCTGAACACAACCTATCAAAGACGTCCTGCCCATGTGAACACTTCTGGTTCATTTATTTATTTGTGTTTTTTATCATTTGTGCTGATACATTAATTCCCACAACCTTGTGTGTATAATGTTACTTAAATATTCTGTTTTGTAGAAGCTTTAATGCAAAGTGCCTAAAACCAGCATTAGTAAAATGCATCAATCTGTGTATCTTTAATCTTGTTTTAAATGAAACCTCAGATTTCCTTGAGACAGTCATATGTTTACATACTGTAAATAGATAAATAAATAAATATGATGGCAGGGGGTGAAGGGTGTGAGATGAAATGTCGTGTGTGGGTGTTCTCTCCAGGTGACCCAGCAGGATGTGAAGAAGGAGAATCCTCTGCAGTTTAAGTTCAGAGCAAAGTTCTTCCCAGAAGATGTTTCTGAGGAACTCATCCAGGAGATTACACAGAAACTCTTCTTCCTGCAGGTACTGAAACACTGATAGATTACTGGTCAACAAAAATGATACTAAGAGCAGGTGGACATGAGCTGTGATTTTCAGCTGTTGTCGTGTAAGCAGGATTTCGGATCTTAAGGTGAGAATTTGTCAACTGTCCGGTAAAATTCTGTTTGTCAACTACTACCGACTATTAGGGCCACTGTTAGACAAAAATAATAGTAATTGAGACTTTGAGAATTAAGTCATAATTGAACAGGTTGCTTTAAGTCATATGTGCATATGAGCAGCACACTTGTCTCATCCAGTACAGTCCCAAACCAGGTCATATCAGCAGATTAGTAACGTAGGCCAGACAGCCTATAAAGCAAGTAGAGTTAAAATGAATAAATTTAATAGGTGCCATGCACATTTAAAGAGGTTACTTTCCCAAAGAAAAGACACAAAAGATGAGATAGACTAAATCCTAAATCATGCCTACCTGAGTGGTATCAGTACTGAAACTCCAATATTGTATAGTTATTAGTGTAGATAATATAACAATACCCAGCTTTACTCTGCTCTGTTGGAAAAAGGCAAATGTATACATTCTTGTCATAAATCCCCAAACTTTTTATTATGTCTGTACTACATTTCATGGTGATCCCTCTGAAAGTTCTCAAAATATAAATATTACACTCCTGACAGGCATACTGACAGATGTGACTGCTGCTTTTTTCATGACCTCTAAGGTAGGAAAGGTTGACTGAGCATCTCAGTCATCTCCGCAGGGAAACTCACTGGGGTTCAAACTGCAGGCTACGACTGACCGTGTGTGTGTGTGTGTGTGTGTGTGTGTGTGTGTGCGTCCTCCCTGCAGGTGAAGGAGGCCATACTGAATGATGAGAACTACTGTCCCCCAGAGACAGCTGTGCTGTTGGCCTCCTACGCTGTCCAGGCCAAGTATGGAGATTACAACAAAGACAACCACAAGCCTGGCTACCTTGCCTCCGACAGGCTTCTGCCACAAAGGTACAGTGTATATGCATATACACAATACTATAGATAATGGCTAAAAGAGAGAATATACTGTAGTATTGTAGTATTTGTTTTATCGTAGTATCTGTGTGTGTGTGTGCCCTGTAGAGTGCTGGAGCAACACAAGCTGACTAAGGAGCAATGGGAGGACAGAATACAGACCTGGCATGAGGAGCACAGAAGCATGCTCAGGTAAGTTTACGAGTATTATGATTTTTGAAGATAAACATTGTTTGTATGTTCATCTGTGTGTCTGTCTGTCTGTGTGTGTGTGCACGCAGGGAGGATGCGATGATGGAGTATCTGAAGATAGCTCAGGACCTGGAGATGTACGGCGTCAACTACTTTGAAATTAAAAACAAGAAGGGCACAGAACTTTGGTTGGGCGTTGATGCCCTGGGACTCAACATCTACGAGCATGAAGACAAGTAATCAGCTCACACATACACACACAGTGGCTACAGACATGACCCCTGGGTTTAAGACTCTTCAAAGGATCACACATAAAGCTGTGGGGTCCCAGGAAGATTAACCCTTTCCTGTGCTGCACAAAATATTATTTATCCCAGTGGAGTCTTCAGTCACGCCGGTGGGATCAGGTCACAGTGTGATCTTTCCTTTTTATATTCATATTTGCAAGTTTACATTTGCACCCTTCAGTATGCTAGATTGAGCAAACATTTGTTTTAATGTGGTAGGCTATATAAAGGCAACATCAAAAGTAAAGGCTAAAATAGCACAAGACTCCTAAGGGTTATTCTGACTCTCCTCAAGTCCTTGCTTTGTTTTATAAATTCTACTCCAGTTGAATTTGATCAGCACTTCATCAAAACTGAAAATAAAGAGGAAGAAATGGAAGAGAAGTTGCTGTCAATGACAACAACAACGCCCACTCACATTGTTTATTTTAGGAAGATTCCCGGCTACAGTTGATACCATTGCAGTTAAGAGGAATATATTTCTTGCGGCAACATGTCCCAATCAATCTATATATATAAAAATTTATTTGCTATTAATAAAATAAATACTATTTAATAATCTGGGAATAATTGAAATAAAATGGGACTTCTAAGTTAGCACCCACTGTGGAAGATTATGAACTGTAGACTTTCTCAGCTCAGTCAATGACTATGGATTGCATTGGTTTGACTACAGCGCCCTCTTTTGGTGATGAACAGCAACGCTGATAAATAACCTGAAAACATCCTCCATTCAGTTTTTTGGGACATACATTAAAAAAAGTAAACTTTCAAACCATGATAAAACTTTTGTCTTCTGATTGTTAATTAAAAATCTTGTTACTGTTGCCTCAGGTTGTCACCAAAGATCGGCTTCCCCTGGAGTGAAATCAGAAACATTTCCTTCAACGACAAGAAGTTTGTCATCAAGCCCATCGACAAGAAAGCTCCAGTAAGTGTTGGGCTGATGTGCGATTGATGATGATTTTTTTTACTAATTTTTTTATTTTTATTTTTTATAGCCTCATGTCATCCTTTGTATCTCCTCAAGGACTTTGTGTTCTATGCCCCACGGTTGCGGATCAACAAGCGCATCCTGGCGTTATGTATGGGAAACCATGAGCTGTACATGAGGAGGAGGAAGCCTGACACCATTGAGGTGCAGCAGATGAAGGCTCAGGCCAGAGAGGAGAAGCACCACAAACAGATGGAGAGGTACAGTACACACTGCTTTTCCTATTCAGGAGTATAGGGTGATCTGGAAGCGCCATCTTTAATTCTTTCCTACTGGGAAGTGATTAAAGATGGTGCTTCCAGATGGTGATTGTTGTTCCGGTTTTTCCAGTATTTTATTTAGGGCTTTTTTGTCTATTCGTAATGGTTTAACAACAGACGTACACACAGGCACAAACACACTCTTGTGTAAATGCGTTAACATGAAAGCATAGATAAAGTAGTCTTGTGTCATGTGTAAGTTATAATGCTGACACTGGCGAACTGCAAAATGTCAACTCTACTGATTTTTTTCATTCTTTTAAAAAAAGAATGAAGAAAAGTCATTCTTTTTTTAAACAAGTGAAAACATTACAAAGTGTCTCAAAAGCAAATCGAATTTGATTTTTCTAAAATCAAATTTAATTCATTACACTGATGCCCTCCTTATAACTTGTGGTGTTAAAAACACGGACATATCCAGTATTCCCAGCTGCTTGCTTACTGTATGATTAGGGCTTTGAACTAGCAGTCATTCAAATGCCGTGTGAAGAAGCTAATAATATTTGCATGTAAAATATTTATCAAGAGTACACACATAAATGATTGTCTTTGTCCATGCACTACCAAAGACAATTCAGCATGAGCCTATGTAAACATAAAATGAAGTTACTTCACAACTGGGAATTTGTGTTTCTTTGTTTTTCATTTGCGTAGTCTACAGGGAATGTAAATGAGAGGAAAATGCAACAACAAAATAGAATATTACCTTTCCTTTACTGGCTATCTAAATTACTTCATTTAATGTTTTTTGCTCTGTTAATAACTTACAATAAAATGTTAAAAAATAAAATATGTAAATCAATGACTGCAGGTAGGATTATTGGTCAGTTCCCTTCTCCTAATCCATAGCAGTAGGGGGCAGTGCTGCATTCAAAAACCATGCTGAGGTTTCTCGTCTGCAGAGCTGGGTTTTGTATATCTATGTGTTGGTATGAAAGGCGAGGATCTGATGTTTGTTTTTTTTTAAACATCATTGGTGTGGGCTGCTGCTACTGTGGAGACTGCTGCATTCATTTCTGTTTTTGTTGATATTTTTGTTTCACTTGAAGGCATCAATTGTCAAAATGTCCAGGTCACTTTCCATTGTCCACAATCTTTGTTTTTTTTTTAATGGACTTGTGAAGTTTTAAATGATCCCTTTAGTTAGTAGAAAATTACAAAATACAAAAGTACAACATCATACCACTGTAATCAGATATGAAATTGGATTTTGATTTAAGTGGAGTCCATTTATCATTTTACCACTCAGCAAAACTGAAATTAACCAAATGGAAGCTGAGAGTGGTTAGTGGGGAGTGAGTGCCCAAAAAAATGCCTGAAATATGTCACAAAACTAAATACTGTTCCTACATGTTGGACGGTTTACATGCACACAATAAACTAGGTTACTGTAATAAATCATGTTACGCAGGAAATCAGAAAACATGTTTACATGAAGGGAAAACAGCAAAGACAGCATTGGGGAAAGTGTCAGACTCAAAACAAAACATTCTGTACATTTTCAGGTTGATTATTTTCATGGTGTTTAACTTCAGATGATCAACAGATAAGTTACTGGCTGGGTGTGATGTCTGTTGTTTTCACAGAGCGCAGCTGGAGAACGAGAAGAAAAAGCGCGAGCATGCGGAGAAGGAAAAGGAGCGAATAGAGCGAGAGAAGGACGAGCTGATCGAGAGGCTGAGGCAGATCGAAGAGCAGACACAGAGAGCTCAGAAAGGTACGAGTGAGTGCATCAACATCAAGAATGTACAGTATGTGCTCCTGTCATTCTATCTTTGTGAGGACCAGTTTGAAATTTAGACCTTGAGGATGAGGATTATTGTGGAAAGTGGACTTTCTGTCCTGTAATTTCTTCAAAGAGTTGTGAAGAACAACTGTGTCAGAAGTTGGCATTAAAAAAGTTATTGTATCAGAAACTAAATCTCGGGTATCAAATGTGTATGAAGTATAAAGATTTTAATGATACTCCGCCTTGTTTTAATAAATGTTTTTCATGTCTTTTTTTTTATGCTGGATTATTTTCAGTAAATTTGTTGCATATATTATTTTTTTATACAATTTTTATTTTTTATAATTATTTTTGGGGGCATTTTTTCCTTTATTTGATAGTGACAGGTGTAGAGTCAGACAGGAAAGGAGAAAGCAGAGTGTGACATGCAACAAAGGTTGCCGGCTGGAATTGAACTGGTGAAAGTTGTGGCCGTGTGTCTTCCGCTGTAACCATTAAGCTCCTGGAGATAATTTAAAACCAGCACTGATGTTACTTAAAGGTCAGCCAAGAAAAACACAGTCACAATGATGCCTGCTTGCGTGAAAACTAACGTCATATCTCCTGTCTCTCTGAATTTGCATAAAGTGAACACTAACTGGGAGGAGAAACTTCAGGTAGCAGTAGGCTGCATTTTAAGTGCTTCACATGAATCCTGCTAGTTTACCATGATAACAGTCATGTTGATGCAATAACAGCCCTTGTCACAAGTTATCATTGTGCAAAGAGATTTAAAGAAAGGTATGATTTACAGTTATGGCCTTTTAAATTAGGGCCATGAAAGAATGAACATTTCAGGCAAAAACAACTGTTGCAAGTTTACCATTACCACCAGGGGTTTATTCATACGCACGTATTCTGAATGTACTTCTGAATGTATGCGTGCAGAGCTGGAGGAGCAGACTCGCAGGGCGCTGGAGTTGGAGCAGGAGAGGAAGCGGGCAAAGGAGGAGGCAGAGCGGCTGGAGAGGGAGAGGCAGGCGGCAGAGGAGGCCAAGGCAGCGCTGGCTCAGCAGGCTGTCGACCAGATGAAGAACCAGGAACAACTGGTGACTGTACTCTCACATCTATCCCAGCCACTGTTCCCATCTCCAACATTCACTTCTTTTAGTTTAGTGCTTTTGTGCAGGTGAAAATTACACAATTTGAATTCAGGTGGTAACAACTAACATTTACCTTGCAGTCATGTATTTAGTGTTCAATTTAATATTTTATTAATTTAATGAATCAGGGCTCATAAACAGTGTAGACTCTTAGGCAGCTTAATTATTCAACAAGGTTTTTGTAACAAAGCTACCAAACCACACCACAGTTATCTTATTAGAGGACTGACTAATGCTAATCCCACCGTTTATGTGTTCACAGAGAGTTGGGTTGAGAGCTGGTGACTGTGAAGAACATAGCAAATGATTCACATAATATTTATACTAAACCCATTCAGTGAGCCATCGTGCCTTGTAGGGAAGCATCTCTGTGCTTGATGTTCCACTCATTTATTTAGACGATTCCATTCTTTGTTCACCTTCCTATATATAATAAGTACATCTGTGCAACATCTACCACCAACTTAGAACAAGTGGAGTAGGATTTAAAATGTTTCTCTTTTCAGAGATACTTTTTATTGTTAAATTTCATTTATTAGTTTGAAGTAAACCTTTAATCACCAATATATGACTAAATGTATAATCATCTTTCCAGGTATCTATTGATTCTTCTTTTACTTATCATTTAAGTTTATTATTGTACATATGTTAAAGTCATAACCAGCAGTGTTATATTTGTTTAGTTCATGGTTACTGATATGTTTACATTGGTCTGTGGTCATGAAAGAAGAATCATTTCTAAAGCAAAACTACCAGTTACTCAAATATGAGAAGTTGCTCATTCTTTCTGTTTCATATTATTGTAAATTGGAAATACCTTTGGGGTTTTGGACAGTTGGTTAAACACCACACTGAGTCCAATTTGGTAACTTTTACTGGCACGTGTTATTTTTTACAGGCTGCTGAGTTAGCGGAGTTCACTGCCAAAATTGCTCTGCTTGAGGAAGCCAAGAGGAAAAAAGAAGATGAAGCAACAGAATGGCAACACAAAGTAATGTAACATGTATATATGTGTGTCTGTGTGTGTGTGTGTGTGTGTGTGTGAGAGAGACATCTCGTTATGTGGCACGCTGTTAGCACAAAGGGAAATGGCTTCAAACCCAGCCGCAGTCCCGCCTCAAACCCTGGTCGGCAACTTGAGCTCCACTGAACATACGGGAGTTTTCCTGGGTGGGAAGCTGGCATGGGATCATGTTTTTATCACTCCCTATGGACTCCTTCTGATTGGTCACGGCACCTGCATATTGACAGTGGAACGAGGATGTTACATTGAAACTTTCTGAGTTAGCAGTGACTGCAGGGCAGAGAAAACTGACAAAAAATGGGGGAAATGCAGATATACACAGAAGTGGACAGATAATTATATTGTGCACATACTGTGGTTTGACCTTTTTCACAAGCAAGGGCCACACAATCAGCAGATACGATTAAATGACTTATTGATGATTGAAACAGAAAGATGTACAAGGCTTGCAGTTGCTGAATAGACATTCGGAAGGGGAAGCTGGGATAGGGAAATCCAACGGACCCCCTATAACCCTATGGAGAGGAAGAAGGAGATGAGGAGGCAGGACAGAGAAAGGGGTGAGGGGAGGTGCAGAATACCAGAGTAAAGAAGAGGAGATGGGAAGTGTGGGTATTTATGGAACTGCTGGCAATGACGTGACTGAGTCAAGTGATTAAGTTGTCCCTCTCCTGAAACTCTGCAAATTAGCGCCACCTAAAAAATATAGACGTTGCTTGATGTACAACATAATCAGAAAATGTTGCATTTTTTATTACCCATAAGATGAGCAGTCCTGACCACCAGAGGACCCTGGTTACAATAGAACATTCAGTGAATATCCATCCATTGTCAACCGGTTATCCTGTGTATCCTGGGTCGCGGGGATACAGTGAACAATTGGAAACAATGTTTTAATGGGTGGAAAGCAAATATTCTGTTAACTAATATACATTTTTTTACTATAAATGTTGGTATCTTTATATAAAACTATTTTTGTTTTAAAAAAATGTTTAAATGATGCACTGTATGGCATATAGTTATTTTTCCAAAGCCTTTCTACAAAAACATGCCTACAAGAACAATATGAACATAAAAACATTCCTAGCCCACTCACCATCTGTGCCTGTAGACGGGTGGATGTGTGAGTGTACACATAAGTGTGTGTGCACACGTATTATTTGGTTTCCATCCATCTATCGTCAACAGCTTATCCTGTGTACAGGGTCGTGGGGGGCTGGAGCCAATCCCATCTGACATCGGGCGAAAGGCGGGGTACACCCTGGACAGGTCGCCAGTCCATCACAGGGCCACACATAGACAAACAACCAGTCACATTCACACCTAAGGACAAATGTCTTTGGACAGTGGGAGGAAGTCGGAGCACCTGGAATTATTTGATTTGCATTATTTTATTTTACTAGCGCAAAGCTGCAACTAAATTAATGTCTTTTTTACAGTATCAGTGGTTTTGGTGGTTAAGTTGATGTTGATACTGGAACTGTTTAGTACCAAATGGTCTGTCAGGATAGAGGTGCATGCCAAAAAACCTTTACATATAGGCTAGTCACATATGGGGGGAAAGTAGCACCTAGAGTGCAAGTAAAGCTTAATACATTTCTGCATGATATTAACTGCTTACTCTAGGCTTGCTATACAGTACAAAGCCTAACCCACATTTGCACCACTCATTAGAATGAACAGCATAGTTCCGTTTAGAAAGCACCATTTTTTACAAATAATTCAAAGGTTTTATTTATAATATTATATAGTA
>NC_060156.1:22567664-22581798 GCF_021292245.1 Micropterus dolomieu | reverse complement strand
TATGGAGAGGAAGAAGGAGATGAGGAGGCAGGACAGAGAAAGGGGTGAGGGGAGGTGCAGAATACCAGAGTAAAGAAGAGGAGATGGGAAGTGTGGGTATTTATGGAACTGCTGGCAATGACGTGACTGAGTCAAGTGATTAAGTTGTCCCTCTCCTGAAACTCTGCAAATTAGCGCCACCTAAAAAATATAGACGTTGCTTGATGTACAACATAATCAGAAAATGTTGCATTTTTTATTACCCATAAGATGAGCAGTCCTGACCACCAGAGGACCCTGGTTACAATAGAACATTCAGTGAATATCCATCCATTGTCAACCGGTTATCCTGTGTATCCTGGGTCGCGGGGATACAGTGAACAATTGGAAACAATGTTTTAATGGGTGGAAAGCAAATATTCTGTTAACTAATATACATTTTTTTACTATAAATGTTGGTATCTTTATATAAAACTATTTTTGTTTTAAAAAAATGTTTAAATGATGCACTGTATGGCATATAGTTATTTTTCCAAAGCCTTTCTACAAAAACATGCCTACAAGAACAATATGAACATAAAAACATTCCTAGCCCACTCACCATCTGTGCCTGTAGACGGGTGGATGTGTGAGTGTACACATAAGTGTGTGTGCACACGTATTATTTGGTTTCCATCCATCTATCGTCAACAGCTTATCCTGTGTACAGGGTCGTGGGGGGCTGGAGCCAATCCCATCTGACATCGGGCGAAAGGCGGGGTACACCCTGGACAGGTCGCCAGTCCATCACAGGGCCACACATAGACAAACAACCAGTCACATTCACACCTAAGGACAAATGTCTTTGGACAGTGGGAGGAAGTCGGAGCACCTGGAATTATTTGATTTGCATTATTTTATTTTACTAGCGCAAAGCTGCAACTAAATTAATGTCTTTTTTACAGTATCAGTGGTTTTGGTGGTTAAGTTGATGTTGATACTGGAACTGTTTAGTACCAAATGGTCTGTCAGGATAGAGGTGCATGCCAAAAAACCTTTACATATAGGCTAGTCACATATGGGGGGAAAGTAGCACCTAGAGTGCAAGTAAAGCTTAATACATTTCTGCATGATATTAACTGCTTACTCTAGGCTTGCTATACAGTACAAAGCCTAACCCACATTTGCACCACTCATTAGAATGAACAGCATAGTTCCGTTTAGAAAGCACCATTTTTTACAAATAATTCAAAGGTTTTATTTATAATATTATATAGTAATACATTTTTGAAGAAATGTTATCACATAAATCATCACATCTTCCAAGAGGCATAGATAATGAATATATAATTTGATTTTGACGCGGTGATAATTTTAATTATCTTCCTGAATCAGTCTTACCAAGCATTAGGCATATCAGGCCTGCATTCATGAACAATCTATACATTTATTACAATTTAAACAAGCTGCGATTAGTCAGAAATATCCCTCTTTATAGTGGAGCGGGAGTTTGATAGGTGGTGGAGCCACTTGGGTTTTTGTTTTGTATACTCTACTAAGTGGAGATTCACACCTGCTGCAAATCAGCCAAGCACTGGCTGATATAAATCTAGTAAAGTGAGTTGTATTTAGCCTGATATCACAAGTTTTTCATAAGTCTCTGTCTAAGGATAGACTGTAAAAGCAAGATTTAATGACAAATGATTAATGCAATTAGATTCTTATCGAAAAGTTCAAAGCAAAGCTCTGACACAGTTTAGACCAGTGACATACTTATGCCAGTGGATTAATGTGTCTACGTCTGTCCTGTCCAACATCCTGTATAAATTAACTGTCAGTATCTGCTTATCCCTCTAAGTATACACGTGTGTTCTTTACAGGCTCTGTCAGCACAAGAGGACTTGGAGAAGACCAGGGAGGAGTTGAAGACTGCCATGACGACTCCACCGGCGCCGGAACACGATGAGCAGGATGAGACAAACGCCGAGGCGAGTGCCGAGCTGTTCAGCGATGGCGTCACCAGCCACCGCAGTGAAGAGGAACGCATCACCGAGGCGCAGAAGAACGAACGTGTCAAGAAACAGCTACAGGTGGAGTAGCAGTGGAGAGAAACACATACTGTACTGAAATTATTTTCCCTACTGGAAAACTTCCATTTACATGTGATAACGGTGATTCCACCTAGTGTGGTGAAGTGCCTGCTTAAAAACTTAAAATCATAAAATTGTCTCTGCGTAGAGAACATAATACCGACATTTACCAATTTTCTGATTATTTTTAGCCAAAAGACAAAATATCTGCTCAATATATATGCAGTAGTTCAAATAACAATACAAGCTTTGAATGCATTGCATTAAATCATTAAATTAACTACAAAGTATGTGGAAGTCCAGTACACGGGAAGTCAGTCCAAACTGCAAAAGTATCGAAAACACGACGCAAAAGGTCAAGGTACACAGGAAAACAGCCTTTAACTATCACTAGAAAATACATTTGTAACACTGATGGTATACAAGTGAAGAGTGGATAACAAGACGCAGGTGAGATGAATCCGGGCAGGGCAGGTAATGTAGGGTACACAGATCAAATTAATACTAACTGAGAAAATAACTGTAAGCAAGAAAATCATAACTTAAACAGAGATACAATATAACACTGATGAGAACAAGATAATAAATGGTAAAACTTTTTCTAGAAAATTATACACCACTTATATCATCTTGGCCCAATGGTGCCTAGATCATGAGCTGTGATGCAATGTTTTGCTTTTTCCTCATCATCTCTGTCTCTTCTGTCCAGGCTCTGAGTTCAGAGTTGGCCGAGGCCCGGGATGATACCAAGAAAACGCAGAACGACATGCTCCATGCTGAGAACGT
Organism: Micropterus dolomieu; assembly: GCF_021292245.1. NCBI lineage: Eukaryota > Metazoa > Chordata > Actinopteri > Centrarchiformes > Centrarchidae > Micropterus > Micropterus dolomieu. Next base: position 22,578,964 of record NC_060156.1, on the reverse strand, counting down.
GAGGGCAGGCAGAGACAAGTACAAAACCCTGCGCCAGATCCGGCAGGGCAACACCAAGCAGCGTATAGATGAGTTTGAGTCCATGTGAGCCGGGAGGAAGGGTGGACACAGCGATGAAAAGAGACAGTTAGTCTCATTGCCATGTCAACGCCTCACTTTCCTTGTAAAGCCCAAAACCTGTTGCCACCCCAGGAACTCCTGCTTTTTTTCTATGCAGGAGAAAGCGCGGCTAACAGGCTTTGTAGCTTCAGCCTCGCCAAAGCTCTGCCTAGCAGCGGTTGGCCAATCACACTGCTACCTGCTTTTTAGAGCTCTGCCCCCACCCCAACGAAGCACACGTCTTTTAATCTGTCTGAAAAATAGCAAGCAACATATCCTGTTAAACATGGACTTCTCTCTTCTACAATACTGATCGTTTTAATGCTTGCATGTATGATAATTAAAGAACAACAGGACCGATAGACAAAGTGAGAGACTGGACAGAATTTGTTGATATCGTGCTTTTACTCGACAAAAGAAAATGGCCATTTGTAGCTCATTGATGTTGCCGGCACACTTGTCCGTAAAGCTTTAATATCTGTACCTTACTTTTACTTCTTTTGTCATCAGTTGATCAATTGAAATAATTTGTTAAAAAAAAAACGCCTTATTTGTCTCATTTCCTTCCAGTCTAGTATTACTTTTTGTAATTTTTCTGTCTGGAAAGTTAGCCTGTTCAGTTCTGCTGTCAATGTCATTGATCTGTTAATGCTGCATCAGCTAACTTAAATCCTTGAATGGCTGTTAAATGCTCACTGTGAGAGTTGTGAACAAACAAAAAGATATGCAACTAAAGCTTATTTTACATTCTTACTGTGCTGGCATTCTCCATCGATTGAGACTTTTGTTAAAAATATATATTTTGCGCCACAATAAAGAATGCATTTATATTTACAGCTTTGCAGCTACAGTATGATCCTAAGAATCCTGACTAGGCAAGAGCCAGGACAGCTGGATTTATTGACATAGGATCCTGTGTCAGATATAAGTTCGAAGCTGGCACACAGTGTTATAAAATTCAATGAATCTTGAATTTACTGCATAAAGTCAGTATTAAATTGTTATTAAATTGTCTTGACTATGCACGTTGGTCAGACACAGCAATATGACAAAAGTATTTTGTCAATTATGAAAGACGTTAAATGATGTACCATAATTTTGGATCATGTACTGATTTAACTCACACACTCTGCACTGCAACCAGTTACAGAAGAAGAATCTTTAAAATAACAAGAACAAACTCAATCACTGCTTAAATAATGTCAGAGAAGATAACGCATAATATATTTGTGTAACTTGATAAAACATTTAAAATTGATAAAGTAAAAAGTATTAATCTACACAACTATCATCTGTGGTTTAGTGTCAAGAAGTTCAATTATTTATTTAATATAAATAAAAAGGTTTAAAACAAAGGCAACCATAAATAAAAAATGCTCACTTGTGAAACATCTTTCGAGATCTGCAGATGTGAAAAGGGTTCAATCAGACAAGTCTTAAAAATCCACCAATAAAAGCAAATGTTGTCACAGATATACTGTAAATTGATCCAAAATGTGTTGTCACATATTTATTTGCAGTAAAAACAGCCAACCTACCTGATTCTAACTACAATAGTAGTTTTCTTTTATCTGTCAAATTGATATTTTTGAAAACTAGCTAAATGTTTTTTGTAATTTTGGATTCATTTCCATCTTATAATAATTACACTAAATTATAGTTCCTTCCATCAGTGCCCCTCTGTGTCAACACCATATTTAATGACATCAAAAATTAAGTCTCAAACCATAAGAGAGACAGAGCGGAGAGCGCGTTTCCAGCTGGAGTTCCCCAGCTAAAGTAACATTCAAGAGCCAGTAACACGAGGACTAAACAACGCATGAAATCTTGAGTAGGGCTTTTATTAAATCACACACACAAGAATAGTCAACATGTCTCATTTGGCCACAGTTTGCCAGTTTCTGTAGATGTGACAGATTTATTTTTCGTGCTTTTGTTTTGGATTTCATTGCCTAAAGCTCAGCTGAGATTCACAGCCCTGCAGCATAAACATCTGAAGAGGCCCACTCAAAAAAGACATGTTTTCATAAAATAAAAAAGATGAATAAAGACAAAATTAAAGACACAAAGGTATAACCTGTTTGTGGAAAGCATTTCAGCCAATATCATTTTCATTTTGCCTTTTGTTTTTCTAAGATGGATAATGTATTTGGGCTGGGTACATCCTGTTTACAGAACTCTTAATTTAAAAAAAGCAATAACTTTTCTTAGTGTTAGTTTGTTAACACAATATTACTGGGATTAATCAATATAACTTATGAATCAGCAGAGTTGTATATGACAGCTTTGGGGCTGCCTTTTGGAATGAAATTCTTAATCTGCCAGCAGGACACACAGTGAAACAGCAGCATTGGTCGAACACTTTAATATCTTCTTTTTATTTTGGTTTAATATAACCACCATTGACCTGATCAAGGGGAAACATTGGAAAGCAATAAACAGCCTTTTACCTGGCTTTGTTCCCTGAAGAGGTGGCACTTAAATTATTTCTGTACCAGAAATGTATTAAAGCACATAGAAATAAAGATGAACAGGGACATTGTTGATATTTTACATTTCTTTCCCATTGGATATTGCTGGATTTGAGGCAATTTTAGTCAAATGAACAACAAATTACAAAACAACATTTTCTGTCTAGACAAAACCCACAGATAAATTATTAAAGGTGTGTTCAGACTGAACACGAAACAAATTTTAGGCAACGCAATGCTTTACTTAATGCATGCAAGCCGGTTTACTGAGAAATACCCATTGACCCCGATGCAAAACGAGAATGTCACCCCTATTCAGTTTGTATGAGATCTAAGCTTGTCTAGGCATTGTGGGATAGCTCGCAGCATGGGATTGACTTATACTTCCTGTGAAATAAAAAGCGGTGTAGCAAGAAAGTATTGCTTTGTCTGTGTAGGAGAAAATCACGGTTGCAGTTTCATACGATCTTGCTATGTCACAAAAATGTGCTGCTTGAAAAAAGCCATATAGGGCTTTTTCACAGGAGACATTTTAACATGTCACAGTAGGACAAGCACAGGTTTAAAAAAAAATTGACGATGGCTGAATACCATTTAGCTGCATCACTTTCAGGGTGCTGGTGTGTATCCTGTACACTTGACTAGTAACACCTGTGTGCTGTAAGAAAAGCCTATATACAATTATTGCTAATAAGCAGGCTTATTGTTACTTGGGTTGGGTTAACATGCAGCCAGCGCAATGCCAGTTGTTGGGCATCTGAGCTGTGCGTATGTTGCTAGCTAACAAACAGCTACAGCTAATATCTGTACAGCCAGTACATCTGCTGTTTGTGGCGAAACACATGGGCTACAAAAACAAATTTACATGAATAAAGCGAGGTGGACATTTGCTTTATCATATTCAGTCTGAACATTGTCAAGTAAAATTTGTGGAAAAATCCAAACACAACATAACATTAGCACAGTTAGCAATGTGTACATCCCCCTTATTCAGCAACACTGACACTGACTACAATCTCTTATTGCGGATAGACATCATGCATAACTAAAAAAATAGCTCTTTAACAAGTTCATGATGGTAGAAAAATAGTTTTTGCCCTACACTAAAAAGGGTTTTTAATGTCCACAGGAATGTTAACCAACATGTTTGTTTAATTAAATTGTGGTTTCCCGACCCTGTAGCCAACACTAACACACAGTGCCAGCCAGACGAGTAGGGTGTGAGCACGTCAAGTTATGACATCTGTCATCTGACTGACCTTTAAGCTGTGCGATGGACTAGAAGGAATTACTGAGGTTCTGACATGACACCTTTCAGATCACAGTACAGCCCTTGAGAAGGAAGCTTTCCAAGTAAGAGAGCTTCAAGATAACAAAGAAGTGTTGTGGATGTGGTTTTAGATTTCTGAGAAGGTATCACACAAGATTTATAGCCATGAGCACACATTTGAGAAGCTTTTTTGTTTTGAGCCAAGCTAATTAAAACTTCCTCTCTTTTTACTGCACTCACATGCACAGCGCATTGTTCATCCACAAGTGTTTAGAAATACTGTTCTGAGGTGGAGTATGATTCAAATGAGTTTCAATATGTCATGAGCAGTAAGCTTTAAGCTCACTTTTTTTTTTAAACACCTATAATAACCGTCATTTTCAGTGTTGTATTTTGCCTTTCACCATGTTTGGGCTGATTCAGCTTCTGCCCTGGTTAAGGTTTCATATTTTTGGGGCTACACAGTATCATGGTCTCAGTTCAAAGACAATTTAAACAATAACAATAGTTTTCAGAAAGTGCATTTGAGACTTTCTTATTCCTGCACTGGGGGAAAAGGGGAACAACCCACTCCCCCCATATAAATAAAGTACCAAAGGTGACAAAGTTTGCCACAAATACTCAAAATATTCAACTCGAAATATTTTTTGTTTAAATATTCTCATATAAAACAATGATCTTGTTTAAAAAGTTTATAGGATACAATTTGTATCAACAAAGAGAGGTGTCATCTGGCTACTAGATAATGTGCTAACCAGGCAAGAGTTTTAGCTTTACAAACAGTTCCTCAGACATTAAAATAATCCCACTGGTGGATATAAAAATAAGAATACTATTATTTCATACAGAAAATGCAGTTCAAAGTGCTTTACATTTAGAGAAGACAACTTAAAAATTGAAAGAAGACAAAAAAGAGGAAGATGAGTAGTTTGGCAAATACTGACATATGAAAAATACTGACATGAAATTAATTAGAATTATCACTTTTGGTCAGACAAAACAGGGAATTTGACAAAGCCCCCATGGGTTCTGCAAAATTGTGATGGGTGTTTTTTACTATGTTTTGACATTTCAATGATTTGATCATGGATTGATTAATAAATAACAGATTAACTGAGTTAGTTGCAGTACTTGTACAGAACATTACTATTAAATACCTGAAAAAAATTAGTCTGGACATGCCAACTTTAAACTAGCTGCAATAGCTTTTTGTTATCTAATTTATTTATTAATATTTTTGTATTAAAAAAACAAATCTGATTCTGAATCTTTGCTAAACTGCTGACTTTTTATTTAACAAATGGGATTATTAGAGCCTCTGAGAAACATTTGTAGAACTAAAAACTATTATTTATAGGTGTTCCCACTGTTGTCATGATAATAAGTGTCTGGTGACATACTCTGTGGTAATTAATTAATTATTAATTTTAGGAAGCTGTTTCCCAGTCTGTTCCTGTCTTGTACTGCAAAGTTGGGAATCTCTATGTATTTAACAGAAGGGTACAAGTTACACCCTGTTTCAGGTGGCTAAACCCTCATAGTGGTATCACCACTACTGACAAAGGAGACCCTGTGTCTTATACACCACATACATTCACACACAAAAAGATAATAAATTAACACATATTAAATTAAAATAATACCAACAATCTCAATTCCACCTAAACATTTCTGGTGACCCTGCTCTCAACAATCACCTTCATATGATTTAGAATTTAGATATGGTTTAAAGATGTAATGTTTAAAAATCAGTACTGAAAGCTCACAAACTGTAAAGTCAGCTGACATGGCTGTCCTAGCACAGGAACTAAACTGTTATTCAAAAGTGAACAACAGTTTGGGGTTTTCTAGTGGAGTTTTTGCTATCTTCATTTGTGGGTTTCACTTCCCTATGGGGGAAATCCACAAAATCTCACCACAGCAGCTGATCTACCACCTGTCAGTATAGAAGGATCCGCTTGTTGAGCATTAAATACAGTAGGAATGTATGTGCAATGTAGCAGTGAAATTCTTAGGATTCTTTTATATACCCCACGTTGTCATCTCAGTAGAAAACAGAGGTATTTCATTCAGATGGAAAGTATGAATTTGAGCTATACTTATACCCTGATATGATTGCCAAAAAGAAAAAAAGGTGAGGAAGAAGCACACCAATAACAAAAAAGTGCCGAAAACTGAATGATTTTAAAATATGTAACTTAACTTAAAATATAACAAATAAATAAATTAAAAATGAACTACACTGTCACACATTAAAATGCCTCCTTAAGCACACCGGTGTCTTGACACATAACCAAAAGCTCAAACATGCACATTAAACCCCAACTTTCCTGATCTTAAGTGCTGAAATAGCAGGTATATTTATAGACCATGACAAACATTTCCCTTTACAAAAATACCATTAAAATTAATGAGATAACTTCCCTGCAATAAAAAAACTGTCTATTACCAGCTTCAGGAGATTTATATCTTGTGCTTTTGGTTTGTGCATGTCCAGTGGATAAACTTTCAGAAGTGATCCCAGTTAAGATGAAGCAGTAACTTCACTTTCTGGCTACATTCAAGAACAGTGCTGCGATTTCTCCATCAAAATTGCAGCTGCAAGCTCCTGAGCATCCATCACAAGAGGGTTCCTGGTCATCACCATCCTCACCAAATCTGGAGGGAAGATCCGACACAAGTTCACAAACACCTTCTCCCTAAGGTCCTGGTATCGACCCAAGGAAGGGGGCTCCTGGTGCTGGGGCACTGAGGGCAGGTGGCTTTTATGAGCAGTGATGGTTGGAAGGGACGGCAGTGGAAGTGGTGGAGGACTTGATGCTGAAAGGCCACGGGGTGAAGAATGGACTTGCCTGCCCCAAGGAGAATGCCAAGCCTTCTCATGTACTTCTGGAAGGCTCTGGAAGGCAAACAGATCATAGTAAGGCTTAGGGGACTGCTGGTAATGGGGATCCCAGTTTATCTGATGCTGTGGTTGTTGGTTTATCCCAGAGTGGTTTCTTCTAGAATAAAGTGGTGACCCTTTATATACGTTATTGTCCTGGAGCCCTTCTTCCTGCCAAAGGGAGCCCATTATATTGCGGCCAAGGGGGGAGCTCTGAGGGCGGGAATGAGCAGTGGATGTTTGGTGTTGATGAGCTGGGAATTCCCCAGGGAAACTGCTCAGCAATGGATGTTGAGGGTGGGGTGGGATGTATGCTGAAGGGGTCTTAAAGGGACGTGGAGATGCACGAGAGCTAACAGAAGCCTTGGGGTCTTCCAAGGCAAAACCATGTTGCCGACGCAGTGCTTGAGAAACGGGATGGCCATGAGGAGCATGCTGGCCCAGTCCAGGAGGAAGACTTGCAGGGTAAGCGTACTTGCCAGAGCAGTGATGATGGTGGTGAGGATGGTGGTGGTGATGGTGGCACTTGGGGCCATCGTCTAACAAGGGGTCAGGGGAGAAAGAGTCTGAGCTGCCTTCACTGCTACAGTCTGACAGCAGTGATCCAGTTCGCAGATCAGATGGGAAGAAGCATTCAGGGCTCTGTGGCACTACCAAACTGAGGCCAGAGTAGGCTTTAACCAGTGAGCTGTAGCCCAAGTCTGGAGACTCGCACTTGTGGTAAGTTTCAGCCTGACTTGGTCCTGAGGCTCCAGCAACCCAGAAGCTGCCTCCACCACTTCCCCCAGGGTGCTCCCATCGGTCCAGGTTTCCTGATGAAGGGTGGCCCCCTGGAACAAGATTCCCTAGAAAGCTACTGCTGCAGCTGCTGCTGCTGCTGCTGCTGCTGTTGCTCCCCCTACGTCCTTCCACTTTGGACTGGACCCGAAGCCTGTCCTCCAGGAGGTCATTAAAAGAGCGCCATGGGCTGGGGTTTCGCTGTTTCTTTGGAGTACCCCGATCAGCCATTGCTTCTGGTTGACCAGAACTTTGGCCCTTCATCATCAAGACATCTTCCAGCAGGCCTCTGGAGGCTACTGATGAAATTTTGGCACTGGCACGGAGCTCATCAGCCACGGCACGCTGGGGCTGGCTACCCCTTTCAGGGTGGTAAAACTTGCATTTATGGCCATATGTGCACTTCTTTCCTAAAGCAAAAATGAAAAATATTTCTCATTAATGTGCTGGAATGAAAATGTTATATAACATCTTGGTTAGCATTTGTATCTTTTTTTAAAAATCTTGGCTTTTCTCTACCACAGTAGAAATAAAACATCTTCTCTATCTAAAATATAACACAAAATAGTTAAAATATAAAATAGTTAAATAATTATTATTATTTTAATTTTTTATATCTAAAAACCCATGATTTAATTTGATCTGTTTAAAACGATCTGCAGCACAAACACTCACAAATGGTCCACAAAAAGTAGAACCAGATTAAAGCAGTCAACAACAGCAATTATCCAGTACAGAGACAGTAAAGTGTTTCAGATTTTTCAAAATATTATAGTTCTTTCTATGAAAGTAAGTACTGCACTGACAAGAACAGAAGTGCTTATAAGGTAACATTTTTACCATAAGGACATGGCTGCTTCCTGTGTTCAGGAATAACAGGCCTCTTCCTTAGGAAGTTCTCCAGACTGGGTCCGTGGCGTCCTAGTGGGTCATCTGGTGGCATGAATCTAAATACACAGTTACTCGATTAAAATCTTTAATATCACAAAATTTCACCCAAAAAACAAAAACAAAACATATACAACTCGAAATTTTCTATTTCTTTCTGCTTCACTGAGGATTCAATAACTCTGACAGCACCAATAAGACTGCATCAGGGATGTTCTACGATGAGGAAAATAAAGAGGCTTACGTTCTATATTTGGATCACAAAAGATCCTTGTACCTCCTAATTTTTTTAAAATTTTCTACAGTTTTTATAAGCTGTAAGGACAATACCTTAACACTTACAGTTTAGACATTAGCTGACAGAAAGCAACAAAGCAGAAGACGCTTAAACTCACATCACCTATATTCCAAGCAACAAAACAATAGGTCTTATAAGAAGAGCAAAGGTTAGTTAAGTATTTGGCACCTAAAAACTTTCCTGTGACAACAGATCACTTCAGTAATACAAGACATGACCCAGAAACTGAAGAAGGTAAGATGTTTTCTAGTGTGTACAGAGGGGGTTTTGATAAGTGGAGCAAAAGTGAAGAATAGTAATAAAGATCAAACAAACAGCTAGAGGAAATGAAAGTGTCTGATAAAATAGGAAGTCCTCAGATAATTTCCCTGCAAAAATGCATTGTGCAAATATTAGAAGGGTACTAGCTTGATTTTAACATATTTTACAACTGTTCTTTAGTGGTTGGGATACACACTGGATGTTACAGACAATAAAAATAATTTCTTGGATAGAAGTTAAAGCTTTCAATTTCAATGGCTAATGCCACAGAGCCTCCTAAGCCAGTCTATTATGCATTTTACTGTACATAAAAAAGGGAAAATGCAACTATTATTTAATATAAATTCTCAATTTTCTGTGATAGAATTTCTAAAATTTCTTTTCTCCACTCCAGCAGAATTTATTGTCCTTTAGTATATTGCTTACTTATCGTTTACAAAGGAGTACATCAGTAGACGCTCATCAATGAATTTTTTCCACTCTGGCTTCTCATTGGCTAGGTCACGGTAGTTGTCGTTGGAAACAATGATGCCGTCTGACTCATAGGCCAGTTTGACAATGAAGCGGTCATCATAGCAAACCACACGGCGTCCTTGCACGCGGCGCGATGGGGTGAAAACCAGAATCTTCTCTTTCTCTAGTCGCCTCAGGATCTCTTGGTCTGAAGAAAGTGGGGATACAGTTAAACATAACAAAAGGATAAGAAAACGTTCCCCAAAGATCCCTCCCAAAGAAGAGGATTTAGACGCATCCTTCTGCTTGTTTAAGGTTTCATTTCATTGTGACTTTAAATCATCATTGAAAGCTATAGTAGCTGGTACCTGTGATGGGAGCATCAGGTCGTGACTGCTCCTTTCTCCAGGCAGGGACAAAAACAGTGATGTCACGGTGACCTTTCTCCAAGAACCAATCAACAGCCAGCTGGATGCCTTGACAGGAGAACACTTCCTTATTTCCATGACTGCAAGAGCAGAAACACATGTTAAAGGCACAGTCACTGATGAAAATGCAAACAAAAGGGTTTCCCCAGTACCAAAATCTAAACCACAGAATTGAAAACCCGATGTACCTCACACAATTATTTTATATACATGTATTTAAACAGATCCACCAACAATACAACATCATAACTATCAAAGATGAGGCTAAAATGTTGTGACTCAACATTTCCTCATGAGGAAGATGCTACTGATATGGACTGATTATTATGATGATGATTTAATGGAGTAATGCACTTTGTGAGACAGAAAATTATCCTAAAAATGAGCATCAAAATACTGACTGTCCACCAGAGAAGCAGACAGATTTACATTTACTCATTTGGCTGACGCTTTTATCCAAAGCGACTTACATTTGAGGAACAACATACAAGCATCAACAGAGCATCAACTACAGATCTACAACTGACAATACATACTAGTAAGAGCAGCAATAAGTACTAGTAAGAGCTCACAGTACATATCACATCAATGGGGTAGATACCTAGGGAAGGAAGTAAGAGTTAGCAAAAAGTGCAATCAAAACAAAAAGTGCAATCAATACAAGATCATTGTAGGGGGTAGAAGAAGAAGAGCACAGGACGTGCATGTTAGAGGTTAGGAGTTAGAGGTGTTATAAGAGGAAGTGTTCTCGGAAGAGATGAGTTTTCAAGAGCTTCTTGAAGTTAGAGAGGGACGCCCCTGCTCTGATGGCGTGTGGTAGCTCGTTCCACCATCGTGGTGTCACAGATGAGAATAGCCAGGACTGGGATTGCTTTGTGTGAAGGGATGGCAGAGCCAGGCGGCGTTCGTTGGAGGAGCATAGCGGGCGAGAAGGAACATAAGTTTGTATTATGGAGTTTAGGTAGATGGGTGCAGACCCAGTAGTCACTCTGTATGCAAGCATTAGTGACTTGAATTTGATTCTGGAGGCCACGGGGAGCCAGTGGAGGTCACTGAGTAATGGAATGACATGAGTCCTTTTAGGCTGATCAAAAACCAGACGCGCTGCTGCGTTCTGAACCATTTGTAAGGGTTTCACCGCACAAGCTGGGAGACCTGCTAGGAGGGCATTGCAATAGTCGATGCGAGAGATAACCATGGCCTGTACCAGAAGCTGGGTGGCGTACTGAGTGAGGTAGGGCCTGATTTTCCTTATGTTGTATAGAGAAAAGCGGCATGACCGAGAGACAGTAGCAACATGGTCTGAAAAGGACAGCTGGTCATCAATCATGACACCCAAGTTTCTCACCACCTTGGTTGGAGTGATGGTTGCGGTCAATTTGTAGTTTGATGTTATGGTGGATAGATTGCTTGGCTGGAATGACCAAGAGTTCAGTCTTAGAGAGGTTTAGTTGAAGGTGGCAAGCCTTCA
>NC_060156.1:22560581-22567564 GCF_021292245.1 Micropterus dolomieu | reverse complement strand
TGCGTTCTGAACCATTTGTAAGGGTTTCACCGCACAAGCTGGGAGACCTGCTAGGAGGGCATTGCAATAGTCGATGCGAGAGATAACCATGGCCTGTACCAGAAGCTGGGTGGCGTACTGAGTGAGGTAGGGCCTGATTTTCCTTATGTTGTATAGAGAAAAGCGGCATGACCGAGAGACAGTAGCAACATGGTCTGAAAAGGACAGCTGGTCATCAATCATGACACCCAAGTTTCTCACCACCTTGGTTGGAGTGATGGTTGCAGAGTCAATTTGTAGTTTGAGGTTATGGTGGATAGATTGCTTGGCTAGAATGACCAAGAGTTCAGTCTTAGAGAGGTTTAGTTGAAGGTGGCAAGCCTTCATCCATGCAGATATGTCTGATAGACAGTCCGTGATCCGCGCCGAGACAGTGAGTAATGCACTTTGTGAGACAGAAAATTATCCTAAAAATGAGCATCAAAATACTGACCGTCCACCAGAGAAGCAGACAGATGACAGAACAAGAAGGTGATATACCAAATGGTGGTTTGCCTTTTGCCTCTGCAATAACCTTTTTCTTACACTTATAAAATGTTTCTTATGTGTAATTGGCTTTTATTTACATACTCTGCATCTTTCATGTGAACATGCTCATAATTGGAGTGGACCAGAAGGCCATTTGGTAACAAGCATTGTTAGACAACTTATTCAAGGTCACCAGTACTGCACTTACAGCCACGTAACCCAAGGCCTAACTAAGCTCTGCATGGTACAGCCCCCTGGATGTTTAAAGCTCCTGCAGATCATTCCCAAAATATGACTTTTTAAAGACATTAACTTTCATTGAGTATTGAGACTTAACATCTGTCTCCAAGTTGTTTTCCTTCTTTGCTTCATTTCAGTTGTAGTCCATTGGTTGTGACCCTATCTTTCTTCCTTGTATTTACCTTTGGAGACACTAATTACACTTGATGAAAATTCAAATGGAGTCTCCCCCAAAATAAAACGAGAGTTTCAGTACAGTGAGAAAATATGTTTGTAAAGCCAGCATTCAGCCAGCAATGTATAGCATCTCATATGCTCGCATGGTTGCTAATTTGCTACTGTAGCTACTGTAGCTGCTAACAATGGCCAGATGATAATTCATTGTTTTATTTGAGCATTCTAAAAACATAGACGTGTCTGTTTTTTCATAAATTGTTAATGATAGTGAATAGCTACTGTCCCCTTACTCTACTATATAGGATTTTCTGTGAATCATTAGTGCAGTCATCATGTAAAATATGCTTATGTGTATTAATCAGTAGAAAGCAGGAAAGTATAAACCTTACCTCATGGCTACGTTGCTCCCATCTACCACAACAGGCCGAAGGTTTTCTTTGTCCTCCAGCAGCTGGGATGGACACATCAGCCGACAGGAGTCCAGAGAGGGGTTGTTGGAGGAGGAAGAGGAGGAGGAGGAGGAACAGGCCAAAGATGATGACAAAGAGGAGGTGGGAGACTGGGAGACAGCAGAACAACCTTGCTGCTCCATCTCTGTCTTGGTTCCCAGTTTGACCAGCTCACCCAGAATATCGTTGATGAGTGCATCTGGGCCCAGTTTCCTCAGCACCAGCAGCACCAGCTCCTCAGAGTATCCCAGCTTGAGAGCAAACTCTACCTTGGTGCGGTAGTCTGTGACAGGGTCAGTAGGAGAGGATATTTCTGGCTGTGGGGAGTCTCCAGGGGATATATTTGGTGCCAGGTCCAGCCTGACTGTCTGACAGACTGAAAAGGACTCTTGGAGGCATAGGTGAGGCTGACCTTGCAGAGGGTTTTGAGATTCAGAACCACACCCATTATGGAGCCGTTCATCATCACTGTCGGATACAGTACTCTCCTCAGAGAAGTTACTGCAACTACTACTGCCGCTATAGCTTGAATGGGTTCTAAAACCAGTGCTACTACTACCAATACTGTTACAGCTGTTATTTTGGGCACCAGCACTGATCTGTAAGACCCCTATATTCCCAGCACCTGTATCAGTGCTCAGGCTGGCATGCCGCTCAGCACCTTCCACATGAAGGTAATCCAGATCCAACCCCAGACTGAGGATGTGGCCTGTCCCATCCTCCAGATGGTCCTTCACGCCCATGAAGCTGTCTTATACATCCAGCTCCGCACCCTCCTTGACCTCCCAGGCACCTGACGGACCCCACTGTTACTGCTTATAGTTAACAGCTCACTGACTGGTCCTTGGAGTGAAGCTTGAGGGAGACAAAAGAATCAGCTGGTTACATTTCTGAGGTCTGCATTTAGGGACAGTATGCAGATTGTCATAAATATGCAGGTCAGGACTGGGTCTATAAATTTGGATAAAAAAATGTCTTTATAACCCTATTTACACTTGTTTGATCTATATCTAGATATCTTACCTGAACATGAAAATGCATGTTCATGCAAGGTGTACATTTATGCAGACCATATTACAATCAAGATGCTATCAGATGCTGATATGCTGGTTCACCTTGTGATCAGATCTCTGCCACAGGAAATACCATGGAGAAATATTGTCCAGGAAGCTGAAAGGTCACCATACTCTGCTTCTTTCTGCCATCTCAAGCAAGACATGCAACACCCTACAGCCAACCTCTTCACCAGTAAAGGAAAAATAAGTAGAGCCCATAGCAGCATCACTTCCCTTGACCTAAGATGCACCATGAAAAGTCTGCCAGCTCTGCCTATCAGCTTTACATATTGAGCCAGGAGAAACTTCTAAACGAGTAAATGCTTTATGAAGTTTAATGGACCGCAAGAGGCTTTTAAGAGGTAGGGCAAGTTGAAAACTGTGACCTGCCTTAACTGCCGTTCCACTTCTACTGACTTGCATTTTAGCAGCAATGAGCTCTGTCAAGAAACATTAATCACACTAGAGGAATAATACCAGACACCTAAGCCAAAAACAGTGTCAAAGTGATGCCAAACCACTGACATGTACATAAGTACAATCACATCTGCACCAAACTTTACAGGGATAATAACAGTCACGCCCTGAACACATCCATATGCCAACATTCACTCAAAGGCACAATGACCTCAGTCTCAGAAGAGCCTTAACACATAGATGATGCTTTGTTGCGAAGCTTGTGAGTTTTAGGGTAACGGCGTGTCCGTGGCATGGCGTTAAAGTTTGATGCTTCGCCATGACACAGGAAGTTGTTGTAACTTCACAGTACATGCTCATATTTGCACCAAATTTTACACGTTTGATAAGGATCATGCTGTGAACACATCTGCAGGCCAATATTTATTCGTCCTCATAGCACCACTTAAGTAGCAGGAAGTGACCATTCAACGATGCAGCACCCATGCCCCGTTTCCTGTTTAGATGCACGAAACTTTTGTGGCACTTATATCATACCAATAAACACGAAAGCCTCTTGCAGCCATATCCTAAAGTCAACAAGGAAATCAGTCATTTTCGTTTGAAAGTGCATTTTTAGCCCATTTATGGCCTTTTACAGGGTGCGTACTTTAACAAACTCCTCCAAGGGAATTAATCGGATCAACTTAAATTTTTTGTTGTGCAATCTTAAGGCATGAATGATAAAAAGTTGCAATTTGTGGGTTTTTGTCCATGGGCATGTCCGTGGCGTGGCCTCGAATATCAATGCTTTGCCATGAAACTCTTAATTTGTTATGACTTCAGTATACATGCTCAGATCTGTCCCAGACTTCACAAGGTTGATAACAGTCCTGCCCTGAACACATCTACATGCCAATATTCAATCAATGTCATAGAGCCACCTTCTGGCAACAGGAAGTAAGCCCTTTCAAATCATTTGATTTACATGGTACTTTCACAAGGTCATCCACACTTCACGTACTGGTACAAAACATATAATAAGAGGGTGTTGTCTAGTGCCACCTAGAGGACACAGGAAGTGATGATAACTCCTTTGTGACCAGTCCAAACCACGTGATAATTCAGACGCACGATTTCCGACCTTCAGCCACTGCGCCGCAGCCGCATCACGCCCGACATGCAAGGCCCGTCCAACGCTGCTTGCTACTTTAATATATTGCTTTGTTTTCTTGAAATAGACATACATAATCTGTCTTTTTAACAGCAGTTGTGTGAGAATAACACAATAACATCACCTCATCATCGTATGCAATTACTGGAACGCTTCACATCAGAAGTAAAAGAGTATTCTTTGACTGACAGGCAGTCTCTCTGGCTATACCTAAGTTTACATTCCATGATGGGCTTGGCATTGTTTGTTGCACTATGTATAACATTAAGAACCTTGTGGTGCATTGGCTGCAGACTAAAACACAATATTCCAGTGTATTCAACTATACTACTTACAAAAATATAACAATGTTAAAATATGAGTGGAATTACATGTACATGGATGCAATTCAACACAACAGCATCACAAATTCTGATTCTACCAACTGAAGAATCCATAGAGTTTCAACGCCTTGGATAGATTCTGTATAATAACATGAGTGCATAAGTGAAATACATAACTGCTAAGGGTCGACCTCTTCCCAAGTTATTTATGAATCATTACTTTGACAGGGTTCTTCAAGAAAGCATTAAGCTCATCTCGAGTAGGTATGTTAAAATTAACTACACCCTCAATTTTGTTTTGAGTAGTAAACTTATTACTTGTCACGCAGATCAAAATAACACTAACCAGTCACTAGACAGTTGCATACACGAAAGGTTAGAAAAAGTTTTCACCTAAAAATCTAGCTTAGTGCGCCAAGTTCTTTCTAGATATGAGTTACTTAAAGAGAGTGTTGTATTATAAGATGGGCCCCAAGCCCAAGTCAGCCCCGAGTGTCCATGATGCCTTTTGCTGTTACACAGGAAATAAATTCCTAGGGATTGGAAATTAGTTGCAAGCATCTCATTTTTGCCACAAGAATACAACTAGATGTGCAATGCAAGAGCTCCAGCAATTGTGATTTTGTACCACCAGCAAGCAGCAATTGTTTTAAGCACAGAAAGATCTGTCCGACCATTGCCCACATGACACATTGTAACAGGCTAAAACATGTAAAAACACTGGTACGGTCCTACGTGTATTTAATCAGATGAATTGCTTTATTCAAATTGAGGATTTTGGATTCAATATTCAAAGGTTCTTTCGAAAACCTCAATAGAAGTTTTGAATGTAATAAAAATGGCATTCGGTACAGCCTCTTGTTATGGTTCTATTTATGTCTCTTCTTTCTTTGCTACTGAACGTAACTCACTATCGCCTCTTGAGGTACAAAGTTGTTTTACAAGACAGGAAGGGCCGGGGCAGATATCTCTGTAACACAATACATCGACATCTTTGACATATCATCAGACCTGTTGTTTCTTCACATTCTGTTGATAATTTTAGTTAATTATTCATCAGAATCAGAATCAGAATCAGCTTTATTGCCAGGTATGTGTACACATATGAGGAATTTGACTCAGGATTGAACACTGCTCACGATGTGCTTACTTATACAATAATAAAATAATAATTTAATAATAATAAAATAAAATCCGACACAAACTACAGAGTAGACAACACTAATATACACACTATGAACAAAACAATATAGACATATTGACAAATAGTGCAGTGATCAGAGTGCAAAGGATGCAAGGGTAAACTATTCTCATTATGTACATGTTGAAGGTGGATATGATATACAGGTACACATACATGTACACATGTACACGGTGTGATGGAACATAGTGCAAAGGATGCTGAAAAAAATAAATAAGACCTATGACCTTATGACCTGAGGTAGGTGTATTGGTATACAGTATATACAATATGCAGTATGAACAGCACTGAAATAGAGAATGGTGAATGAATAAATAATAAGTGGAAACCAGTAAACAGGTGCTGATTAGAGGCAGAGTTACTGGGTTATTGCACAGGAATTGTTCCTGACACTGTGAGTCAGAAATCAGCTGTTAATCAGAGTGATGGCTTGTGGGAAGAAACTGTTCCTGAGTCTGTTGGTTTTGGTGTACAGTGCTCTGAAGCGCCTACCAGAGGAGAGGAGCTGAAACAGGTTGTGTCCAGGATCCATCACTGCAGATCCATCTGCAGTGATGGAAATGTATAAGTCCTGAATGGAGGGCAGGTTGGCACAGATTATGCCACAGTCCTGACTGTCCGTTGTAGTCTGTCCTTGTCCTTTTTGGTGGCAGATCCAAACCAGACAGTGATGGAGGTGCAGAGAACAGACTGGATGATGGTTGTGTAGAACTGGATCAGCAGGTCCTTAGGCAGGTTGAGCTTTCTGAGCTGACGCAGGAAGTACATCCTCTGCTGGGCCTTCTTGATGATCGTGTCAGTGTTGGGCTCCCACTTCAGGTCCTGGGATATAGTGGATCCCAGAAACCTGAAGGATTCCACAGCAGACACAGGGCTGTTGAGTATGGTGATGGTGGGCAGAGTGGGGGGGCTCCTCCTGAAGTCCACGGTCATCTCCACAGTTTTGAGCGTGTTAAGCTGCAGGTTGTTCTGACCGCACCAGAGAGCCAGCTGATCAACCTCCCGTCTGTAGGCCGAGTCATCACCGTCCCGGATGAGGCCGATGATCGTTGTGTCGTCAGCGAACTTCAGGAGTTTGACAGATGGGTCTCCTGAGGTGCAGTCGTTGGTGTAGAGGGAGAAGAGCAGTGGGGAGAGCACACACCCCTGGGGGGCGCCAGTGCTGATAGTTCGGGTGCTGGATGTGATGTTTCCCAGCCTCACCTGCTGACTCCTGTCAGTCAGGAAGTCTGTGATCCACTGACAGGTGGAGGCTGGCACAGTGAGCTGGGTGAGTTTGGTGCTGAGGATGTCCGGGATGACGGTGTTGAACGCCGAGCTGAAGTCCACAAACAGGATCCTAGCATATGTCCCTGGAGAGTCAAGGTGTTGCAGGATGTGATGCAGACCCAAGTTGACTGCATCATCCACTGACCTGTTAGCCCTGTAGGCAAACTGCAGGGGGTCCAGCAGGGGGCCTGT
>NC_060156.1:22555057-22560481 GCF_021292245.1 Micropterus dolomieu | reverse complement strand
CTCGGGGCCCTGACAGCAAACGCTCTGTCCCCTTTAGTTTTCAGTCGAGACTCTGGAACAGACAACAGACCTCTGCCCGAGGACCTCAAGGTACGTGCTGGTGCGTATGGGACTAAAAGGTCAGAAATATAACAAGGCGAGAGACCATGAAGAGCTTTAAAAGTGATCAATAGAATTTTAAAGTCAATTCTAAAACATACTGGGAGCCAGTGTAATGAAGCTAAAATAGGAGTAATGTGGTCATATTTCTTTGTTCTGGTTAAAAGCCTGGCAGCTGAGTTCTGGACAGTCTGGAGTCGATCAATAGATTTTTGGGTTAAACAGGTGAAAAGGCTGTTGCAATAATCCAGGCGTGATGAGATGAAGGCGTGTAAAATGGTATCGGTGTCCTTAAAAGTTAACATAGATCGAATTTTAGCTATATTTCTAAGTTGATAAAAACATGATTGAACAAGCTTTGTGGTGTCTCTTTTATGTTCGTCCCCACGTTTTGATAAAACCTTTATGCTCCAGGTAGATGCCAGCCAGGTGGAAGCAGGTGCGGTCTTGTTTCAAGGGGATGATCAGGGGGTGGTAAGACCAGTTAGTTTTTTTTCTAAGACGTTCAACCGTAACCAGTTTAATAACTCGGTAATAGAGAAGGAAGCACTGGCACTTGGGCGTTGAAGCATTTTGAGGTGTACATAGGAGGCGCGCCACTCATTGTGTACACAGATCATAACCCTCTAACGTTTTTACAGTTGTCTAAATGTCCAAATCAGGGACTCATGAGGTGGTCGTTGTTTTTGCAGGCCTGTGATCTTGAGATTCGACATATTAAAGGAGCAGACGTCATAGCAGATGCGCTGTCATCTCCACAGTTTTGAGCATCTTTAGCTTCAGGTTGTTATGACTGCACCAGAGAGCCAGCTGATCAACCTCCCGTCTGTAGGCCAACTTATCACCGTCCAGGATGAGGCTGATGACCGTTGTGTCGTCAGCAAACTTCAGGAATTTGACAGATGGGTCTCCTGAGGTGCAGTCGTTGGTGTAGAGGGAGAATAGCAGTGGGGAGAGCACACACCCCTGGGGGGCGCCGGTGCTGATAGTCTGGGTGCTGGATGTGATGTTCCTCAGCCTCACCTGCTGACTCCTGTCAGTCAGGATGTTTGTGAGCCTCTGCTCTGACAGGTGGAGGCTGGCAGTGAGCCGGGTGAGTTTGAAGAGGAGGATGTCCGGGATGATGGTGTTGAACGCCGAGCTGAAGTCGCCGAGCTGGGATGTGCTGAGAGAACCAGTATTCGGTAAAACAGAGGGCGTCAGATCTGCAGAAGTCTGAGTTAGTTCTGTTGAGGAGTAGCAGTTTGTTGCCCAGAGAGCGGACATTCACCAGGTGGATAGAAGAGAGAGCAGTGCGAAAACCCCGCTGTCTCAGTTTAACCAGTGAGCCAGCACGATTCCCCTGATAGATCCCGTGCAGAGCAGCTGCTCCTCCAACTAATAATTCCGCGAAACTTTCAGGTTTCAGGTAAAGAGTGGTGGAATAATGTGGGCAGTTGAAAGTCCAATGTAAATATTACCAGAGAGGGACAGCAGAAAACAGAGTTTATAACATGAACACAAAAACCACAATGGGGTGTAATCCGTAGGCGGCCACCACCAAGATGGCGCCGCAGACATATCAAACCTATGAGAAATAAAACATGTTAACTTAACTAACCCAAAAACATCCTCTGCATGTGGCTTGAATTCTGCTTTTGGAAGCATTTGCATCAGTGTCTGTGCAGATGTGTCAGACACTATCAATTTGCATTGCACTCCTGTAAGACTGATGCAGCAGATTCCACACTTTCTTCTTGCTTGTCAAAACCTGACACCCACATTACCTCCAGCAATGGAAGATTGGTGGGCGATTCGGGTATGTTAGCAGCTAATGTAAATTGCTGGTAAGCTCAGATAAGCTCACTTATTTCTAACTCCACTCCCCCAAGATTTTCTTCATTTTCAGACTTGTAGTCTTCAGCCCCAACATGATGCCTTACCTATATTGTGACTGCTTAGTGGGAAGTAGGGTCTAAAGAAGAGAGCGAGGTCGATAGCGAAGCACTTGACCAGCATGGCAGCAAACACACAGAAGAACAACACACACAATCCGCCAGTGACCACTGGAATTATTGACTCTGGAAAACAAACACAAAATTAAAGTATAAAAAAAATGTGTGTGCGATATTTTTTGTACTGTCAACAAATTCTACAAAATCGCCAAAACCAACAATTAATTATTTCAACTAAGAAGTATTATATATGTAGCCAAAGCCTGATATACTCTTAGCCATGGCAAACATGCAATTATTCTGTCACTGACCTCTCCTCTTAAGAGTTACAATGCCAGACACCGATTTGTAGAAGCCCCTGCCGATGCATTCAAATTTAGCCTGGAAATCTCTAGCAGACACTTTTTCAATGGTCAGGATTGCAGTGGAGATGGTATTCTTTGAAGGGCCCATCATGGCCCTAACAAAGGACACACAGTTCATTAAAGGAAAGGAGACAAAAGTTATCATTGTTGGTTACAGAGACTGAAGTGGTTCACAGCCAACCAGGGCAAGGAAATGCACAGAATCTTTAAAAATATATTTTATAGTAGAAAGGTTTTTTAAAACAAAGGTTATATATTGTCATATTAGGTAGTTTTTATCACATTGATGTATGTTCAAGTGAATGTTCTGATAAGTATGGTTTTAATAAGTTATTTGATTCTATATAAACGGGGTTTCACCTCATCATCCATCTTTATATAGGCTACAGTTGTTGGTTTAAACACAGATGTAGTGTAATGTGTATATTTACTCAGTGTGCATGAGCGTACATGTCTGAATGAGTGTACAGTATATTACAAATGTGCAATCACAGTATACAAATTATAACCGTTACATATTGTGCACGTGTGCATTTCAGACATTGTATTGATAAGGCTTACACTTCTGTGGTTTGATTGTGTCCATCGGTCTGTTTGGGGATTCCACTAAAATTCCAGCTAGCTTTACAGTGAGGTTTAACATTAGTCCCGCACAACACTGAGCAGTTCAGCTTGATCCCAAAGCCTGGTAGAAACAAAACATTTCATAAGAGACAAGAAACAGATTTGTTTTTAAGTGGCTTGTACAGCTTGTTTTAACCAATTTTCAAATTTGATTTGATTTATTAGGATCCCCATTAGCTGATGCAAACACATTATTTACTCTTCCTGGGGTCCACACAGAACACATTACAAGAGAAAAAAACACAATAAAACATCAGTACACCAAACAGATTATCCTAACCAACAGACAAGCTACTGTAGGCCAAATTGTTAAAAAAGTTGATGTAGGTTAGGAAGTGTGAGTGTGTTTTTGCTATTTTACAATTTTTCAGAACACCACAAGCAACTACACATGGATGAAAACAATGCTGGATTTAAACCACTTCAGTCAGCTCTGCAAATAATTTATGAGGAAGAAAATGCATTCAACTCATTTGTTCGACATCAGGGATTGTTTGTTTACAAAAAAACTCCACAGGAGTTCGCTCCAGAAACGGGTCAAAGTGAAAACACATGAGTTTGTTGAGATGAGGGAAACTTCCAGAAACAGAGATGACCTTAACTCTGAGTTAGTTGTCATAGCAACATGTGCTGTGAACCTAACCGGTTTGAACAGTGATCTCTGTCCTCGCATTCATTTTATCTTGCAAGTTAAAGTGTTTTTAAGATGTGATCTGGTGCACATTAAGGTTGTCAAGATATAAAACAACAAACCAAGAACCCTGAAGGACAACCACTTCTGCTCCTACCTGAAGAGAGTTTAAAACATGAGGGGCGTCAGAGCTGAGACAAAGAGTCTCCATCCCACATGCCAGTTACCACCTGTAAGGATTCACTCCACTATTCCTCCTCTCTAGTCACCCCCTCCTCTCCCCTGCTAGAGTTCACTGATCAAATGAAAGACCTGGGGCCTCATTTATAAAACTTTGCGTGGGATTTGCGTCAGAAGTGGCGTACGGATGAAACATAGGACTTGCGTACGCACAGAAATATTCGGATTTATAAAACCGTGCGCACGCACATCCTACGCATTTTTCCCTTAATAAATCACAATCAATTCTAAATGTAGCGCAGCTTTTGCGGCTTCATGTCACGCCCATAGTTGCCCATAAATAGTCCGTGAAACGCCCACAAGTTAATATTCATCGATTGCGAAATCATGGCAAACACAGAGAGGAAATCAAAAAAACGTAACTTCACTCAATGTGAAGTAGAAGTTATCGTTGGCGAGGTGGAAAAGAGGAGCAAAATGTTGTTTGGAGGGCACAGTGTGGGCATTACTAATGCCAAAAAGGCACTTGAGTGGCAAAAGGTTGCAGACGCCGTAAATGCTGTAGCCTCACAACCTCGGACTGTGGCTGAAATAAAAAAGAAATGGTCGGACATCAAAGTCGAGGCAAAAAAGTGTCTAGCGCTCCATCAGGACGGCTCGAGGGAGTCGGAACCGGCTCATAAGCCACTCGTCCTCATTTGCCAACAAGTCTTCTTGCTGTCTGAAGATGCGTTCACTCCGAATCCTTCCATTTGCCACATCTTCTAAGAGCGCAAGATCAACCATTGTGCGTCATTACGCATTGTGATGGGGCATTTTATTTCCATCCATTTAATTGCATCTGACAAGCTACAGATGTCGGTTATAATCTACTTGGAAATGGGAAATAGTTCAGCGCAAATGTAATTTCTTTCTAAATGGTTGAGACATACGTCATACGTTATTTTATCAAAAATAAAACAAACTAAAGGCATATGCATGAATACCATGATTCCGTAGCTGATGAAGACATTTTTACTATGAAAACAACTTTCCCCAGTGGACAAATAATATCTATCTATATATCTATCTATATATCTCCCTAATTATCTATCTATCTGACTGACTATCTAATTGCATCTATATCTGCTCCGCCAGACGGACACATTGGCGAGAATATCAGTTTTGTACATTATTTCGTTCTGTTTACCATCTTATTTATGAGGATGAATTGTATAACATGCCAATGTTATTGCAGAACATATTTCACTTTTTGGAAATATGTGTTAATTTGCATTTCTGTTGCAGATCGATCAAACGGGTGTTTGTGTAAGCTGTTAATTGTAAGACTTGCTTTGTGAAGTCTTCGTGTTATTTATGAGAGGCAGTATTGCCATTTATTTTACAACGATCTACAGTTTCACTCACTTTCACCTGTTTCTTCCATCTGCCGACGGTGTCGCCATTTCTCATTTCACCCGTTTTTGTGCGTACGCCTGGGTAAGAGCTTGCTTGAAGGACCGCACATTTTACCGTCAAGTTTACTTTTTATAAATACCAATTATTGCGTAGAGAGCGGCGTACGCCTTCTTTTGTGCGTACGCAACGTTTA
>NC_060156.1:22554270-22555037 GCF_021292245.1 Micropterus dolomieu | reverse complement strand
GGAACCGGCTCATAAGCCACTCGTCCTCATTTGCCAACAAGTCTTCTTGCTGTCTGAAGATGCGTTCACTCCGAATCCTTCCATTTGCCACATCTTCTAAGAGCGCAAGATCAGCCATTGTGCGTCATTACGCATTGTGATGGGGCATTTTATTTCCATCCATTTAATTGCATCTGACAAGCTACAGATGTCGGTTATAATCTACTTGGAAATGGGAAATAGTTCAGCGCAAATGTAACTTCTTTCTAAATGGTTGAGACATACGTCATATGTTATTTTATCAAAAATAAAACAAATTAAAGCTGCAAGCAGCGTTGGGCGGGCCCTCGCACTTGTAGCGCGTCCGCGCGTGAGCCGGCCGAGTTGCATATTCTGGAGCTCTGCCGGTGCGGCTGTGAATTTCCTACGCGGTTCCGACGCCGCATGAAGGTGTTATATGTCACTTCCTGTGTCCCCTATGTGGAGCTACATAGCACTTGCCGCTATGAATATAAATCGGTATTGGTGTGTAGATGTCTGCGGGTGGGACAGTTATCAAGCACGTAAAGTTTGTTTCAGATGTGAGCATGTACACTGAACAATAATGTACCCAAACAATAAAATAAATTCCTTTTATATTTCCCTGCCTTGTTGTTTATATGTACATACAGAGGAAGAATGTGAGAACAGCACACATTTCATCGTTACTGTGTGTTAGAGCATGGGAGAACAGTGGATACTTTTAATACAGCCCACACCCCTAATACTGTGTAACTATAACAAGTAGA
>NC_060156.1:22548435-22554170 GCF_021292245.1 Micropterus dolomieu | reverse complement strand
CTATATATCTATCTATATATCTCCCTAATTATCTATCTATCTGACTGACTATCTAATTGCATCTATATCTGCTCCGCCAGACGGACACATTGGCGAGAATATCAGTTTTGTACATTATTTCGTTCTGTTTACCATCTTATTTATGAGGATGAATTGTATAACATGCCAATGTTATTGCAGAACATATTTCACTTTTTGGAAATATGTGTTAATTTGCATTTCTGTTGCAGATCGATCAAACGGGTGTTTGTGTAAGCTGTTAATTGTAAGACTTGCTTTGTGAAGTCTTCGTGTTATTTATGAGAGGCAGTATTGCCATTTATTTTACAACGATCTACAGTTTCACTCACTTTCACCTGTTTCTTCCATCTGCCGACGGTGTCGCCATTTCTCATTTCACCCGTTTTTGTGCGTACGCCTGGGTAAGAGCTTGCTTGAAGGACCGCACATTTTACCGTCAAGTTTACTTTTTATAAATACCAATTATTGCGTAGAGAGCGGCGTACGCCTTCTTTTGTGCGTACGCAACGTTTATAAATGAGGCCCCTGGTCACTGCTGAGATCACTTACACCCCGCCCTATTCTTATTTTGTTCCCTCTAACTCCACCTTGGCATCTACCTCCACCATTGGCTTTATGCTTTTAACTGAATCCTGGCTAGATAATAATAGCAGTGCACAAGTACTCATTCAGTCAACCCTTCCAAACGTTAATTATATGAATGTGGTAGTGAAAAGTGGTAGTGTTTGTGCTATTTTAAAGGCTTTTAATGCAAGCAGTTATCATGTGGTGATGTTGCCTCCTTTAGAATATATTGGCACTGTGTTGAAAAGAAATCCTAACTTTGCTGAGATGCTTTATGCTTTCTCAACAGATTTTTTTCTTGTAATTTTCAGCACTGGTGATTTTAACATTCACATTGATAAACCTAAAAAAAACAAAACTGGTAAAACAAAACTGATGGAATTCTGGGGAAACACTGAATCTGCAACATGAAAATTAGCCAACACACAATCATGGACACACACTATGGTACTAATGTATCAAGGAATTAAGGTAGTTTATCATTAGACAACACAAGGTTGTACAATGAAGTGAGAGTTTGTAGGGCCTTCATGCTACAAACACAGAGAACTTAAGGGATGAAATTAATAAAGTAAATAACCGATATATTGTTTTATTTTATTCATTTTATCTATATAGATATACCTACGCATACACACCTGGGAAATAATTCTGCATTGCAGTGAGCGGTTGAGTACATAAAATAATTGTTGTATTTAGAGTAACGACAGCACTGTGCTGTTATTATTAGGTGAAGTTTTCCTACCTTCATCAGCATACTGCTCGCCTAGTGCGGAGAGGATTTCTGGGTCACGGTGAATAGATTGCTCTGTAGGGAAGCAAAAATAAAACAAAATATCAGTTCTCTTCTATAGGACATTTGACAATGGTCACACTCCAGTGTTATATCCTTAATTCAACGTGGTCCTAACACAACGGATTTATGAACGTGGTGCTCTGAGGGAGCTCTGAGCACCGTGGTAGCGTTTGAAAGCTAATAACTAACAGCAGTTAGTAGCAGCACAGTTAGCCGTGCAGCTAGGGCTAACTTTAGCAATCCAGTTTCACCAAAATCAGCGAATAAAGTTGTGTTTTTGTGCAGTAATCAGTCAGGCAAGGCCCTCAGAAACACTATGTTGTTCTACTGTATATCAGCTTGATAGCATCAATTAGTTACAGTTGAACATAACCAGCTGCTTCAGATCAGCCTTGACCATAAATAAGCCTTGCATGCCAGAGACCTATGTGAGGAGTCGGGAGTGAGAACGGGTTGTGGGGATAGCACCGGTCAAAGATAGAACAAAATGCAGCTCCTTTGTTTTCCGTTATGGGTTTAAAACAGAAAAACTTTTGGATCTGTGTACGTTTTGATAGTTTGTTTTTTTGGTATAATTAACTAAGGCAGAAGCCAGAAAAAGGCCGTTTTTCCGTTTTTTGAATTTTGGCCCGAAACGTTCAGTTTGATTTTTTGTTTGTTTGTTTGTTTTTTTTTTATCAAAACAAGAATACGAATTTATTACTCAATATTTCCTTTCATTGGTGGGTGGGACTTCATCAACCCCTTGCTTCTGATTGGATAGTGTGCTCCATCACTTATTTGTACTTAAGGCTATTCTTCAAAGAATTTCCATTACTGCTGTGGCTCTCCCTCTTTGCCTTAAGACAATGCAATGTCTACACAAAAATATACACTTAGATGACAGTTTATTATTATAATGCAATAAATCCGCCTTCATGATTAAGAGATTGGCAGTTTTTATGAAGTGGCCATTTTGGGGCATGTTTGTGATGAATTAAACAAAGGTATTCCTGTTATTTAGCATTACAGATTAATGCTTATTTTAGTAAATGCTGTGGACAGTAAAGTGTTTCAATATTATAAAGATCGATGGCATCGAACCAACAGCAAGCACACAAAAAGGATTTACAATAAATGACCAGCAGGTGTCGCACTGCACCTCCCTCAGCTGTGATCACCTGGAGCCACTTGAGAAAACAGCTCCACTGAATTAATTCTGCAGTGTTTAAAGACTCATCACACCTGGTCTAGTTGGGCTTAGTTGTATGTCTACTCAAGACTGCCGACATTTCAACAAATTTCTGAGTTAAAAAAAAGGGGTTTTGCACTTTTGTAGCCATAGAATATCCTTTAGTACAATTAGCCTCTATCCATCAATATCGGTACCTGATGTGATTTTAAAAATGAGCCTTGATGGGAGATGCAACCCAATAAGACTAAAAAACTATATCATAATTTATTATTAAGCTAGTTCTGGTTTCACTAAATTTGCAATTAAAACGGCCGCTGTCTGCGGCAGAGGTTTCCCACATGATCAAACGAGAACCCTTTTAATTGTAAATAATGTAATCATTATAATAATTGTAGCCTATTAGTCTACATTGTCATTTGTGTTTGTACCTTGGTTGAATAAGTAAGAGATCTGTATACTGAAATGTGTCAATCTGAGTTGATGATAAATGATATGTGCCTTGATTTGGAACCAGGTGCGGTCAAGAAGTTCCCAGGAGTCCTGTTATTTAAGCTGTTCCAACACCATCTGTAAAATGTGATGAGATCAAATATCTCCTCCGCTGTGCCACAACAGGTGAAGAGGAAGAAGTCACAGTGCCCAGTTTGGACGATCTAAGTGCGTGGAGTGAAGCGCATGCCATATTTTGGGCGCAACATGCAACAAACCAATCAGATTTGCGTGCGCTTGCACCTTGGTGCATTGCTATCATAACAGCGGATGAATGACGCATTATAAAAACATCAATTGACTGATTGATCAGCAGATTCATAGCGATATAAAAACTGTCTCATGAAGCCAAGTTTCCTCTGCAGCTCTGTGTTTATCAGTGAAGCAGACTGGAGTCTGTTAACAGACAGACAGATGCTGTCTCCTCTATGTTTTATTGCGGAATGAGTGTTTTCTTTAATGATTTATTTTTATGATTAGAGAGGCTGCTGTCAGTCATTTAAAACGTTTCCATATGCAAAAAAGTCGCAACAAATATCGTGGGGCATTCAACAAGCAAAAATAAATTGTTATAAACTTGACATAACAGGACAGAGGAAACTCTCCACAAAGTATGAGCATTCAACTTTTAGCTTCTGAAATAATTTAGACACTCTGTGGGGGCTCAGGATTGATCAGGAGGAGAGCTGCTTTACTCCAGTTTCACTGGACTGTGTGCCAGACCTTTCAGATGTGGAGAAGAACGCAGAACATCAATTAACATTAGATCCTGACCGATCCTGTCACTTGTCGGGAGATTTTAAGATTAAGTTATGTTGCTGTGCCTCGTGCGTAAAGTAGAGTAATGCGCCCCAAAAATACCAAAAACAAACAGTGAAATTCTGTGCCGTTGACTTGCCATTTGGTCAATGGTACAGTCGCTTTCTGTTTTCAAAATAGGAATGCGCCAACAATTTGCCTGAGTGACCACATCTTATTTTAACACTCCCACGGGCGCACAATTTGCTATTTAAACAACATGGGCGTTTGGTGTAAAAATGACAAATACGTCGGTTAAAATCTCTCACACACAGTCCAGGTTCATACAGAGAAACAGTTTGGCGTAAAGCAGCCGTCCTCCTGATCAGTCCTGAGCGCCATCAGAGTATCTAAATTATTTCAGAATCTAAAAGTGGAATTCTAGTTCCTCTGCAGAGTTTCATCTGCCCTGTCATGTCAAGTTAATTACTTCAGCCTTTTTATTTTTTGCTGTACAAATAGCCCACTATATTTGTTGTGACTTGCGCACATGACGTTTAAAATCACCGCGAGCAGCCTCTCTGATCATGAAAGTAAATGTAAAGGGTTAAAAAATGTGTTCACAGTTAGGCATAAGAGATAAAAAGTAATTTAATTAGTTCCGTTCATTATACTACCATTTATTGCTAAAATAAACAATGTGTTTAAAAAAGAAAAGACGCATATAAATTTGTATTGTACTTTGGTGGGGCGATACTTAAAGAGGTCACTAGGTGGCGCATAGCGCGTGGGAGGAGCTTCTTCCCACTTCATGTGAACAAATACTGCAGCTGAACGCAAGCTAAAGTTTCTGCCTCATTGTTTCTGCATACAGGTGGGTTAATGTTCCTCAAAACTGCATGCATGTACCCCAGTATAAGGGATAAGTGTGTTTTGAATCCTTAGTGAGAAGTTGCAATGTTTAGAGTTGAGTTGTTTTGCCGTAATGTGTGAAATAGTGATGTTTAGCTATACACTGCCATGCTAGGCTAGTGGACCTGTTGCTAATGAGTAACCCACAGTATAATGCAAACGCTAATGGTCTAAGTTAGTTTTGTGTTGTTAACTGATCTGAAAATGCATTCAGTGCTAATGTGTGTATAACGCATTATGTTAAAACGGTTTCCTTGTGTATCTAAGCATTGTACTCGACTTGAAAAGTGATGGAAATACAGTAATTTTATAAATGTGTTACAGAAGTGTAACTTAGTAACATTACTGCAATGAGCGGCAAATGTATTAGTTACTCACTGTAAGCTTGTATATTGGTGTTTGAGGTGCAACGTGATGAAAGTGTCGAACTTAGGAAAATGTTAGTTACAATAACCAAATGAGAACAAGTTCGTTTTTTGTTGTTCTACTGGTTAATATGTAATTCACGTCAACTGAAGCACAACGAAAAGTACAGACATTTATATTGTTTATTTTGCTGTGCTATACACTCACCTAAAGGATTATTAGGAACACCATACTAATACTGTGTTTGACCCCCTTTCGCCTTCAGAACTGCCTTAATTCTACGTGGCATTGATTCAACAAGGTGCTGAAAGCATTCTTTAGAAATGTTGGCCCATATTGATGGATAGCATCTTGCAGTTGATGGAGATTTGTGGGATGCACATCCAGGGCACGAAGCTCCCGTTCCACCACATCCCAAAGATATTCTATTGGGTTGAGATCTGGTGACTGTGGGGGCCATTTTAGTACTGTGAACTCATTGTCATGTTCAAGAAACCAATTTGAAATGATTGGAGCTTTGTGACATGGTGCGTTATCCTGCTGGAAGTAGCCATCAGAGGATGGGTACATGGTGGCCATAAAGGGATGGACATGGTCAGAAACAATGCTCAGGTAGGCCGTGGCATTTAAACGATGCCCAATTGGCACTAAGGGGCCTAAAGTGTGCCAAGAAAA
>NC_060156.1:22537164-22548335 GCF_021292245.1 Micropterus dolomieu | reverse complement strand
GTTCAAGAAACCAATTTGAAATGATTGGAGCTTTGTGACATGGTGCATTATCCTGCTGGAAGTAGCCATCAGAGGATGGGTACATGGTGGCCATAAAGGGATGGACATGGTCAGAAACAATGCTCAGGTAGGCCGTGGCATTTAAACGATGCCCAATTGGCACTAAGGGGCCTAAAGTGTGCCAAGAAAACATCCCCCACACCATTACACCACCACCACCAGCCTGCACAGTGGCAACAAGGCATGATGGATCCATGTTCTCATTCTGTTTACGCCAAATTCTGACTACCATCTGAATGTCTCAACAGAAATCGAGACTCATCAGACCAGGCAACATTTTTCCAGTCTTCAACTGTCCAATTTTGGTGAGCTCTTGCAAATTGTAGCCTCTTTTTCCTATTTGTAGTGGAGATGAGTGGTACCCGGTGGGGTCTTCTGCTGTTGTAGCCCATCCGCCTCAAGGTTGTGCGTGTTGTGGCTTCACAAATGCTTTGCTGCATACCTCGGTTGTAACGAGTGGTTAGTTGCTCTTCTATCAGCTTGAATCAGTCGGCCCATTCTCCTCTGACCTCTAGCATCAACGAGGCATTTTCGCCCACAGGACTGCCGCATACTGGATGTTTTTCCCTTTTCACACCATTCTTTGTAAACCCTGGAAATGGTTGTGCGTGAAAATCCCAGTAACTGAGCAGATTGTGAAATACTCAGACCGGCCCGTCTGGCACCAACAACAATGCCACGCTCAAAATTGCTTAAATCACTTTTCTTTCCCATTCTGACATTCAGTTTGGAGTTCAGGAGATGACCAGGACCACACCCCTAAATGCATTGAAGCAACTGCCATGTGATTGGTTGATTAGATAATAAAATGAACAGGTGTTCCTAATAATCCTTTAGGTGAGTGTATGTTATCATTACTTTAGTATTTTCTGAAGATATGGTGATGTCTTACATATTTGAAAGTACTGTGAAATACCTGATGCTACAACATGCTAATTTGTTTTATTATTACAGCGAGTCTAACGTTAATTCCTTTTTTGTTGAAGCAGCTTAAATACTGCAGTTGAGCTGAACGCGAGCTAAAGTTTCTGCCTCATTGTTTCTGCATACAGAATTTAAGGACACACACACACACCCTGACATCCACCAGGCCAGGGGTACAACATGAATCGTTAAAGAAAACACTGATACATCAATAAAACACAAAATAAAGAAACCAGTGTGGGAGATGTGACCCACAACCGGATCACAATTTAAATGCAGCGCAGTGAGAATCCAGACGTTTCATAGAGGAGACAGCATCTGTCTGTCAACAGACTGGAGTTCCGACACTTCACTGATAAACTACAGAGCAACAGAGGCTTCATCATCAGAGGTGGTTTTTATATCACCTCCACACTTACGCTATTTCCATATCTTCTCTCTGCTGTGAGTCTGCAATTCAATAAGTCAATTGTTTTTTCTTTTTCACAATGAGCAATTCATACGCTATTATAATAGCAATGCCAAAGTACAAGCGCACCTGGCTTTAAAAGGTAGATGACACTGATTGGCGTATTGCATGTTATGCCCTACACACCCATGACTTATTCACAGACTAAGTACAACTCTCTTGAACCATGCACCCGGCACCAAGACAATTATTTCTGCCGTCAAACTAGCAAAATTGGAGTTGGACACGCCCCAAAGGTAACTGCGCTATGCGCTTCACACCGTGAAGGACCCTGTGTATATAAAGATTTGCCCCTTCGCCATTTTTCATCTCTGGTGCACTGGCATTTGGGTTCTCCATCATAATACGTACACTCACAGAGGGGATTCAGTAGTCTAATGCGCTTGCTATGGTTACAAGGGGAAAAGTGGTCACAGGAGTGTACGTATGTTAGTAGGCAACTACCTGATGGTGGTTTATTAAAACTTAACAAAAGCTGGTTGCTGTTTTGACACAGTGGAGTAGATCATATTTTATCACGTTCTCTGTTTTTGGCTTTATGTTCATTACATTTACATTTATTCATTTAGCTGACACTTTTATCCAAAGCGACTTGCTATATATGTCAGAGGTCGCACGCCTCTGGAGCAACTAGGGGTTACATTGGCGTCATGTTTACATAAACCAGCTGTTTTATTTGCAAATTCAATAAAACCTGGGGAATAGTAATTGATAATAAAATATGATACGGCTTCAGACACAATTATAATAATATAATATTCTATGGCTACAAAGGTGCAAAACCCCTTTCTCTTACTCAGAAATTTGTTGAAATGTCAGCAGTCTTGAGTAGACCTACAACTAAGCCCAACTAGACCAGGTGTGATGAGTCTTTAAACACTGCAGAATAAATTCAGTGGAGCTGTTTTCTCAAGTGGCTCCTCGTGATCACAGCTGAGGGAGGTGCAGTGCGACACCTGCTGGTCATTTATTGTAAATCCTTTTTGTGTGCTTGCTGTTGGTTCGATGCCATCGATCTTTATAAAATTGAGAACACTTTACTGTCCACAGTATTTACTAAAATAAGCCTTGTGAGGCTAGAATAAATAACAGAAACACCTTTTGTTCAATTCATTACAGTTTAACAGCACCACAAACTAGGCTACATGCTCCAAACTGACCATACAGTTGAATCGCTACCTCTCATAAACTGTTAATCTCTTAAGCATGAAGGGGGATTTAATGCATTATTTAATTTTCGCTAATAAACTGTCATCTAAGTGTATATTTTTGTGGAGACATTGCATCGTCTTAAGGCAAAGAGGGAGAGCCACAGCAGTAATGGAAATTCTTTGGGAGAACCTTAATTTTGAGCCTGAAGCACAGACATAACTGAGAGAGCACACTATCCAATCAGAAGCCAGGGGTTGATAAAGTCCACCAATTCACCAATGAAAGGAAATATTGAGTAATAAATTTGTTTTGTCAGTAAGAAAGGAAAACGAGACATTGTGCTGAATTATTTTTTTTTTTGTTTTGATTTAAAAATTAGATTTTTCGAAAATTCAAAAAACGGCCTGTTTCTGGTTTCTGCCTTTGTTTGGACTATTTGAATTAGATTTTGTCGTTTGGATTCAGAAACCAAAAACGGGAGATTGGTTCTTTTTTTCCATTTCTTCGTTTTTGGTTTGAAACGGCAAAAAGAAAAAGGTGGTTTTCCCGTTTGTTCGTTTCATGATCCAAACGAAAAAACAAACTATCAAAACGTACACAGACTGTGATAATGTATAGTTAACTAGATATTTAACAAAATGTTTCATCTAACGGTAAGGTTAACTTACAGTTGAACATTTCTTTCAAAGCAGCGTTTTTATTGAACTGCAGATGCAAGTTTAACGTTACTATTTCTGGGCAGTGGCTTACGTTAATTCTGTATATTGTGCATATAACATTAATGTTGGAAACCCTTGTAACATCATAGTTAAATCAGTAGGGATGGGGATCAATAACCTTTACCAGGTTCTAAAAGGACCCGTTTCCAAAATTTCTCGAAACCCGAAAATCAATAAGGTGCAAGCTTATCGATACTGCTATCGAGACTAGCGGGTCCTATAACTTTATGTCTCAAGCGTCAAATCTGATTTAACTTGAAACGTGTTGGATAAGAAAACTAATGTTTTTTATTGATGGGGCCGAAACACGGTATTAAACGGGCCGGTGTAGGTACCAGACTGAGACAGTTTATAAGGAAGCTGCAGCCTCGCTGCTCTCTTTCGGCACCTACATAGATACACACACACACACACACACACACACACACACACACACACACACACACACACACACACACACACACACACACACACACACACAGCCAGCAGGCCAGCAGAGAGACTCAAACGCCGCTCCGTCACGGTGAAGACCGTGAATTCAAGTTAACGTTAGCTCCAGACTAACGATACTTGAGTTGACGACAGGTACGCTCATTACTGTAAGTACGTGCAATAAAACCTTAGCGAATAAAAATACATTACTATATCAATAACCTGTGTGTAGGGTAAACATGTAGAAAGAGCTTAAGTTCACAGCTCTGCTGTTTCGTAGAAACCATAGCCACTTTGTGTAGCCACTCTGTGAGGAGGGGTGGTATCACAAAAAAGTGTCAAGTAGTGTCAGTGCATACCCTCTAATTCTATTGACTGTCTGTTTCAGAATAACCCTAAAACTAATGCCTGACTTTTATTTATACTATTAACACATTGTTACATGGGACTCCTTCTATTTGCTGATAGCGAAGTTAATTTATGTCATTTTTACAACAGCCAAAGCAGCTCTGGATTTCTGGCATGGTGACTCAAGACAATTCAGAGAAAGACAAAACCTTTGTCCAAGGAACTGAAAACGCAGACAACGGGAGGAGGTGGTCCAAGAAATGAGAGGGAGCTGCCTTAGATAAGTGGTCAGTTGGATGAAGAGCGGTGTAAAGAGGTCATATCCTTGATGAACCACATCAGTGACCCATGAGTACAGACAGCATCTCATCCATCCACAATCCTAATGAATCACACACCGTACTCTGTGGTTCCAAGACTGCTGGACACTAAAGGTCTGATAAGTATTTGCATCCTGTTCTGTAACCATAGTTCATAGATGTAAGTATGGCATGTGATTGCAACCAAAAATGTTCTTTCATTTCTCTGTTGTTGCAGATATGTCAAGATTTTAGCCTGCTCTTTGGACCGGAAACAGCTGCCAAACTGCTTGAGAAGTGGTATATAGCCTACAAAGAAAAGGTGATCAGAGAAGCAGAGAGTCGTACTACCACTCCAGTGCTCCAGAGTTTGGTGAAGTCTGCCAGGAATCAGTACAATGATGAATCTTCAGAGGATATCCCAGGTATTCAATTAAAGGCAGATGAAATGATTTTCAATGCATCATGTCATACACGGTACTTATGATGACTTATCACAAGCTGATAAATTAAGATGTTTCTTTGTGCCCAGATACCCAGAGAGAATTAGGGACAGTAGATTAAGTGGCCTTGAAATTAAGGGGGTTTTCACACCTACCTCCTTTGGTCCAGACTTTCGGACTTTTGAGTTAGATCCGAACCAAACAGAAGAAATTTGGTATGACGAAAAGAGGTCTGGATCAAACAGCGCAAACAGCACATCAGTCAGACTTAGGTGACCAGAGCTCACAAGAAGATTCCTGTGACATGGACCTAGATGTGATCAATCAACCTTCAACATCTCAAATGTCAAAAGACCACGCAAAAGATATGTGCGCTTCAGTTATAGCAAAGTTACAGGGCAGTGGTGTTGCCAACAATGTGGTGTTATCCATTGTTGAAAGCACGGAGGAGTATGTCAATGAAGTTCATGCAAATCTTAAAGAACAACTGTTAAGTGCAGTGCCTGCTGATAATCTCAGTAGAAGTGCAGTGAAGAAGTCTTCAGCAATACTTTCAATCCATTTAGTGAGTTAAACAAACTCAAAATGAACAAAGTATTTTAGTGAGAAATTGGGTGGTGTTGAACCTGTAGAAATTCACTTAGGAGTGAGATATGATTCAAAGAGAAACAAAGTATCTGGAGTATATGAGCAGGTACCAGTGAATGACACTTTCATTTATGTACCCCTGTTAAAAACATTGGAGTTTATTTTCAAGAATGTGTTGTCAAATTAATAAATCTGCTGCTCTTAGTAACTTGTATCAGGATTTCTGTAATGGAAAATACAACCGACATCACCCATTGAATTCAAAATCCCTAAATTCGTTACAAATTCAAGTTTATAACGATGACTTTGAAACATCAAATCCACTCGGGTCAAAACAAGGAATTCATAAGCTTCGATGTTTATATTTTACACTCATTTTACACTCATCAATTCATCCCTGATGAATATCCATCTCATTTCTTTGTTTCATTCCCAAGATGCAAAAAAATATGGCATTGACAAAATATTGACAAAGTCCTTAGTTTAGTGAAAATGATCCACCTGTGATGTTACGCACTAAATTAACCAATGGGGAGCATTACAGTTATCTTGGCGAATCCAAGTGAAAATTCTTGTTTTGGGATCAAACGCAATAGTATTCTCAATTCCTACGTCATACTTCAATGTATCAGATAACTTTGTGTTCGACATCATGCATGATATCTTTGAAGATGTTGCACAGTATGACCTTTATTTGTAATGAAAAAATTCTCCAACGCGAATATGCATTCAATTATCGCTTCATGGATACAAAGAATCGTCCAACACGCATAAACATGTTTTGTACTGGCAGTGGTATTGGGTTTGATGCCAGTCAAACCTTATGCCTTATTCCGAACCTCCCACTAATCTTCGGTGACGTTGTCCCAGAAGGTGACACACATTGGCATTTTACTTTTGTTGCACATTGTAAACACTGTATTTTCACCATGTATTACAGAGGGAATGACTGTATATTTAAAACATGTTATTGAAGAACATCACAGGTTATTTACAGATTTGTATCCTCAAAATAATTTGATCCCAAAGCATTACTTCATGATCCATTATCCCAAGTGTATACGCCAAATTGGTCCTTTAGTACATGTTTGGAGTATAAGATATGAAGCAAAACATAAATTCTTTAAGTCTAGCATAAAAAACTTTAAGAACATAACTAAATCCCTTGCAAAGAAACACCAAATAGCTGTTGCCTATTATTGGGAATCATTGTCTGCCAAAGGTATTGAGTCGGGGCCTTCAAATCAAAAATACTGACTGATGTTGAAAATGGTGACTTGATTTCAGAGCATTTTCAAATGGATATATCAGATGAGATAAGTGTCACATCTTGGGTTAAACACAATGGTATTGAATATCATACTGGTCTTGATGTTTCCACAGATTTTGTTCATGAGATGCCAGTTTTCAATAAGATTGTTTGCATCTTTCTGAGAAATGAAGTCCATTTTTTGGTATCGGAAACTGAGACTACATTTGTAGAGCATTTTCATGCATTTCTTGTTGTTGACAATGTGCATAATGTTTCAGTTGTTACACCTCATGATTTGAGATACTTTAAGCCCTTTGATGTCCAAATGTCATATGGTACAGACTCATTTTTCTATGTTGTGCCAGACAGCTGCATTCTATAGGGCAAGCAAGAGAGCTACCTCGTGTTCTGAGTAGTATTGTACAAGGTCATTGTACAGGGCGTTGTTGTTCTGTTTCTTGTCAAATTTAAAAGTGAAGCTTTTGTTAAAGAGGTGTTATCATGCTTTTTGGCTTTCCCCCTCTCCTTTATTGAGTTATATATCTTTTTTGTGCATGCAACAGGTTTGCAAAGTGAAAAAGCCCAAAGACCAGCCCAAAGATAGTTCCCATCTCCCACAGAAAGCTCTGCTCCGAACGGCTTGAAAACAGTTCGTTTGTAGTCCAGCCCTTCACTTCCTTTACTTGTGACGTCACAGTGAAAGAGAGAATATTCACTATTCACTGCATCATCATCACGTGCGCCAGACAGAGGCCAGCAACATAAAGTTTTATATTTTGCAATTTTCATATGGAATTTCATCACTAAATCCACTTCTGAGAAGTTTTAAGGTGAGAAATCAGCTGTGTAGATTTCGAATATTGACAGTTTTACGAGAAGTGATGGCGGAACAAAAATGTGCTTGAATATTGTCGGTGTTGAGGAGCTCAGCAAGTGGCTGCGGGGGAAGCCTGTGCCAACCCGCGGGAGGAGCGTATGAGGCCAGCCAGCCGCCCGCTCACAGAGGCCTCTGCTCCCGCCGTCACATAGACCGCTGCAGCAACAACGGCAGAGGAAACACAGCTGGAAGGTTTTCATACCGCTTATCTGTCTTTACATTCTGAGGAATGTTGAAACGTTTTAACTTAAAAAAGAGAAAGCTGTGCGGATCGCTGGTGTGTGTGTCGCATTGAACATTACGTCGTGGCAGTTGTGTGTGGTGTCGCTATGACAACAAGCTACGTGCTATCTCTGGGTACTATCTGCAATGGAAAACGGAGCAGGGCCGAGTAGAGTCGAGTCTATCGATTTGCGCTATGGTAGCATTTTTCGGCAAGGCAGCATAGATCGTCAGAACACCGGCAACAGTTCAACATTTAGTCCTAAAAGATGATGCAACTGCGACTCTATTTGGGCCTGGAAATTCACAATCACAACCTGTAAGTATGCTTTATTGGTTGTGAATTATATTTAAAATAAATACAGCAATGTAACTTCACAGACTGTTCAAGTGCGGAGTTGTTGTAAATGTTGGCTAACACAGCTAAAGTTATAACAATAAAATGGTAATGTTACACCTGATGTGAAAGCTACTGCGCAAACGTTCAAATTGTTCGGTCGATTTTTATGTAAAATTGAGTTGAAATATGGTGATTTTTGTAGCGGTTTATTGTAAGATGTGGAACGATGATGTTGTGTGGTTGTGGACCATCTGCTAGGTTACGGTCTCAGTCTGAAGCGGCTTTGATTTGGATCACACTCATAGACTGTATATAAAAATCACACTACCTTGTTTCTTACGACCCGCCCTTCTCTGCTTCTGATTTGCTAGTAGTCTTTACCTGGGAACTGCGCATGTGCAACTCCCAACAAAGATTTGGTACAAGTAAGATCCATCACTCTGTAGCTCAAGAGCGGAGCATACAACACATAGGGTGAAAAGAGGAGCTGCAGCAATGTGCAGTATGAGAAAAATATGGTGTTTTTAGAAAATTAAACCATGTAAACATTTTAGTTGGGTGTTAACTGATCACTGGGGGCAGTGTTGAACAGTTACTCCATAAGTGTCTAAAAGTGAACTTTGAACACCAACATAGTGTTACTGTCATCGGTTGTGGTGTTAATAATTTACACTATAAGAGTTTGTTGGTTAACACTGTCATAGTGTTTATACTATTAACTCATTCGAAAGTGTTAATTTTACACTTTATTAGTGGTTCCCATATAAACCCTGGGTGAGTGTTAATTTTAACTCTCAGGGTGTTAAATTTGCGATTTCATATTTACTGTGTGGTGGAGAATGTATACCACTGTAAATCAAAACCTTTAATAATGAGGTTTCATTATTAAAGGTGCTTTTATCTACAGGTCATTACAATAAAACTTAAACAGACAAGTTTTTAAATGCTGAAATTCTGATTCAAATCCTGAATTAGGTTTGTGTCCTGTACTGTAAGTAAAGTCTTAGCATTAGTGGGTGGCATGAACCATCTACCAAGAAAAACATGGATGATTTTGGTCTATATGCCATCAGGTAACTTGACTAACAAGCTGATCTCCTGTACTCCTTTCCCTTCCCACTATCCCAACCAAAGGCCCATAAAAACCTATAACTCTCTCTTACCTTTAACTATTAACCTCCTGGAGCCTGACGAGTTGTACACCTTGTGATTGTGTGTCCAGGTACAAGTGCAAGTGTAGATGCCCTCGTGATCTTTGGTTGCATTGTTAATCCTCAGGTCAGCTTTATTGTCACCTTCAAGAAAAACGAAGTCCTGCAGCCGGAAACGAGATAATTTGAAGAGGACTATGAAAGGAATTTGGAAACAAGACAAGGGAGTATGATGCTAACCAGTAAAAATACAAACATTGTAAAATCAAAAAGTTGGAAAATAACATTTTATGTAATGTACTGAGACCTTGGCAATAATTTTCTTAGCATTCATGTCAGTATAGCATGTTGAACTGAACTGAATAATGCGCATAAAAAAAGACAACATTTAGTCCAAAATATATAAAATTATTATGTATAATTATAGATTACTTTACAATATGTTTGGCCTTCTAAAACAACATTAAGTAAAGCTTTACGTGTCCCTTTGTTTGCTGATAATTTCCTGTAAGCAAACTAATATGAAACTGTCATTTCCTCAGACATTCTGAGAACGGACTATATCATCACCACCATTATCTCTATCATTTTCTCCCCCAGACGAGTGAGGACATGGAGACAGAAGTCTTTCTGTGTGTCTTGGTCACATGCTGCCAAATTAAATATCTTATAATGTAGAAAATGTGTGTGTGCAGCATCAGCAGAGAGGTATATTTAGCAATACAAATACACAATGATTGATGAAAGTGGCACTATTACTATTTTTCACTCATTTTTATCCTACCTGCTCACCCCTATGTTGTGCACCAGAACTGCAGAGTATCTGCTACTGTTATTATTACAATAGATTATCAACTTTCCAAAAGCTTTTACTTACATACAATTTCATTTTAAGTAGTCACATAACAGGTTTACAGTTTAGGAAAACGCAATTGCTATTCACTATTATTCAGGTGTCACAAGTCATACCTTGTACCAGGTGAATTCTCCTTTCATAATTTCACATATCTCCATGACAGGTTTTGGACATGGGACCCTTTTGTTCCAGTCAGAGTTATTGATTTGTCCATAAAGCAGTGCTGAGTCATTTTTAGTTTTGACGACGTAAATTCGTACATGATAGCGATGACACTGTCCTGATGGTTTTATGTGCCTAGAAAATTAGCAAAAGTTCTCAGTAGAAAAATTATAGTATGTCAAAAAGAGTTGCATCACATGAATTTGATCTTATTTTTAATGATAAAAATAAGGAAAATAAATCCAAATTAACTTATTATTTTAGAGACATCAACAGACA
Organism: Micropterus dolomieu; assembly: GCF_021292245.1. Classification (NCBI taxonomy): domain Eukaryota; kingdom Metazoa; phylum Chordata; class Actinopteri; order Centrarchiformes; family Centrarchidae; genus Micropterus; species Micropterus dolomieu. The sequence goes on along the minus strand of NC_060156.1, from coordinate 22,537,762 downwards.
AGTATTCTTACCGGGCAGTGTAAAAGCCAGAATTCTCAGTGAGGAGGTTTAAGAAAAATAATGCGCCACCGTGGTAATGTACCGGCTCACTGTCGTTAGCAGAGATTTCCTCAATACTGGAGTTGTCTGTGAAACTGGAGGTATTTTTGTACCATTTGAATTCTTCATCAGTGAAGTTGTTGTCAGGCAGATCCAGGGGCAGAAAATAAAATGCTTCACCTTCAAGAAGGTTGAATGACTCCTTGTCAGAGTCCATACATTGGGACTTGTCTGTCTCTGAAAATTAAGAAAATGAGAAGATGATCGTGATAATGGTGGTGGTGATTATACATACAAATATATAAACCGTAAACCTTACAGGTTAGCTCCTACTTGCATTTTTCTTGTTCTAACCCTAGGTTTTTAATTGAAATTTTACAGTGAGTGTGTACATATATTTACATGTATATTTATATATACACACATTATTAGATACACCTGTTCAATTGTTTGTTGTGTATGTGTACATATATACACACACACACACACACACACACACACACACACACACACACACACACACACACACACACACACACACACACACACACACACACAC
>NC_060156.1:22536188-22537144 GCF_021292245.1 Micropterus dolomieu | reverse complement strand
TTTGGGCCTGGAAATTCACAATCACAACCTGTAAGTATGCTTTATTGGTTGTGAATTATATTTAAAATAAATACAGCAATGTAACTTCACAGACTGTTCAAGTGCGGAGTTGTTGTAAATGTTGGCTAACACAGCTAAAGTTATAACAATAAAATGGTAATGTTACACCTGATGTGAAAGCTACTGCGCAAACGTTCAAATTGTTCGGTCGATTTTTATGTAAAATTGAGTACGACCCGCCCTTCTCTGCTTCTGATTTGCTAGTAGTCTTTACCTGGGAACTGCGCATGTGCAACTCCCAACAAAGATTTGGTACAAGTAAGATCCATCACTCTGTAGCTCAAGAGCGGAGCATACAACACATAGGGTGAAAAGAGGAGCTGCAGCAATGTGCAGTATGAGAAAAATATGGTGTTTTTAGAAAATTAAACCATGTAAACATTTTAGTTGGGTGTTAACTGATCACTGGGGGCAGTGTTGAACAGTTACTCCATAAGTGTCTAAAAGTGAACTTTGAACACCAACATAGTGTTACTGTCATCGGTTGTGGTGTTAATAATTTACACTATAAGAGTTTGTTGGTTAACACTGTCATAGTGTTTATACTATTAACTCATTCGAAAGTGTTAATTTTACACTTTATTAGTGGTTCCCATATAAACCCTGGGTGAGTGTTAATTTTAACTCTCAGGGTGTTAAATTTGCGATTTCATATTTACTGTGTGGTGGAGAATGTATACCACTGTAAATCAAAACCTTTAATAATGAGGTTTCATTATTAAAGGTGCTTTTATCTACAGGTCATTACAATAAAACTTAAACAGACAAGTTTTTAAATGCTGAAATTCTGATTCAAATCCTGAATTAGGTTTGTGTCCTGTACTGTAAGTAAAGTCTTAGCATTAGTGGGTGGCATGAACCATCTACCAAGAAAAACATGGATGATTTTGGTCTAT
>NC_060156.1:22496691-22536168 GCF_021292245.1 Micropterus dolomieu | reverse complement strand
GTATTCTTACCGGGCAGTGTAAAAGCCAGAATTCTCAGTGAGGAGGTTTAAGAAAAATAATGCGCCACCGTGGTAATGTACCGGCTCACTGTCGTTAGTAGAGATTTCCTCAATACTGGAGTTGTCTGTGAAACTGGAGGTATTTTTGTACCATTTGAATTCTTCATCAGTGAAGTTGTTGTCAGGCAGATCCAGGGGCAGAAAATAAAATGCTTCACCTTCAAGAAGGTTGAATGACTCCTTGTCAGAGTCCATACATTGGGACTTGTCTGTCTCTGAAAATTAAGAAAATGAGAAGATGATCGTGATAATGGTGGTGGTGATTATACATACAAATATATAAACCGTAAACCTTACAGGTTAGCTCCTACTTGCATTTTTCTTGTTCTAACCCTAGTTTTTTAATTGAAATTTTTTAGTGTGTACATATATTTACATGTATATTTATATATACACACATTATTAGATACACCTGTTCAATTGTTTGTTGTGTATGTGTACATATATATATACACACACACACACACACACACACACACACACACACACACACACACACACTGTATATATCAGTGGAGATTATAATAACCATTTAAGATCCCATTGATATTCCCATTTACATGGGGACCTAGCAGAAATAGTGATATTAACATGTAGATACAGATAGAATAGACATGTATTAACTATATTTAGTGCTATTGTATTTAGATTTGTGCTGTATTTAATAAGAATGACATTGTTCTATACCATATCCTTTCCAGTCCATGTGTGGCACTTAACCTCAAGCCTATTTTTGGTGTTCTGCTATTTCCTAAGAAGTTAAGAGGAATTATTACTTAATTTGGTTGTACCACTTACATGGAAAATAGATAGTGTTCAGTTGTAAACCTCGAAAATACCCACTAATTTACTTAAGTTTATCAAACAAAAAAAATGATGTAGGAGTTACACAGAACATTGAATGTGTGTTCAGCATTGAAACAGTCTGGCTCACTGATGTGTTTTGAATGTGTTTTTGGACTACAGTGGAACTCTGTCATGGGCTTTGACCACAAAGGCAACTCTTGTTTGTTAGATTCATTGTTCATTGTTGGAATTTGTTCACAATAAGGAAACATCACCAGCCTTTAGGTGTTATCTGTAAGGGTAATGAGATTCCTGTTTCTATGCAATATAAAGCCATCAAAACATAGATACAGACAAGATAAAATTCATGACTAATATTTTCTGGCTTTGTCTCCTCCAAATATGGTGACTTTTGTAGAACAAAAGTCGTAGTAAAAGTAGTAGTAATTGCATTCAGTATATTCAGGCTACTACCCTCCATTAATATATTTGACAGTGCTGGCAATTAAAAGGGCCCTCCACTATATGTGCACTTCAGCACTCACGCAGTCTGGGTCAATGGGGACAACCTCTTAGAGCTGCATTAACACATCCATTGTTGCACTGTTTCCTTGCATTCTTAATCATAATGTATACCCTACCTGAACATTCAGCTCTAGTTATCACCATGAAGACGAAGAAGAGAAGTCGGGAAACATCCATTTGCTGAGAAAAAGAGTACATTCAAGATTCAACCACATTGTTCTGCTTCTTCTTAAATAACTAACGTGGCATGTGTCACATACTGTATAAATAGTCTTATTCATTCACTGTCAGTCCTGCAGGAAACTTCAACCACAGTGCTGCTTTCTGCCCCTGCCCCTGAGATCCCTCTCCGTCGCCCCTACAAGATGTGTATCTTGACAGTTTCAAAATAAGTCTCATAGGAAGTTCTTATCACAAGCCTTGTGCCGGATGTTAGAAGACTTAATCATGTTAAAAGGGACATCATATCGCTATGTTGGAGGATGGGAGATTATTAACCTGCTTGGTAGTTTGTATTTTTATTCTTCTTGTATATAATTCTTTGGTATTTTGCCATTGTCAGTAGAAAAACTAAATGGTAATTAGCAGTATAGATAGAGATGAAATGCAACAGGCTGCATTTGAACCTAGAATGTCTTGGGCCTTGGGGTCCTATGCCAAAAAGAGGCATTTCTTATTTCAACAGGTAAAGTGTTCCAAAGATTAGGAGCAGCTACTGAGTAGGTTCGGTCACCTTTAGTTTTTAGCCTGGATCTGGGACATTGAGGAGCATCTGATTGGATGACCTCAGTGCTTTGACCGGAGTGTGTATATGTAAAAGTTCTGATAAATAAGAAGGTGCCAACCCATTTAAAATTTTAAAGACAAGCAATAAAATCAATCCTAAAGAGGACAGGAAGCCAGTGGAGCAAGGCTAAAACAGGGGTAATGTGCTCACGCTTAGTTCTAGTTAGAAGTCGAGCTGCTGCATTCTGGACTAACTGTAACCGATGGAGAAACAACTGATCCACTCCAACATACAAAGAATTACAGTAGTCTAATCAAGACGTCATAAATGCAAGGATTGCTCTTTCAAAGTCTTTGCGTGGCAGGTAGGACTTTGGCCAACACTCAGCTGAAAGAAACTGGGTTTTACTACAGAACTAATCTGTTTAAAAGCACTGTCGAAGATCACACATCTACACAAGCACTTAAATCCCCAGGTCGACTGAACACAACAATCTCAGTCTTACTTGCATTCAGACAGAGAAAGTTCTCATTCAACCATATTTTAAGATCTCTCAGGCAGTTGAGCAACGACTGAGTTGCACCTTTATCATTAGATTTTACGTGTAAATAGATTTGTATATCGTCTGCAAAGCAATGAAAGGAGATAGTGTTTTTTGAAAATAGACCCCAATGGCAGCATGTACAGTGAAAAAAACCCAATATGGACCCTTGGGGGACCCCACAAGAAAGAGGGGCAGCAGATGAAGAAAATTTAAGGAGTTGAACAGAGAAACTTCTGTCCGCCAGATATGATTTGAACCATTTGAGGACTGTGCCCTTAATGCTGACACACTGTTTGAGTTGGGATTACAGAATAGAGTGGTTAACCACATCAAAGGCTGCAGTCAAATCTAAAAGCACTAAAACAGCAGAGTTTCCAGAGTCAACAGCTAAAAGGAGATGATTAAAAACTCTTAAAAGGCAGTTTCAGTACTGTGACGGGGCTTAAAGATAAGTCTAAAATTAGAGAGGTTGGAAGTATCCAGATTCTTCTTTTTTAAACGTGGTTGCACAACTGCGTGTTTGAAAGCAGCTGGAACACACCCTGAGCTGAGAGATATATTAACCAAGGCAACAATGCTTGATCCAACAGTGTTAAAAACATCTTTCAAAAAGCGTGCTGGAATACTGTCAAGGGGGCAGTTTGCAGGACGTAGTTGTTTAACTATGTCAGAAAGACAGCTCGAGCTCAAACTGCGGGAAGACAGCTGGGCAGACAGGGGGAACAGAGGGGTCACTGGTAAATGTAGTTGGTGAAAAGCTAAGACCGGCAAGTTTTCACATAAAATTGCAGATGGCACAACACAGTCTGATTTGCGAGGGTTAACAAGAGAGTTAAAAACATCGAAAAGAACCTCAGGCCTCTGGCTGTTACTTGCTACTACATGGGATAAAAATTTAGTTTTAGCAGATTTCTGCTTTGTGGTATTTAGATAATGTATTCCGCAATGTTTCAAATGAGACTTGAAGTTTGTCCTTTTTCCACTTTCTCTCAGCTATTCTACAGGCACGTCTGAGAGAGCGGGTAGTATCATTCAGCCAAGGTTCTGAAAGTGGTTTTCCCTCAGCAGAGCAACACAGTTCAATATCTCAGTGCAAGTACAATCAGTTGGTAGGTGAATTCCTCAACACAGAGGTTGCAGCCATCAAGATTGTACAAAAATGAGTTTTTAAAAGCAGCAGAAAACTGAGAGGCATTTAAAGGGTTAATTGCAATCACACTGCGTGCAGGAGCACAGGTAGAAATCTCCGAACAGGAGAGAGCCACAGTGAATAAGACAGGTAGATGGTTTGAAATGCATGTGTCACATATTTCACTTATGGTTACACATAAACTATACGACAGCACAAGATCCAGAGTATGTCCTTTTTCATGGGTCGGGACGGTGACAGACTGCGTGGGATTAAAAGAGTCAATAAGATTAAGAAAATCTTTAGCCAGAGGTTTGGATTCACAGCACACATGTATGTTAATTATATACATATTTCAAAACAATCATTTTTAAGGACAGACACATTAACAGGATTTTTTTCCAGACAGATTTCCACGGTACATAGCGGACAAAATTCCACAACTAAATAGAAGAGAAGTCACAAATGTAAAGTGACCCACAAATTGACAGGAAGCGATTCACAAATGTGCAAAACCTGTTGCAGACGTACGTATTGCTCCCTATTTTTGTGGATATGATTTCACACATAGTGAAATATTTGGATCATGGTACACATTTGTGGATTGTCTTCTGTGGGTTACAAATAATAAAAGTCCCATAAAGACTTCCATAATTGGTCACCGTCACAGTACGTCCATTGAAAGTACTTGTTTTTGCCACTCCAACTCAGATTGTTTTTAGTGTATTTGACAACATTATGGAAAGGAACTCTACAGACATAGACTATTTTAAAAAAAACAACTAAGACTAAGATCCCTTTTGTTTAACAAGAAACAGCAGTAATATTACTCTGTTAAAAACCACCAGTCTCCATTCACAACCATATCAAGCACTTTAACGGTCGTCCTTTGACAGCAAGGATTATGTTGAAGCCTGGTTTAACTTCTGCTGACTGTGAACGACCCCTTTCACATTACGCATAGCCATTAATCCCACTGTTAATTTAAAGATATAGATTAATACACCTGTTCAAAGTATACTACATGTTTAAAGTATACTATATAAACATACTTTTATTTCCATACATTACCTAAGGTACATCAGACACCAAGTTAACTGGAAGTAGTCACAAACAAACTTTAAATAAACATATCGTGTAGCTTTACAGTTCAGTGCAGTGTCAAAAAACATGCAGTGCTGGATAACTAATTAAAACGCTTACTTACTTCATAAAAGTGTGTGTTGACATCCGGAGTAGATTCAATCAGACTCTTGTTCTTATTCTTGAAGTTTTATATCTTCTCTGCCATCATTGAGCTCAGCCGTGTGTAAGCAGCATCGGTAACATGTGAAAGTTTACACACAGCCCACACAGAGAGAGAACGAGAGAGAGAGAGAGAGAGTGTGTGAGAGAGAGAGAGAGAGACATTCATTCATTAAGACAAACACATCTCCCTCCCTTCTCATTCATGCAACACACACACACTGATGCTTCTTAACCGGCAAAGCCTTTAAATCCTTATAAATCCATCTCGTGTGTGTGTGTGTGTGTGTGTGTGTGTGTGCCAAAACTTACATCTGTCCAGAGTGAAGACAGAAATTTTCTCCAGTCTCTCAAACACTACCTCATTACTACAGTTACACCCGAGCATGCTATGTTTAAGACTGGCATTAATATGAATGAGTACACAGATTGAAACTAAAACACAACTATATCTGTGTATGGTTTCACAATATTGATTCATTGAGGTGGCAACTTTGTTGCAGAGTTCATTTAAAGTGTATCGGAGGATGGGCAATGTTTGCTTGAGCCTCCTTTGCCTGGAAACATTCTAAATATTTACAAATTATCTCAACAGACGTCACAACAGCTTATGACACACAGCATGGTAATCAAAAGAACAAGATACTGCACGTAGTTCATGCTGCATTAAACATGTTGACTTAACAGCTCCTCATAATTACAGCCAGCTTTTAGTCTGCCTGATTGACTCGTTTGCATCCATTTTAGCTTTCCAGCCTTTGGTCTCTGCCTGCCTGATCATTTGCCTGTTCCTCAACCTGATGATTCTCTGCCTGACCCATACCTGTACATATTTGCCTGTTCTGACTGATTACCTGGTTTTGACTAAAGTAAATGAGCACTTCTATCTTAACTTGATTGTGTTGTGTTTCTGTAATAATGCTTGCCATTCCTCTGGGCAGTTACAATTCCAAATCTGCACATTCAGAGAACGGCATATTTTCTCTCCCAGGCGTGCCTGTGGGTTTGGAGTAACCAAAAACATCAGAAAACTGCATCGTGGCTTTCAGCAACATAAAAACTAGTTGGAAAATATATATATTTTCTGACTTTAAACTAAGTCTAACATGCTAAAGTAACTGATGACCAAAATACTTAGTTAGTTTTGGTTTGGTTTCACACTGTAGCTAACACAAACTAGGATCCCGATCCGACACAATGTCAACTGGTAGGTGGAGGCGGAACACCTCCCTCACCAGAACCTCTGACATCTCCCTGGCGCTAACTTAGGCAGAGATAAGAAGAGCACAGATTTACTAAAACAGTCAACCACTGTGAGGATGACTGTCTTACCGTCAGAGGGAGGCAGGCCAGTAACGAAGTCCAAGGCTAGATGGGACCAAGGCTGGCACAGTATGGGCATTGGATGCAGCAGGCCGGAGCTTGGTTGATTGGAGCTTTTATTCTGGGCGCACACTGGAACCCTGGAGTGAGTCAAAGGCAGAAGTCATGAGAGGCAACGGATACTCGTTTTTAATGGTAATGTCATTGAGGCACCTAAAGTCAATACACGGTCTCAAGGTCCCATCCTTCTTCCCCACAAAAAAGAAACCATCTCCTACCAGTGATTAGCAGGGGCGGATAATACCTGCTGCCAGAGAACTCTTAATGTAAGCCTCTATGGTCTCACGCTCGGGCCTAGAGAGACTGTAGAGACGGCTACTGGGGAGAGTGGCTCCAGACAAAAGCTCTATGGCGCAATCATAGGGTCGGTGAGGTGGCAGTGAAAGCGCCTGGTCCTTACTGAACACGGCCTGAAGGTCAAGGTAGTCAGAGGGTATGCAGGCCAGGTCTATGCTGGAATCAAAAACACTCAAAAGAGGATTAGCCTGGGGCTGGGCAGAATGTAAACAGCTAGCATGACAGGGAGTGCTCCATCCTGTAATTTTAGCAGAGGGCCAATCAATACGGGGGTTGTGTTTCACTAGCCAGGGGTGCCCCAAAATAACAAGTACAAACAGGGTTTTGATAACAAAGAAGCTAATCTCTTCAACATGATTTCCAGACAGTTGGAGACGGACTGGACGGGTGCGGGAAGTGACATGGGAAAGCAACCTGCCATCTTAGGCGTTAGCCTCTAACGGCTCCTTGAGGTCAACAGTGGGGATACCGAGCTGTTCTACCACCTCACAGTCAAGAAAACTCTCATCGGCACCTGAGTCAATAAGGGCTAAGAACAAATGGGACTGACCTTTCATTCAAACCTTTAGTTATCCAGGATAAAAAACTCCTTGAGATTAAATATCTCTTTTACAAGAGTGATCTTGAAAATCAGTGGTGGTAAGAAGCTAGGTGCGTGGACGAGGAGACAGGGGAAACGAGGTTCGACTCGCTAGAAAGCTCCTCCTTAAATGCAAAATAGTTTCCATCATCTGGTTTGGAGTGAATAAACCAGGCTACGGCAAGCGTAGTTACATCAGTAGTTGACGTTACACGTAGCTGTAATAAACAAGACATGTGGGTTCTAAACCAGAAACAAATCTAGTCGCATGCACCTGAGGGCCATTGATCTGAGAAAAATGGAGAGTGGTCCACAGTAATGTGTTTCAAGCGGGCAAGTTGCTACCAGCCATGTCTCCGCACGTTATGGGAATATCTGGCAAGATGCTGACAGCGGAAACAGCTTATCAGCCGTGAGTTACAAGTTCACTACATCAGAACGTTTTCGACAAAGGCCAAAACCACCTCAATCAAATTTGCTTTTGCCATCTACCTTTTCTAATGTGATTCTCCAAAATGCGCATAAACTGATAAAGCTGGTGTACTGCCTCTCTCCATGTTAGTTTCTCAGCAGCACCTGTAGTGAAAGTTTGCTAACCCGCAACTTAGCTAACATTACTTGGCTATGTTATTGTTTGCTCTACATCATGGTGTTTGTCTTGGTATTGGATTTCTCCAGAATCGCATACCCTAACTTTTAAATTTGAGGTTACTATCTTAGCTTAGATTTCAATCTAAGATAACACCAAAAGTCCCATATTAACAAGGTGACGAAAACATAGTTTTTCCACTTCTCTCATCAGCTCTGCAGTTACCCGGCCCACTCTGCACACTCCTCATCTGCGACTTATTTCCTCAACAGCCAGTCACCATACATACCGGTGTAATTCCTCTGTCGCTTGTCAGATTGTTATGTTGCCATGTGCTTCATGTCTTGGGTCCCTGCTTATGTCCGTGTTTGATCTTTTGCTTGTTTATTAGACTTTGGATTCCTGCCTGCTCCTTATCAGTTCTGTTTGGACTACTTTTTCTGGTTTTGACCCTATCTTGCCTCTCCATCTCATAAGCCTATGTTCCTCATGTTGTGTTAATAAATTACTGAACTGCATCAGCTCTGCCTTAAGTGTCTGCATTTGGGTCCTACCCCCTGAATATCCGTTACCCTGCTTGCATTAGCCGTGACAGTACAATCTGGCCAGTCAGCAGATGGATGTTTTGATTTGTCTTATATCCTCCTGTGCCTCCCAAGGCTGTTGGAAGAGGGCCTCTAATGATTGCCAAGAGGCATCTATGTCTGGGAAGCACCAACAATGATATTTCTAGAAGATGTAATGGGATTCCTCATGATTTAAGACTTCCCCCAATTATCTAATGGAAACGTTTAAATAGCACAAAGGATTCCTACTTAGTAACAAAATTAGGCAACTGTAAGTGCTTTCCAAAGAGAGGACACTTTGCGTAAGTGGATAAAGTGCTTCCCACCAGTGCAGCTCATTTTCTGTTTAGCCAGTTCAGACTCAATGAACAACAATAATGCATGAATATTTAAACACTTTTCAGTTTGCTTATAAGCCATGTTTCATTTCATGGTGCTTTGCTTTTTAACTATTAGCTAAAAGAATATCTCTCACACATTTCACATGAGCGTGGTTTATGGGCAATTTAATAGTACATGTGACAAGGGGGAAATGTTCATTGTTCACTTTACAAAATGTATTAGTGATTGGCCCAGGGCCCATGAACATGGGGTTCTCAGCCAGGGTTCGAATTACAGGGGAGAGTTGCACACACCTGTTGGTCAGAAGATGTTGGACACAGAGGCAAATATCAAAAACTAAAGTATAAACGTGAAATTTAGTGCTTGAACATGAGTGAATAAAGATAACAGTGTTAAAACAATAGGAATACAGATAACAGTTTTTAATTTTCAATTTTCTATCATGCATCCATTTTCCACTATTAATTCAGATCTAGGGTCACACTAAGCAAGATTGACCATATGTCCTTCTCAGACATCCAGCCACATCCTCCAGCTCCTATTCGGGTGTACCAAGCGTTTCCTCTGAGGAATTTGTAATCCCTCCAGCGTGTCCTCCCATCTGGACATGTCCAGAAAACTCTAAAAGCAGAAATCTGTTCTCTGTACTCCTCTGAACATGTCTGAGCGCCTCAACTCAACATACCTCTCTCTGGTTATGAAAAAAGAGTGTATGGCAAAAGCCCAGGCACCCTGTTTCAGTTCAAATGGATTCCATTAAGTATCAGTTCACTGTGGATCCCACAAAGAATAGGTGTCCTGTTGGTAGAAGCTAATTGTATTCCAAATGAATAAACAAATACACAAAATGTGAGCTACATAGCTTGGTCAATTTTTCAATAGATAAACAAAATTAAAGTGGAACTCTACAATCACCATCTTGCAGAGTGCATTTACTATATTACGCATTCATATAATCAGTCAGGAATACTGATGCAGACATTTGCACGCCTCTTAGGATTATATTTTTTGCGAAGACAATAAAAAAGGTACTTTTTACTTGAATGCTTATCAGATGTGATATCTTCAAAACATACTGTATACATTAACAATGAGTTTTTTGTCCAGTATAAGTGCAAGGTATTTAACAAGGTAGTAGTCAAATAATGTGGTGAATATGAAAAGACAAAGCATGTAGTACTGCCAAGTTGTTGGTTACGGCAGGTTGTGATTTCATGGTGTTGGGCACAGAGAGCAATTTGTAAATGGTTTGTTTCTGTGTGTGGGTTCAACATAACTGTTACATATTATGCATCAACTTGTAACTTTGATCTACATTATGACTATATATATTTTGCAAGCCAGAGCATGCATTATTTTCCACAGCTCCCTTTAAACTGAAAGACAGGAATGGGGAGAATGTACTGTGATATTTCTCAGTATCATAATGTGTGAACAGAGATTGTTGTTGGCAGGACATCTGGCCCAGGCACGTAACAGTTATGTTAATGGTTATGAGAATGGTTTTTAATCTTTTTTTCCTACTCCCTATTTGCAGTATTGACCAAGTGAAAGCTGCCCACACCTTAGGCAGCCCACAGACCCTTCGGGAGGATGCTCACTCACTCAATGCGAATTTGTTTCCTAAACTGCACCTAGTAAGATATGCCTGTTGTGTTTTAAAATGTGGTACATATCAACCAACATTTCATATTTTTATGTTTTTCAGATCTTATTATGAGGTTTTAGCTTTGGTTTGAAACATGATTAATCCAAAACTTTGGAGCTCTACCTTGATTACAGATTTTTCTGGGTGAAGGGTTGCTTAAAATAAAATGTTAGCACTGTTTGGAACATTAGAAACATGTATGGTTGGCTTTAAGTTAAGTTATTTTCAGTTCTTAGTGTTTGTACATGGGTATTTTTATGGACATGCGGATCTGTTGTGGTGGCAGCCCGGCTGACGGTGAGTGTCCTGTTTATTTCTCCCTTTTTTGCTTGTGATTCTGTTTTCCCCTGGTGTTTTGGCCTGCCTGTTTGTATCTCCTCCTTTCCCCCTGTGTGTGCTCTCCCTCTCTCTCTCCCTCCGCTCCTGAGCCCAGCCAACGACCCACACCTGCTTCTCATCAGCCACCTCCTCTGCCTGCCACACCTGCCAGCAATCAACCTCATCTCTGACAGCACTTCTACCCCGGTTCTCCAGTCAACCCCTGCTTGATTGTCGTTGCTCCTTACCTGGTGCCACTTCACCATTCAAGCGCTCGCGTATTCTGCATCTTTTCTGTTTCCCTGTGGTTTGTCTCTGCTGTGTTTGACCCATAGACTATAGGGTCTGACCCTGTCTGTCTCCCCTCCAGGTCCACTCACCTCCGTCCTCCGCTCTGCCAGCTGGGCTTGCCACCCTGCCCTCTCCCCTCTCTGTCTTCTTGGTTCCCCGTGCCTGTGTTTCCCCGGTGTCAGCCTCTTCCTCACCTCCACTCCCTCAACCCCGTTTCCGTTTGAAAAATGCATACAGTATAATTGTGTTACACATGTTTTCATGTGTTATGTAGTGTGGGAAACTGGTCTTGGTCTTGACTAGGTCTCAACCACTCAAAGTCTTGATCTTGTCTCAGTTGCAATACACTCAGGTCTTGCTCATTACTTAGTCTCTGTTTGGGTAGCCTTGACTAAAACAATGCTGTGTCATTTAGTGTGAATTGTAAAATCATGGCCTTACCTGGAAGAGAACCTTGTCAAGAGTAATGACGTTACATTGTCTGCTGAGTATACACAGTCTATTAATGTGTAAGACATTCCCCTCTCTGCTGGAAAAACATTTTGACCCAAAACAGTGTACCACCCCTTGGAAAGGATGACAAAACACTACGTAAATATTTGTCATAGGATGTCCATCCTATGACAAATCATAGCTTCCAATCAGCTTCCAACAAAAACAGACAGTTACATTAGCGTTGTTGGAGCTGAACATGCCCAAATAGCTGTCAATCAAGGGAAACATAATCCTCTTTAATACTTTTTTAAAAGAGCAAGAGTTCTCACATTACATAGAGAACCTACTGTGTGGAGAAAGAAGAATCCCAAACCTTCCACTAGAGTGAGGAATTCCGTTGTTGTTGTTGTTGAGAAGTCATGTTTAAGACTTGCTGCTAAACAAAACGCTTGTTTTAAGTAGAGGGACTATAGCAAGTTACAGCAAACTACTGGACACTGAAATCAGTAAGTTTTTGCATTTATTACCATAAAACAAGTCCCCTTGCAGCTATCAAAAGCAAAACTGCAAGGGGAAAGTATAAACAAACATTACTTACCAGAAATCCTGTTCCTGGACCACTACAAAGATGGAAGATCCTGCAATTTAATCTTCTGGACGGATGAACCACGTGCCTGGCTGAATGTGTTCAGCTCATTACCCAGCAATAAAGAGAGCAGGCATTTGTAATGGATGGAAAATAAGTGTACTGGAAGAAAATGACACCACCAGAATAACAGTAAAGCTGTTAAAAAATGGAACTGCCATGATACAAGGCGACCTGAGACAGATTAAGCTCGACTTTCCTGCTATGAGACTGAGAGCTGAGAAGGAGGTCCTCGCAAGCATCGCTCCAACCCTGGGAGTCAAACTGTCCTGTTCTGTCCCTGCTCCAGACAGACAGCCTGCTGATGCTGACACTGATCCCTTTCTGCTACAACAGTCTGAGGCCCTGGACATCATGAGAGAACACTTCTCCCAGATGGAAATAGAACTGGTACAGATCAGAGAGCAGCTGGACCAACAGCAGCCTACCTCTCCTACTGTCAGTGACTTCCAGGCCAAGAAAGAACAGGACAGTGTCAACTCACAGCTGAGAGAGTTTCAACAAGAACTAACTCGTCAGAAGACAGCTGGATCATTTCAGTGAGGAGGTGAAGGAACTTAGGCAGGACAGGGACAACTGCAGAACTGAGTTGGCTACTCTGAGAGAAGAGCTACAGGACAGGGACAGGCTCAGTCTACAAGCCAGACTGAACTCCACACAACCCCCTGTGCCCGCCTCTCAGATCCAGACCACATCCAGCCAAACTCTCACTACACCTGCTGAAGGACAACACAGCCCTTTCCTCGAGTACCCCCCCCACACACCCAGCCTGGTGCAGACTCTAATCCCCCCCCCCCGTACCAACCAGTCATCATCATCATCATCATCATCATCATCATCATCATCATCATCATCATCATCATCATCATCATCATCATCATCATCATCATCATCATCATCATCATCATCAGAGACTTCCACCCCCACCAAATAAATTGAAAGACACCAAATAACCTGTGCAGAGCAGAGCTCGGCCAGTACCCCCTCCTACTAAAAATACAGAAAAGATCACTTAAATTTTACAATCGCTTAAAATCAGTTAACCCCCAGACATATCATCACAAAGCCCTAACATACCAGGAGCTGAAACCAGAGAAGAGTCCCTTCAGCCAGCTGGTCCTGAGGCTCTCTGCAGTAACAAGTCCCCAACAGCCTCAGGACAGCAATACCAACTTAAGCAGACCAAACCAAATTATCAGCAAGCAGAAAGAAAAATATATTGAATACTGGAAAGAAACAACCAAAACAAAGTAAATTACAATGTTATCTGACCCTAAAAAGACTCACACTAGCAAATTACCTGAGTACAATAAAATGTCCCAAACTAAGAAAAATGTTGACAACATACAGACTGAGTGAACACAGCCTGGCCATAGAAAAGGGTCGCCACAGACAGAGCTGGCTACCACAAGAGGAGAGACTCTGCTCCCAGTGTGACACAGGACTGGTAGAGACAAAGCTGCACTTTCTAACCTCATGCCCCAAATATAAAACACAAACACTTTGCAAACATTTCCCAAATATACCCCAAATTCGAATTCATATCAGACACACACAAACTCCCCTATTTACTGGGTATGTGAAATAATTGCTCAGACTGACAAATAATTGTACAGATTTTCAAATTCTTATTATTTTGATCGTTTGATATTTTAGTAATTGTTTTGTTTTTACATTTGACACTGATTTTATTATTATTATTTTTAATCAATTATTTAAAAAAAAGTTTGTCTATTAATATACACACATGCGCGCGCTTCCTGATTTATTTATTTTTAACACACACGCTTACTGTTATTTATTTTATTTAAATTTTTTATTTCTTTTTTTTTAACACAAACACACATACGCTTTGATTACTTATTCAACTTAAAAGGTGAAACTAATATATTATATAGACTCATTACATGCAATGTGAGATATTTCAAGCCTTTGATATAATTTCGATGATTATTGCGTACATCTTATGAAAACCCCAAATTCAGAATCTCAGAAAATTCGAATATTGTGAAAAGGTTCAGTATTGTAGGCTCAAAGTATCACACTCTAATCAGCTAATTAATCCAAAACACCTGCAAAGGGTTCCTGAGCCTTTAATTGGTCTCTCAGTCAGTGGAATTCACATTCATGGGGAAGACTGCTGAAAACCATCATTGACACCCTCCACGAGGAGGGAAAGCCTCAAAAGGTAATTGCAAAAGAAGTTGGATGTTCTCAAAGTGCTGTATCAAGGCACATTAATAGAAAGTTAAGTGGGAGGGAAAAGTGTGGAAGGAAAAAGGTGCACAAGCAGCAGGGATGACCGAAGCCTGGAGAGGATTGTCAGGTAAAGGCCATTCAAATGTGTGGGGGAGCTTCACAAGGAGTGGACTGAGGCTGGAGTTACTGCATCAAGAGCCGCCACACACAGACGGGTCCTGGACATGGGCTTCAAATGTCGTATTCCTCTTGTCAAGCCGCTCCTGAACAAACAACGTCAGAAGCGTCTTACCTGGGCTAAAGAAGAAAAGAACTGGTCTGTTTCTCAGTGGTCCAAAGTCCTCTTTTCTGATGAGAGCAAATTTTGCATCTCATTTGGAAACCAAGGTCCCAGAGTCTGGAGGAAGAATGGAGAGGCACACAATCCAAGATGCTTGAAGTCCAGTGTGAAGTTTCCACAGTCTGTGTTGGTTTGGGGAGCCATGTCATCTGCTGGTGTTGGTCCACTGTGCTTCATTAAGTCCAGAGTCAGCACAGCCGTCTACCAGGACATTTTAGAGCACTTGATGCCTCCTTCAGCAGACGAGCTTTATGGAGATGCTGACTTCATTTTCCAGCAGGACTTGGCACCTGCCCACACTGCCAAAAGTACCAAAACCTGGTTCAATGACCATGGGATTACTGTGCTTGATTGGCCAGCAAACCGAACAATGCAGAAGAGCTGAAGGCCGCTATTGAAGCATTCTGGTCTTCCATATCACCTCAGCAGTGCCACAGGCTGATCGCATCCACGCCTCATTAAGGCAGTAATTCATGCAAAAGGGGCCCAAACCAAGTACTGAGTATATATGCATGATTATACTTTTCAGAGGGCTGACATTTCTGTATTTAAAATCTTTTTTTTTTTTTTTTTATTGATTTCATGTAATCAATTTTCTGAGATTTTGAATTTGGGGTTTTCATAAGCTGTATGCAATAATCATTGAAATTATATCAAAAAGGCTTGAAATATCTCAGTTTGCATGTAATGAGTCTATATATTTTCACCTTTTAAGTTGAATTAATGAAATAAATGAACTTTTGCATGATATGCTAATTTTTTGAGTTTCACCTGTACATTTATTTGTTAGCAAAATCTTCATTAAGAGTATGATTTTAAAAAAGGTTGAAATGCAAAGTTTAGAAAAGTAAACAAGAAATATAATGTTACATAGGTTTGACAAATGTTATTTACAAAAATACTTACGTATTGTTTCTCTCACTTTCTCTATACAGTCAGTGGGGGGGGGAAACACAGGATGCCTCAGATAAAATGAAGATAAGTAACACGTTACTGTGAAAGGAACAGGAAATAAGATTCAAGATTCAGAGGAAACTATCAGTGAGGGTAATTCCGTTTAAGTCTGTAGGGACAGGCTTATTCAAGTAAATGTTCAAAATAGCAAGGTAATGTGGCACAGGTGTGTCTGCCACAGCCAAACAGTCCTCACACAGTAAAGGTCAGGTATTGCTAGAAAATAAGCAGTTTTGTACAACATGTTGTCTGACAATCACAAATATTAATAGCTTACTTGAAAGGCCTGATATCATAAAGAGGTGGGAGGCCATAATCATTTAAATATGGGAATGTGTACATCTCTCCTGGAAGGTATTCATTGAGTTGCACTAGTAAATATGAAAAACTGACTCAAATAGTTGTGAATGAAGAATGAAAAAAGAGCACTTATGGGGTCATTTTAAACCCTGCAAACTTTCTCTCCTCTGCTGCTGGCTCCACCTGGCAGGCTTCCAACATCTTCTATGTAAGGTGTCTAGCCATGGAGAATATTTTCAGTAGGTGGGCTGAATGTGATTCTATGCACTGGTAAGTTACAGAAAAGATATGGTGTAGTAAACAGATAATATGTGTATAAATGGCTATAATAATAATAATAATGGATATTTTTTTGGTAAATACCTTTTACTTTGTATGTTTAAGTCTTGCAGGTGAAATAAAAGTGAAAAATGTTCTATAACACTGTTGCAAATGATGTAACAAATACAATATTCAAAATATATTTTAATGAAACAACTGTGCTAAGAGAAATACACTTTTTCATAGAAAATAACACCCTACTTACATAGACCATTGTTCACACAGTACTGCAACACCATGGTGATACTGTAAAGCAGGGGTATTCAATTAGATTTCAAAGAGGTCTAGTTAGAGAAAATTTCCTGAAGCAAAGGTCCAGAACATCAAAACGACGAACTTGCGTTATCATTCAGTACTATAACCTATAGTTGTATCAACACATGTTTTTAGTCAACAACGGACTGTCAAATCAAATAATATTTCAGTCAGTTTTCACATCAAACTGGAAGGATAATAAATAATAACTATTCAAATAATAAATTCTAAATTTAAATAAACTAAATTAATTGCCTAATTTTTAGAAAAAATTTAATAAAAAGTGTAGCTTGAAGTGATGAAGTGTAGTCTTAACCAATTTTATAATAAACACTCAACACATCATAACAAATGAACAGCTGTAATGCCTCCTCTTCTCTTTCATTTCCTCTTACAGAGCTACCACTTTCCTACTTTCTGTTGTTCAGTGAGAAACGTGAGCTCCAGCTAGCATATTGGAGATCTATGAGATATTCTGGTTTTGAACTGCCCGTGGGAGGAATGTACATGTAAAAAATCTGTACATTCTTGATTAAAAGTCATGTGAAATCTCTTATCTTTCGTCTCCTCAATTCAGGTGCGTTTCCAAAACGTCTCTGGTGAATCTCGCGGACTCAACACGCAAGCATCGGTATGCACAGATTTGATAGGCTGAGCAGCGTCACATGAGACGATTGGAGCACATGCGATTGGTCTGTGAGTTTCCTGGTCCTCTAAACCAGTACAGTAAATGCTAGAAAAACACGCTGGTTGAAATAGAAACGCTCCGTCACGAGGTAGTAAGTCTCAATAATAAATGGGCTGTAGGTCGGCGGTCCGGAGAGGACGGCGGCTGGGTCCGGATCCGGACCGCGGTCCGCCTATTAGTGACCTCTGATGTAAAGCTTCCAACTGAGATTGTTTTAACTCCCTTGTGGTATATTTTGACCTACAGTCAAACTTGCTGCGTTTCTTTTTTTACCCTTGACTCCTGTGACCACATGCCCTGCACACCCACAGAAACTTGTTATTCTGGCTGAGTAGACCTCTAATCGGGTTGAGGTTTGGTGCAGCTGCAAAGCTGAGATCGCGTGACATGCAGGGAAATAACACAAAATGTTTCAGTGATCAACAGAATCAAAATTAAACGTCAGGATTCACATAAAACTCTCACAATGAAAGTGTGAGGGCTTCTTTCTATTTCTATATTTGTGAGAATAAAACATTTCTAGATTGCACAAGAATAAATGGCTTGTTAATAGGGGTATTGGGATAACATTAGATGTTTTGATTCTATCTTTGACATGTGTGTTGACACTTACATTATCTTGTTTCATATTTAACCACACATGACCGGCACAACTTAGATCAAAATCAGTCTCATGTTTGTGTAATATAGAGACGGTTGCCGCAAGTTAGCTTAGCTAAGCATAAAAACGGGAAGCAGGAGGAAATGGCTAACATTTTCTGCACACAAAGAAATGTTTAAACAACAATTTGTGATTTAGAGTTATGTAAATGCTCTGTACTTGTATAGCGCCTTTCTAGTCTTTTCGACCACTCAAAGCGCTTTTACACTACATCCACCAGTCACACACATTCATACACTGAGCCTAAGTGCTCAAACGGAAACTAACATTCACACACTGGCGGAATAGCCGCCAGGGACAAATCAGGGTTCAGTATCTTGCCCAAGGACACTTCGACACGCAACTAGGGGGAGCCGGGGATTGAACCGCCGGCCATCTGATTAACGGCCAACCCGCTCTACCTCCTGAGCCACAGCCGCCCCGGTTATGTCCATTTATCACCCATGTGCAGCATATCCACCTTTTAGTGCTGGTTGCCAGGAGCTGTTGGTGAGTAAAGGTTTAGTAAAGAGAGTAAAGAGAGACCTAACAACCTCACTATGACAACAAATCACTGAGAAGTCTGTGAAGGTTCACCCAGGTCATAGTTATCAGATGAAGGTTAAAATCAATGGCAAAACGTTTCGTCCCTCGTCCGAAAGACTTCTTCACTTCTGACTGTTGGGGAAATTCAGCTAATTAACCTCTGTGGGGTCATTGTCAAGATGATCGATAGCGCTCCTGAATGTTGTAACAGTCGTTGTATATAGCTATGTAAGAGAAAATGTGCTCCCAGTGTTCCTCGAAAGAGTGTCCTTCATCCTTCAGATGTAAGGAAACTGCAGAGTCTTGACCTGAGGAGTTGGCCCTTCTGTGTTGAGTCATACATTTGTTTAGAGGTTGTTTTCTTTCCCCAATATCCATGTATGTATTCCTCCAAGACTCCAAGAAGCTGTGCACAGTCACTGTTTCCGACTGTTGCCATGACCTTTTTCTGGTGAGGCCGGACTGAGCAAGACCAGAAGCAAAAAAAAAGGAAAACCTCCAGCCAAACCACAGTCTGCAGCTGCAGTCTACGCACATGTTCATTAATGTAAATGATGCCATGGAAAGGTCCCACCCCATGACAGATTCTCATCTGGTTGTGGGCTAAAAAATGACACAAAAGTAATTCTCATGCTACACTGCACTCTGGCATGAAAAATAACACGACATGTTGGTTATGTTGGCCTTTGGAAGGCATTTTCCCATTAGTGTTGAACTCGCCAGCTTCCCAAACACCATTTAGCTCATATGAATTGAGAGTCCACAAAGTTGGATTAGTCCAGTAAATCTCAAACCAGAGGACGGGCCCCCAGGTCAGGAGTTCAGGGGGGTTCTGGATGTTGAATGGACCTAAAGTTGCATGAACATGATTCATTTGGTGACAAACTAAAGGGCTTTCATGCTAGCAAGGCTATTTTGCGCTACAGAATGTTATTTATTTCAATAGTCTGTATGGTTAATGATTGATAAAAATGTAACCCACTTTTTCTGCGGTGCATGAACTTATTTAGGCTTCTGAAGAGGGGTGTGACAGAAAAAGTTTCAGAACCACTGGATTACAACATTGGAAATTCCTGGATGTTTAATAACAAGCTCCAGTAACCAGGATTAATGAAAGTATGTGTCAGTTATTATGGCAACCATTAAACTAATTTGCTTGATGACTAGTAATCTTAAGGGCTTATTCTTTTGCCCCAGGCAAGTTGTCATACTCTAGTTGTCAATAGTGGTATTCAAAACTTATTTTGCCTTTTTGAGCAAAAATAATCACAAAACACATCAGTAATGAGAAAGTTATGTTCATAGTAGCATATATCTGCTGAAAATAAATTTGTGTTTTGCCTTTAACATGTTTTTTTCCCCTACTTAAATTATAGTGTATTCCAGGAATCAGAACCAGGGTTTGATAAAAACCCAGCATCAATAAGCTTAGAATGGACACAATTTAAACAATACCTAACTGTAATCATAGTATCTTTAATCATTGCTCACATGAGCAACACATCTCCCTCACAAGGACTTCAATGAAAGTAAGGTCACACACTTATCAGGGATGATACTCCTTCTCATAGCATCTTACAGTACAACAAAAAGGTCACATAAATACAGGTTACTTTCTAGGTAAGGACAATAAATGTTTAGCACTCTGTCGAGCAATCCTCAGCAATCACATCAATATACAACACAGCAGTCTTAACAATAGAAATCTAAATATTATTTCAAGTACATTTTATAACTATTTAGTCTTAAAAAACCTTTCCCTCCGAGGAGGTGCAAACAACAACATAGATGACCTGCACATTAGGGTGTTGTCACAATAAACCTTACTAAAAGGACATACTAAAATCAAATATTGACCACTGGAATTACCAAACCACCACAGCCTTAAATATAAATGACAAACCACAGTGTAA
The DNA here is from genome assembly GCF_021292245.1 of Micropterus dolomieu. Classification (NCBI taxonomy): domain Eukaryota; kingdom Metazoa; phylum Chordata; class Actinopteri; order Centrarchiformes; family Centrarchidae; genus Micropterus; species Micropterus dolomieu. The sequence continues at coordinate 22,515,901 of NC_060156.1, read as the reverse complement.
ATGGGCTGCAATTCTTAATAAGAAAATTATAGGCAACCCCCTTTCTGAAGAGCAAACATGTAAGAGCCTGTGATGAAAGTCTGTAGTCTGTGGAACAAAGCTTTATCATTTGTAAAGTATTCTTGTTTTGTATCAGCAAAAAATCCCGGAGAGGTCTCTTCTGCAACCAAGCAACCAGTTCTGTTTGTTGACAGTTATCACCACACAATTCAGGTGAATGACAGTGTTTCCAGGAAACAGACCCGATGGTCCTGATGTAATAAACATAACATCTATGTTGGATCCCATCTTTAGGAAAAAAATATTTTTCACCTGGTCTACACAATAGTCTAGAGTTTCCCTGTAGGCACAGAGGGCATTTGATATCTGAGATTCTTCCAGAAGTTTCTGTTTGAGCGCAATTTGGTGAGTTTTTGGGCTCCAAGGGAGGGTTTCTTCCACTCCAGAGCTCCTTGTTTCCTCTTGATATAGCGCAGAGACTCAGGCAGACAACTGTAATCCACCGGACCATCTGGTAGAATAGAATAAAATGTTGACTGGACATTCAAATAAACATGCTTAATGTATTGACATTGTTATTTTATCAATACTTAGGTAAAAAAGTTAACAATCCCAATCCCAGGTACACTTTTCAGAGCTCCTGGCTCTTGCAGTAGCTGAGTATTTTAACAATACCCACATTTGCAGTCCAATGTGGGTCATTACTCACCATATAACAAAATTGGTAGATGGTTGAAAAATAGGAGTTGAAACTTTGATATTCTTAACATTTTTGTAAAACCATTTATTTGCTTTCATGAGCATTCAGTTAGCTTAGTTTAAGACTGGAAACAGTAGAAAGCTGGATTGGTTAAAATATAAGTGAAACTCCCTCAAAACACATTTTCACTTGCAGTGAGTGCACGGGCAAAGTGCACCCAGGTAGGCAGGCCAGCCAAGGCCGTGCTTATGAACAGTCCTGCAACAGCCACAGATAACAGATTTTTTTGTCATTTTTGTGAGCTATTGATTTATTGATTGCTATCGGGATGCAAAGAGAATTTTTGCAAATATTACAAAAATGCTTCATGAAAAAATGGCCTATCCCAGCTTTAAGTACTAATACCACACTGTAAAAATACTTTTTTATTTAAGTAAACGTATGTAGGTATAATCAGGAAAATGTACTTAAAGTATTAAAAGTAAAAGTACTTAATGCAGAAAAATGGTCCCAGTGACTATTATGTACTGTATATTATTAGATTACCCTTACTCATGCATTCATTTAAAAGCAGGATTTAACTTCTGCAGTTGATTGAGATGGAACTATTTTTTAACTATTTTGTGTAGTGATTATCTTCATTAGGGGTTAATCTGCTGATTATTTTCTCTATCAATCAATTGATGCATGGTTTGTAAAAACTCTGAAAATAGTGAGAAATGACATCACAATTACACAGAGCCCAAAGTGACACTTTCACTATGCTTTTTTTTTTTTTTGTCAAACCTTCATATTATTATAATAATTAAAAGGAAAAGCTGCCAATCATCACACAGTTAAATGAAGGTGAAATAAAATAAAACAGCTGTGAAGCTGGAACCATGATATGTTTCTGCATGAAAAATGAAACAATTTCCTGTCAGTGGACTAATTCAGTAATTGATTAATCATTTCAGCTTCTCTTTTCTTATATTTTGTAGACAAGAACAAGTAACAACATTTCCCTCTGAACTGTAGTTGAGTAGCATTAGAAAGTGGTATGAGGGAAAAAAAGACTCAAGTACTTAAAATGTTTTACTTAAGCAGAGTACTTCAGTAATTGTACTTAGTTACATTCCACCACGTCACTCGTGAAGCAGAGGAGGGCTGCTTCATATGTATTAAAATGCATCCATGATGACATCACTTTGCAACATCTAGTGACTTAATGAGCAGCCAGACGTTACAAAAAACTCTCTCAGATGTCTCATCTAATGAGGCACAGCAGAGTCAGTCCTCACCAATTTCCACCAGAATCACTCGGGGATCATTCTGGATCAAGGCATCATGAAGGCCAACTTTCTGCTCATAGCACAGCTGGAAGTGGTTGTCATGCAAGAGTACTTCCTCTGTTTTGTCATCAGTGGAGGGTTTTGCAGGTGAAATGATGATTATCAGCCTGCGGCATTTGTACACTGTCGCAGCAATGGCATCATGCACCGCTGTACGACATTAAACACAGGAAACAAAACAAGTCATCACTGTGCAGTAAAACCCTATCTCTGCCAATTGAAAACAACCTGTTTTTTTTTAGCTAAATTCTAGACATCTGACCTTATCCAATGACTTTTTACCATGATAATTACCTAAAATAAAATCTGTATTTAAACTACAACAGGACATTTTCCAAAGCATGACGTTAGCTTTTAGGCAAATTTCAGACTTCTTCTATTTCTAGGTATCCAGTCAGTTAATTTGACAAAAGTATGATAGGCAATGTATGACAGTAAGCAGTGTATCCCTTTTGTTAATTTTGTCAGTGTTAAAAGTTGGTTAACCCAAATACCAAGAAGTAATTTTATCATTTGGGTCCTGTCATATATCCTGAGTGACAGGGACATGGTTTCCAAAAAGACAGGTAACTATAAGGGACTCAAAGCCTTACCTGCTGCAGAATTTAATTTAGATTTACATTTTGAAAACAAATATGAAGTAATAATAATCCGAGAGAAAACTTCCAAGATTAAAGAGGTAAATTTTCGGGGGAAAATCTACAAGTAAAAAAACTTGAGTATTGTCTGACATTATAGTCTTAGCCAACATTTATGTTATCTATGGTCTTGTCAAGGAACCACATCACTTCATTTTGCAAGGCTGTAACATCACACTACAGATGGCCCTGCCTGTAGAGCAATTGCATGCATGCAGAAATTATATTATAGCTTACTTCTCAATCTGATTTAGCAATAAGGAAGTACTTGTCATTTCAGGAGAAATTTAGAGAATTTGCCGTATGTGGCAGGCGTATTCAGAAGAAAACACCAGAGTGATGTGGATTTTTTGTAACTTTAATTTCAGGGAAGTTATATTCTTGTTAATGTTTAACTTTCATGTAGGATTTGTTTCTCAGATTATTCACCCCCACCCTGGTTACGTATTTTGGACATGTGAAATAAAAACATTTGGGATAATTCTAGCCTATACAAATGGGCTACATCTCAGAAAATTGCAATAATGCTGTTGTGTTAAAAGTAACTTCATTCCAGCTGCAACACCAGTGGAACAAGTCCCGATGAAATCTATACCACTTACTTCACCTCCCCACTTAAATATAATGATGTTATGGTAGGGTCTAATTGCCAAAGACTATTCAAATTTCCCATATTCATTGGGCACATGCCAGTAATTCATTCACTCAGATGAAGTCTCTCCTGACTGAAATTTGGTATTGGTGATATGGATGATACAAATCCTCCTAGATAATTTATAAACAAAAGCCTATAGAATATCAATTATAAGGATACTTACATGTAATAAAACTACACTTCATGGCAGCAAGAAAATGAGACCCAAAGAGATAGCTGTGGAACAGCTCGAATTGTAATTTTCCAAGTCTAACATTTTCCAGCACCACTTTCTTTCCTTATGGGTGTAGCAACCTCAAAATATAAAATGAATTATTTCCGTCCCCGCCCGGCTTCCACACACCCAAGAGTTTAAAAAAAGCACAAACTGGGCAGCAGGCTACAGCCCGTTAGGTAAGCACTGCTCCTGGCTCTAAAAAGCACAGCTACGTGATTAATACTGTACATTTTTGTCTTGCATGTTGGTAGGTTGTGGTTTGGTTCAGGTCATCTTCATTAGGCTAAAGCGTTTTTATACACTAATTTTTCATGCCATGCGTAACTTTTAGTTTATAGTTTGTTTGCATGAGCTTAAGTGTTAGAACACATGTGAGGACATTTAGGGAAAAACCTGAAAGATACTACAGATGTGCTCCTCTGCTCAATTTGTTTGACAGTGAAAGTGATTTCAATGCAGTAAGAAACTGAACTGAAAAAGACTAATTACAAAATTGGTTGTATTTGTGACTTATATTGTGTTGTATTCTAGACCAACCTTTATCAATGTGTTGGCACGGACAAAATTTCCTAAGTTATTATTGTAATAATAATTTACAGTATGACTTCAGAATTACAAAAATCCTGGCTACAGTCCTGGTAGTGCAATGAAGCCAACGCAATGAAGAAGATAGATTTTATGAGATGAGAAATGTATTTAACATACTTATTTGACCATAAAGGTCCTGAGAAACACTGATGTAAACATCTGTTTGTTCAACTCAACAAGGTAAATTTATTACTCCTTTAAATGAATAAACCAGGTGTGTGTCTGTTCCTGACCTTCTCCGGGGCAGTCGTCCCGCCCTCTGATGTACAGTGAGTAGCCGTGTTGTTTCTCCAGCACCTCAGGCAGGATCTGCAGGGCTAAACTCGCCGTCTCATCTGAACTCATGGTGTCAGGATGGAGGAAGCTCACATAGGCGTCATAAAGCTTCCCATCTGGAGCTGTAGAGAAGACAGCATTTTATCTATAATGCTTCAGATGAGCTGAGGAACAGCATTATTGCATCTTTCAACTATTTTATTGCCTTAACAAATTACTGTTGGTTTTCTTTTCATGGAACCTGTTTAGTGATCATTCCATTACACTGACATCTATTTGTGCTCATTTTATCTGTTTCAATTAAGTATACAAGACAGTTCCTAGCAGTATCCAATCAGACAATTCCAGAGAAAAGCATGCCCTCCTAAAGATAAAAACACTTGCCTTGTTGCTTTGGAAAATGTCTCAACAGTTTCCTGTAAGCCAGCACTAGATCTACTTTAAAGAAGAGGAAGGCAGCAGCCAGAATAGCCAGGAAGGCAGTGAGCCCAAGAGCCACAGTGGTGTAGAGAGCACTGCGGTCAGCTGGAGAGAGGGATAGGCAGGCAAATTCAATATTTACATATTTAGTTTAAGAATAGTAAATACAAGATAAGAATAAGCAAGAACAAGAATAAAGAAGTACTCTGGTAAGATGTTCAGCAATGATACATCCTGTAAAAATATTTCAAGGAAGCTAGCAGTTTATTTGTATATCACATTTCAAACACAAAGTAAAGTTGCCATGCTTTATATATGCAACATTGAACCCTCAAAGGTATGTAGAGACACACATATTGATAAAATGTCACACAAAGGAAATGGGTTTGTTTGTTGTTTGGGACCACATCACACTCATTTTAGTTTCTTCAGTTATTCCCTCATGTGGCCTGTATTCTTTAAACTGTTTATAGGGTCTTATAGTTGTCAAACGTACACAACACATTTGGATATGGGTGTCCTCGTACTTTTGGCCATGTGGCGTAGCTAGGAAGATGGAGAGATGTGTCACTGCTGAAACATTTTGTGATTTTAACTTATTGACTCTTAGATACGTAGGTAAGTCTTTTTCTTTTCATGCTATATACTTTTATTTATTTTATAATTATATGATTTGTGATGAGATTCATTTCACTAGTTTTCAGAGTTAGTACTTACAACATTTACATCCTAGTTACAGTGTGTACCTGCTCATAGTTAAAAGTTAAACGAAGCAAACTGCATTGTTTGGTAAAATTAGATCCAGAATGAAAAGAGAAGAAAATACCTTCTTGAAGCCACACCAAGCCGACGTTCATTCCAGCTAGGTTCTCTATTATGCAATGAATGGGGACATTCAGGAACTGACGAAGAACTTTGGAGATGGACAGAGTGGACAGACCATACACTCTGCCTCTGTTGTGAGTACTAAAAAGGACATGACCAGTCAGTCAATTAATCCCTCTGCCAGTCTGTCAAACAGTGAATCACCAAACCAGAAAGTCATAAACACTTTTAACTTATAGCTTTTGTTCTGCTTTGTTCAAAAGTTGCATTATCAATATTAACAACTAGGATGCATAACGATTTTTTTTTTTAACAGTTTATTGGTTTTTGAATGATCCTGCAATCTGCTAAAATGATATGGCCTTCAACCTAAAGCAGTGCAGTGTTTGTTTTGTGATTAGGCAACTTCAGAGTTTTAATCCATTGTCCAATAAGCGTTTTATCTAGTTGCCCATGCATAGTCTGAAATGTCATGACAGGAAGCAGAAACTCACTATTTCCAGGACTCATAGAGTTCCTTGTGATCCTCAATGTAGGTTTCGTTAACAGTCCAGTACATCTGAGTGTCATTGTCGTCACTGAAGCCTATGTAGGCTAAACACTTTAGCTCCGCTCTAGTACCTGGTCATCAGTGAAATGAACAAACAAAGCAGCTGTCACAGTTCTGGTGTTTTGATGAAATTGTCACTGTCTGGTGGAAATCATTCCTGTGAAAACTTATAAAAACCAATTTGGAAAAAGTCTTAAAGTCATGCATGTCAAAGCCTTCATATCTCCTGAAAGATCAACTTTGACAAAATCAAGCCCATCCATAGATGGCAAACCCTTATTTATCATCGTCCTTTATTGCCATAACTTTAATCTATTCCAAATGGCAGTAAAAGGCAACAATTAAGCGCCAGAATTCCTGCGTGTTGGTATCAGTAGAGGCTTTTCCTTTGACTATGTTCAAAAAAACTGTATGTACAATATTGGTGCAATGTAGGTCTTTAGTAAGGACAGATTTGAATATGAAAGGCAAAGGACTGCATACTTTGTCTAGAAGCACAAAGCACATTTCATTCCGTCTGTGGTTGTTTAAACTAGTGGTTTCCATCACATATGGCTCATCTGTTCAGCTTTCACTGAAGAGGTAGGAGGATTTTTGCTTTTGATTCATCACTTGATTTTGCTTGATTTACAGAGCCACACACTTTTTCTGCTGGAACCCTGAAAAAAGATCACTGTTATCTGTTCTCTTTCTTAAAAACAGTTGAATCTTTTCAAGCATACATGTATAGTTTTAGTATGCCAACAGAGACGTAGTCCTTCATATAAACTGTTTAGCCTGCAGGCAATTTTATGTTAGAAAACACTGTTGCATGTTTTTTTATATATACAGTCACACAAAACTTTTCATTTTATACAGGCTAAATAAAGAACAGGATACAAGCAAACCTGCATTTATATTTTAACTAGATGGCCCATTATAACTCAAACCTGACAGATGTGTGTGTGTGTGTGTGTGTGTGTGTGTATCACTATAATATTACAATTTATGGTTATAATATGTGATAGAGTTACTTGCCAACTTCAACAATGACAACTTCCTGTTGAGGGAACACCACCTCGGGCTCTGCAGCAACTGTATCTACCAGATCTAAAGATAAATAGTCAGTGTAACAGAAAAGATTCAAAGCCAAAAAATACATCATAATACAATCTAATGCCAATTACAATAAGAAAAGGCAAATAAACTAACATGATCTCTGTGGGGAAGTATCGTTATGTTGGAATACAATGACTAGAGAGAGTGTTACTCATTCACTTTTACAACCCACACTTCCCTGCTTATCTGACTTTAATACTATTATTTAGGGGTCCAAGCCCGAGTGGGCTGGGAACCCGCGAATGCAAGGCATTGCGGTTCCCAGTACCAGCGAAGCGGCTGGGAACCCTATTGTTTTCGTTCGGATTTTTATTAGTTTTTTTATTCTTCCGTGCATAAAACTCATACTGCAGCCTAGACGGTAACTGCTAAGGACGCAACACTCATAAGGTAGCTTCACAGCCCCAACAGTAACTCAAGCGCAAAAATCCGCACACTTCTACCTCTAGGGGGCGCTATAAGCAAGGTCAAAAAAAAAAATTGCAAAAACAGAAAAACCTATTTTAATTAACTCCTCCGAAGCTGCAAGTCCGATCCACACCAAACTTGGCACGGATAATGTCTGGACCAAGCTGATGAAAGTTTGTAGAGGAAATTTTGATCCCACTAAAAATGTCGCAATTATATGCTAACAAACATTTGTGAAAAACACTATAAACAGGAAATGATGGCATATGTTCACTTTTGAATGGCCGATCGACACCAAATTTGGAGCAACTCGCCCGTAGATGGCACTATTTAATCCAAGAATATTGTTCTCACATTGACATGAAACCACAGCCCAATTGTTCAGCATGGTCCCCTCACCACATACACCAAAGTTCACCCAAATATGCCCATAGGTGGTGCTGTTATTGCAGATTTCAAAAACAATCCCATTGACTTACATGCATTTTATATCTCCATAACCACAAGTCCAATTGATACCAAATTTGGTGCAATTGTTCCCCATGGGCCCCTGATGACACCTTATTATTATAATTTCGTGCAAGTCCACTTACAGGTGGCGTTAAAATCGAAGCTGAAATCTCTCACTCACATCCTTACATTTTATATCTCCATAACCGCAAGTCCCTTTCATTTCAAACTCTGGTCGTTTATTCTCCACGCGCCCTCCGCGGGGCCAGGGGGGCTTGGACCCCGCTTATAACTGCTTGCAATTGTAGTAGTAGTAGTAGTAGTTATTAAATAACTCTCCATTAGGGATTCAGTCTGATAACACTTCAGGCTTAAGTGAAGTTTACAGTACATACCGTTGTTAATTGTCAGCTGGATGCTGCGTGCAGCGGTGTATTTCCTGCCATCCAAGCTAATGTCTACCAGGCAGGTGTATTTCCCAGCATCCCTCTCTGAGGCTACAGGGAGTCTCATGAAGCCATTCTTATCCACAGAGATGGGCTCCCCTTGCTGCTCCACTGGGTGGCAGTCCTACACACATTGTAATTTTTTAGTTTTTTGTTTTGTTTTACAGCATGACGAAAAGAACGGACGTTATTTATCAGTACGCCTTTAGTGCTCCAAACAAATTCATTGCTTCTGAAGACATAAATCTTTAAAAATAGCTCACTCTGACCACAATCTGGAGGAGGAACTAGTATAAATGACTATTGGTATAATATAACCATAACATTATTTACAGTAGGTTTTAGTCTTCACTAACCCACTGTGCTTGTAAATCATTTATGGGTATATGTGAGTGAAAGAGTTGCACTGCAGAGCCCTGCTTCACTATTGTACATACTAGCCTACTGTATATAATGTGTATTAAGACATAAGTTGACATCATCCTTATTTACAAAAACGGTGCCACAGTTACAAGGTGTGGTTACTATAAATCATGAAGTAAATATCTGAAAGTGAAACAGGGCCATTTTTATGGGGCTGGAGGCAGGAGTGGTGTGCTGCTTTGTCCTGACAGTCCAGCATTTATTTGAAGAGAGGGTGATGGTAGGTGATGGGGCCATCTTTGCTACTATCATCTGTCCTTAAACCCTGCACAGGCTCACATCCTCCAGGTATTGGGGAAAATCTGGGAGGCCCTGAGATGAGTACCAGGGAGAAAAACTAAATGACTCAACTTCACTTTTATTTTACTTTACACAAGTACGAACAGTACAGAGCACGGCCTTTCCCTGGTGGTTCATCAAACAGAATTAAACTCAAAAAAGCATTAAAAGATCTGAAAGACCAGAGCTAGAGATCATTTTTGACTCTCAGTAATGCTCACCAGGTTTCACACAAAGGTATGTCTACATAACTTAGAACTACAGGCTGCATTAAAAATATTTACTCTGCTCAACAAACATAAGTATTTTATACTGGCAAAAATTGCAAAGGAAAATAAAAAGTTTACAACTCCACAGATTTGTTTTGGAAGAGTTTTGTTTTGACACATAACACATAACAGTAGATGGTGGAAGCTGAGAGTTTTTAACAGCTATAGTGCCATAGAAAGAGCAGCTGGAAGGCAGGTGATGTTTTGCACACCCTTCAAACTCGGTGATCAGCTTCCTTTGGTAGCAGTGCCAGCCTTCTCTTTGATATAAACACAAGTCAAAAGGTCAAACCCTTATTGCCTATTGGCACCACAGAAGGACTCTTACACAGAAAGGGGTAGAGTGACCTCTGCTGGTTGAGCTACCACATAGCAAGGCGTCCTATAAATATGTTAGGAAACTAAAATATGAATTAAATAATATAAACCTAAATAAATAGGCTAACTACTATCCTAAGCTATATAACATTAGTTAAATTGTCTTAATCTGAAGTTACCAATGGTCTTACAAATGTTTAATTCTCCCCAACAGCCAGAGTTGTTGTTATTATTATTTTTTATCTACTTTAGTTTTACCTTAATTTAGTTTTAGTCTATAATCACCTTTCTAACTACATGGTACATGGGCTACTTTTATTTTGAAGGTTTTACTGGTTACTATCCCTTCCAAAAAAGGAATAGACCACGTGACTTCCGTTTTTGGTTTATAACGAAAAACAAATTGACTGAAGTTCAGACTCTCTTCATTCTTTGTTCAAAAAGAAATAACAATAAAATGAATCGTCAAAAACGAAAAACGGGCCGTTTTTAATTGTTTTTTCGTTTTTTGATTCTGACACCAAAAACGGTTATTTGGTTTTTCGTTTTTGTATTACAAAGGATTTACGGATTATCCAGAGATACCCAGACCTTTGAGGTTTGCACCAATGTTCTCTCCCATAGTGATTTTGAATTTGTTTGTTTTTGGTTGTATTGTTTATTATTTTAATTACTTTATTATTTAATTTTGTATAAGATGTTGCTCTACAAATAAAACCTCTGCTTACTGCTTACCAAAGAACCAGTGATCCAGCTCTTTCCCATTTTAGATGTGTTGTTTGTGTTTTAGCTGATTCAAGCTAACACTGCTGCTTGTCTTTCTGCCACTCAGTGAGTGTAACTGCGTTCTCTGACATCATGCGCATACCCTCTATTTGTAACAGACTGCATGAACCCCATCTAGGCCCAAATATGTACTGTAACTACAGCAACAGCAGAACCATAGAAACTAATGTCAACATCAGCTGATAGGGCAGACATTTTATGCAACCTTTACTTAGCTAACTTTCATATGTTCCTGATGTGTACAGGAGGGAGCAGTGTTGGATTTAGCACACTACAATGTACAGGACATCGCACAGAAATCACAGAACAAAAACTCTGATATAGGGAATACATTTTCAATCCCTGGAAATTATATAAACTAGTCTGGGTATAAGTAATTTCTGCTCTATTCATTTCCATGCTTTCACTGATTGTTTCTGAACATTCATCACATTTGTTTCCATCAGCTTAATATAGAATATATAACTGACAATTGATTCAGTGCATTGCTGTCTGTTATTTGTATGATGACAACCATCAGCTTTTTAAGATGCAACCTGGTATGAATGAACAGTGCGCTTTCTTTGTACTTAAAACAAGCTAAATTAGGAGCTAAATAAAGCAAAAAGACATAGAGAAAGCCACACAAATGCAGTGAAAACAGCACATGAACGTCATGGAGTAGTGAATACCTTCATCCATCGTATGTTCCTTGTGTTATTCAGTCTGAAGATCTCCCTCTGTTTGCAAGGAAGGCCTCCACTGACTCCCTGGGTGATGGATATGATCTCAGGTGGATCTGGACACTCTTCACTGGACACTGACACCCCAAACCTCATCTGCAATAATCTAGTCTTGTCGCTAAAGAGAAGGAGATAAAGAGTGAGACAGCTACTCAGACCCACTTGAATTCCAGTAACATGACCTTGTATAGATCTTGTTTATTTGATTTGAAAAACAAAACAAAAACTACGATGACCTCTAAGGGGAAGTAGTTGGTGATTTTTAATTGTTTATTATTCTTACAATCCCAATTATTCCTACATACAGTTCACCTTTTTCAGTTTTTCTACAGTGTACGTCCAGTACATATATACACACACTATATATCAGTGCATTTTAGTTTTTACAGAAATAGATAAAAATATAAAGTTGACAATGTACATCCACTTATATATCCATATATTTTCTTTCACAAAAATGCTCACTTGCTAGATTTGATCAATTTTATCATTTTACAGGGTAAATATTACATTTGGAAGTGGGATAAAAGAAGCCCCGCTTTAAATGTGTTTCTGCTAAAGGTGGACATTGAAACTAAACTATTCAATCATGATTTGTAAATGTTAAAATAGACTTTATTAGGCACACCGAGCCACAAACTAATGCAGTATAATACAACAGTCCTGCAATAAATCTTCCGTTCATGAAGACTGTAATGGTCAATTTTGAGTGCTGACCTAACTTTATGATCATCTTGGAGGATGTGTAGTTGAACTGAATTGCATTATACAGTGAGGTGTTTCCCTGTTTTAACTTACGGTCATTAATATAATTTGGGTGGACCTCTCTGTACTTCCCAAAATAACTTTCAGGATCAAGTGCAGTCAAAAGTCCCTGTTGTGACTCTGAGTCATATTTGGGTGCGAGTGTAACTGAGAGTATTTTCTCTGCTGTTCACCCTCCCTGCCCTAGAGTGGTGCTGTTCTGTGTTTCCCAGTTTGTTGACTTGCAGGTGATGGACTACTGATTGGACTGGAGACTGATGCCACCTACTTTAAAAGGACAACCGCCAATGCCTTGAGGTCTCCTCATTTTTCCTGCCACCCAATTGAAGTGTGCTGAGCTCAGCTGTTTAGTTACTGCTGAGTTCTGCTAGTGTTGAATCAAGATTTGCATAGAATGTTAGAAAACCTCTAAACTGTGTTCCTGGAAAACCCCTTACGGGGGAGAAGCCTTTTAGACCTATTTTCTTCTGTTTATGTTTAGGGAGGTAGGTCAGCAGCCAGTATTTTCTTCTGTTCTTTGGTATGTTTAGCTAAGTTGTTTTGGCCATGCTCTCCCTGACGTCTCTGCTTCCCAAACTGTTGAATAAATCTATCTCTGTTCTGGACAGCATCAGCTGTGGCACTGGTCATTCCTGGATGTGGGCAAAGCGGGAAGACATTTTTATGCTATGCTCGTGTTTTCCCTAAGGCGGGTGTAACAGTCATACAGGAGTTTCTTTACCTTTTTTCACAGGTGTAGGATCCATGATGAGACATCTGGACAGGTAGAAACCACAGTAACCCGTCCCTGACTTCAACTCCAGTGGGCAGGCTCAGATTGTGCTTCCCAACTCTTCTCCAGGTCAAGTTGGTGTGAGAGTCAGCAATGTGGCACCTCAGCAGGAAGAGGTGGCCAACACTCACATGGTAGGTATCTATCTCCCTTCTGTGGTCTGGATGTGACCGTACAAAGGGAGACCAGTCATTTAATGTCATGGGTTATATGTAATTTCGTGTTGGCAAAGTGGCATCAATAAACACTGTGCAGAAGAAGTGTAAAATAACCCTTAATAGGATTTGATTCCATTCATTCACAGCACCACAATGTAGCCAGTTGTAAAGACATAACTTCTCTCATAACTTTTGAAATACAACATTTCCTGACTAATTTACTAATATCAGAGAACATGGGGTGGCGATAAGACACATGCATTTGGTGTGGGAGACTGGGGTTCGAAAAAGTAATGTGTCACACCAATGTGTCCCTGAGCAAGACACATTGTTGCTCCAGAGGCAACCTCTGACATATATAGCAATTGTAAGTCGCTTTGGATAAAAGTGAAAGCTATGAATGTAATGTTATGACACCAATTGCAGAAGACTAGATAATATTTCATATGCAGTGATACAAAAACATTCAATATTTCCACATTTTTCTACCTACAAAAAGTACTTTGACAAGAAGTTGACAATATGAAAGAAATTGGGACACAATGACTTTTTTATGCTACTCACAAAAACAAACATTAACACACTAGATGGGTGGACAAAAGTCATTACAGCCTGGGGAAGAAGCTGCTTTGAAGTCATGCAAGCCTTGATGACGTGAGACAGATGAGAAAAGGCTCACTTTTATGTCCAAGACCGGTTACAACAACAGAGTTGAGCCTAGTGGAGGATAATCAGTTTTCTCCCCCGAAAAGTTTGAATATGAATCATCATGTAGGCTACAGAACAGGTGTGAGGACATTCATGATGTTTTTTAAAAAACAAGAAAGACAAAAACTTGAGGCATTACAGCAAAGGCAGGAAATGAAGGATGCGTAGCCAAAATCTCATAATGAATGTTAACAGTGAAAGCAGCATTCACTACCCACACTTTAAAAAGGTTGAGTGAAATGACTGTTCAGTAGCACATCTGTTTAATCCCAATTTTGAACTACAATTGTGTACAGCACAGACCGTCAACCCTGGAAACTGTGATTTAAATGAAAGTGGCAGAGTAGGAAAACACAAAATTTGCATCTGGGAGTAATAAGTGTGATTATAATATGGTTTTCATCTTCACCTATAAAGTTCGATCAAGGGCAGATATAGGCTACAGTATGACATAATATATAGATAGTTAATAGCTGCATGGGTTGTATTAGTGTTAATACTAGGCTTCATTTACAGTTGGCATTTCTGTACATCTTTAACCAACATGAAGTTAGCATAGCTATCTAAAATTCCCTGTAGGTTAAGCGGGGTTGGATGATTGTATATTTGGTTTCACGTGAACGCCGCATGAGATTCAGGTGGCGGGCTAACGTTAACTGAACCATGACCGTAACATGACGACTAGCCAAAACAAGTTGGTGGAAAGGAAACATGCTAGCCTACAGACTTTAGAAAAAAGGAATCAAACGAAGAAAGACACGACCACTACAGTAAAGTAATCGAAAATAATAAGAGAGGACATTTCGGAATGAAAACAGCGAGACGGTGGGAGAAACGTTAGCTTAATTCAGGGACTAGGATGCCTAACGTTAGCTGGTATTGATGATAACTTAGTTGCTACCTTTTAAGTACTTTGTGCATACTTGTGAATGTAGGTTTTCCAAGTTGGGAATTAGTTGTCCAAAAAAAATCAAGAGGAGCCCTGGGATTTAGTACTGCGGCGTATTCTTCTGCACAGAGGAGGGCAAAGAACAAAGACAAGGTATGACAGTTGACTCTGTTGCCACCTGCCCATGTTTATTTCTAGCTTGGTTGGTTGTGTGGTTGTTTGTTAACTTACAGTGTATGCCCAGCTTGGAAGTTTTATTTGTGTGCTTATGTATTGTTGATCGCATCCTTCCTTTCCTTTGATTTATGTTTTGAGCATGTGTTTGGTATCCATTACTATAGCTTGACAGTTGTCATATTCAAACTCGCACACACATGCACTAGCTAAGTTTTCATTTTATTTAGTGCCATGTTTCTTTGTCACTCCCCAGTGTTTTTTCCCCCCTTCAGTTTACAGAGTATCCTTGTAATGCTTTGATTGTTTACCTTGGAAATTAAAGAAAAAAGATTTGAAGGCCATTGTGTAATTCAGTTTGGATAGATGTGGCAGACTGATGGATTTGGATTGGAAATGACAGCATTTTGTCATTTACAGATGTACAGCATGGTGGATGATTTACTGGTGTGTATAAATCAAGTTCATCTGTGTCCTCCTGGTGCTTGTGTTTCCCTGCAACTGATTACATTTACTGAGCAAATCCTGAGTTGACACATACAGGTTACTTATGAATGACGCTTTGCCTCTGCGCAATGTACTGTGTGTCATGCCCACATGCCTCTTTGTACTCTGTGGTTGATGATGATGATAATAACTATGTAGATCTAGATCTGGATATTAGATATGCTGGTGGTTGTGTGTTTCTCCGTGAGTTTGTCAGTAATCTATATAGTAATGTGTGGGGGTGGGTTGTCTTATAGGCTGCTACTATAAAGCTATTTAAGTTGCATGTATGTAAGCTATGTGTGTTGCATATGAATTACTATTTATATTTTTTGCACATTTGAGCCCATTCATAGCCCAACATAAAAAAACTAACATTATGAACAGATTGTAAAGAAGTAAGTGGCATTATGTCAAACATGTTCTATGATAGGGCTGCCACTAACCATTATTTTCATTGTTGATTAATCTGTTGATTATTTTTTTCGATTAATCAATTAGTTGTTTGGTCTATAAAATGTCAGAAAATGGTAAAAGATTTTGATCAGCATTTCCCAAAGCACAAGATGATGTTCTCAAATGTCTTGTTTTGTCCACAACCCAAAGATAATCGTTTAGTTTACTGTCACAGAGGCAAAGAAACCAGAAAATGTTCATAATTAAAATATTCAAATAGATTATCAAAATGGTTGACAACAAATTGTTAAATTGTTGCAGCTTTGGTGTATGTATTGTGTTGTAGATATGTCTAGTAGAGAATAGGTATACTAATTGGCATTTTCTAACCATAATTGATAGCATATAAACATTTTTATAACTTTTCTTTAATGGAAAATCTTTTATTAGGATCCCCATTAGTACCAGCATACACATTAGCTATTCTTCCTGTGGTCTACTCAGTTCAATATTCATAATAAAACACTGACTATTAAATAACTTTTGCATTTTCTCCAAAATTAGTGACTTAGTGATGTAACTGCAGAATATACCAGTGAATATAAAAACATCAACACAGTCAGCCCAGTGGATATTGATCAGCAATGGTGGGGAGTCACCTTGCATAATGGTGGTGACAAACTAGGTCGCTAAGAAAGATACCGCTTTGCTCATGTGGCTGTTTTGTTTTATAACTTCAATTCCTAGGAGAAAACAGGAGAATTTTGATTATATAAGCTTATGGCTGGTAACACAGCTTGTCAAGTCTTTAGCTGACTCATATGTAATGGATGTCTGGGAGTCCTTTATTACAGCAACAAGGAGAGTTTGTTAAATGTTCCCTGCTTCTAGCTGTAGTACCACATAGTATGTTAGAGAAATGCAGCTTCTAAATATCTCTCCACTCTCACTGTAAGAAAACTTCACCAAGCTGCAGTAAGCTACTATAGTTGGACACACATTTATTTTTTTTTTTTAATACATCTTCCCATGTAAAGCTGGGTTATTGTGGGTACCTTCACAATGAGTGAACTACTTATTTTGTGTTGCAATGCTGATGTCTTTTAAGTAAGGGACTTCCTGGAGACCATAAGTGAGTAAATGTTTTCTGTCTTTGACCTATTTAATTGACATAGGAGGCAGGTGGAAAGAACCCATAACCTTTGCAACTTAAAGCTGCAGTCTGCATGAGAATGATGTAGCAGTGTTTCCCACATAGACTTTACTTGGGCTGGCCGCCCAAGCATTTGCAAAAAAACACAGAGTTGTTATATATTATGTTACA
The DNA here is from genome assembly GCF_021292245.1 of Micropterus dolomieu. Taxonomy (NCBI): domain Eukaryota; kingdom Metazoa; phylum Chordata; class Actinopteri; order Centrarchiformes; family Centrarchidae; genus Micropterus; species Micropterus dolomieu. The sequence continues at coordinate 22,498,830 of NC_060156.1, read as the reverse complement.
AGACGTGGACACTGAATATTTTACAAGCACGGACCAGGTAAAGCAACAGTGAACACACTAGTGAAAATGTCATTCGTTGGCTACTGTGTTGGTCTCGTTTCGTTAGGCTACATCATTAACAAGCCTCCTACACACCTGCTGCCGAAGCAGGATCACAGGTGGAAAAACCCAGAAGACGATTCAATTCAATAAGTGAGTAAACACTAAAAGAAGGTAGAGAATGAAGTAGAATTAAGCTACTAGAAATAAATAATCTACCCGGCTAATACATCATCACTGACTGATGTTGGATTGCTGAAGCAGCCTCAACCTCATTAAGGTTTGGTTTGCTCTATACTTGGATTAAAAGCTCCTTCAGTTAATATTTACTGGGTGAAGGAAACTCCTAACAAGTAATGCTCAAGAAGGTTCCTCAATTGTCTGTTAAACAGTTTGTAAACAGGAAAGGTAGGGTTTCAACACAAGCCCTGCATTGTAACTTTTTGTTTAATATTTAACAGATATGGCCCTGTCTTATGAACTTTATATATCTAAAATCAGCTTTTAATTATGTTGGTTGTGTTGGGTTAACCAAGGCCATCTTAATGATGGAACTGAAAATGCTGCTCCATGAGTCAGCAAATAATTCAAATAAACAGTTGGACAAAAGCTTTGTATAAATTTCCTGCAAAGCGGCTAACCTGGTTTTAGAAATGATTCCTAATGGCAGAAGCTTTCCTTAGACCGTAAGGGCTCAGAAGAATTGTAATGATCAGTACTCACTATGCTCCACTGTGAATGCCAGAGATAGCAGTGCAGACAGCAAGAAGACCCAGTCTGCTGCTGCCATGGTCCTTGTCTGTGAGAAAAGATAAGTTACATTTCAATCAAGTCCCATGTGATTTCTCAGACATGGCTCATGTCCTCAGCCACACTGACTCTCTGCAATAAGAAAAGTTTCTTGACCCATTTCCTGACGGCTGAATTGTGTGAAGAGCTTCCAGTAAAGGGAAGTGAGACATGCAACAGTTAACACAAGGAAGGCAGGGCTGCAACACTCCCAGTAAAGTCCCAGGAAGTTCCACTGATCTGTGTTTATTTGGAAAATGTCAGATATTAAAGCGAGCACGCTCTCTCTCTCTCTCTCTCTCTCTCTCTCAATATTGGTCTCTCTCTTTCTATGTAAATGAACTGATTCAACTGTATTATCATCCATATAGTACTTTCGTTCTAACTTTTCAGATTGGTATTCTATGGCTTTGAGTTTTACTCAGATATTGTTGTATCCTGGACAAAATTACAATTAAGTTAATAGCCTACAGTAAATCAACTGTATGTTTATTTTTTTTTGTTTTTTTACTATACCTTTCAGTAAATCACTATCATGTAATATTTGGAAACCAATATCCTTATGCTGATACATGGTTTTTACAGCACCAATGAATTTCTTATTAAATACTGGAAAAGGTAGCACTTATTTAATGGTTAATAGATTATAAAGGAATACTTGACAGGCTTTTAATGAGATCTTTTGTTATTCTTCCCCAGAATATTCACTTGACTAACATATCAGAGCATTTTTAGCCTAGTTAGCCAGGTTAATTTGCGACACTTGTCCCTTTTTTTTTTTTTTATCAAAGTGATACAAGGCTTGGGCAGTATAACTGTATACCAGGGTACTGTCCAAAAAAACTATTTAATGTTTCTATAAAACTGATACGGGCAAGAAAAATGTCTCTTCCCCTGTTTGGGAGTAACCTTGGTTTAGTTCCGATGATATAGGTGAGCCAGCCAACAAGAACTCCGTTCAGCACATTGATGTGTCTGTATCCGTCGCAGCAACTAGTATCATCGTGTCTTCCCGTAAGAATCTATGGAAGAATATTGCCTATCTGTTCATTATTCTATGGGCCATAATTATTTAAACCCAGGAAGACTTGTCTAAGTAGGCTGACTATGTTATAAACTAGACAATGTTGTACATGCTACTGTAACTTCTGTCAAAAGCAGCTCAGCTTCTACTACTTTTCCTTATACAGAATATACATGTCAGTAAAGAGACTCACTTAAACTATCTATATTGAAACTGCTGACCATAAAAAAACAACAACTTGTCATTAGAAGGATTATGGCAACAATCAATCCACTGGATTTAAAAAC
>NC_060156.1:22481874-22496591 GCF_021292245.1 Micropterus dolomieu | reverse complement strand
CTCTCTCTCTCTCTCTCTCTCTCTCTCAATATTGGTCTCTCTCTTTCTATGTAAATGAACTGATTCAACTGTATTATCATCCATATAGTACTTTCGTTCTAACTTTTCAGATTGGTATTCTATGGCTTTGAGTTTTACTCAGATATTGTTGTATCCTGGACAAAATTACAATTAAGTTAATAGCCTACAGTAAATCAACTGTATGTTTATTTTTTTTTGTTTTTTTACTATACCTTTCAGTAAATCACTATCATGTAATATTTGGAAACCAATATCCTTATGCTGATACATGGTTTTTACAGCACCAATGAATTTCTTATTAAATACTGGAAAAGGTAGCACTTATTTAATGGTTAATAGATTATAAAGGAATACTTGACAGGCTTTTAATGAGATCTTTTGTTATTCTTCCCCAGAATATTCACTTGACTAACATATCAGAGCATTTTTAGCCTAGTTAGCCAGGTTAATTTGCGACACTTGTCCCTTTTTTTTTTTTTTATCAAAGTGATACAAGGCTTGGGCAGTATAACTGTATACCAGGGTACTGTCCAAAAAAACTATTTAATGTTTCTATAAAACTGATACGGGCAAGAAAAATGTCTCTTCCCCTGTTTGGGAGTAACCTTGGTTTAGTTCCGATGATATAGGTGAGCCAGCCAACAAGAACTCCGTTCAGCACATTGATGTGTCTGTATCCGTCGCAGCAACTAGTATCATCGTGTCTTCCCGTAAGAATCTATGGAAGAATATTGCCTATCTGTTCATTATTCTATGGGCCATAATTATTTAAACCCAGGAAGACTTGTCTAAGTAGGCTGACTATGTTATAAACTAGACAATGTTGTACATGCTACTGTAACTTCTGTCAAAAGCAGCTCAGCTTCTACTACTTTTCCTTATACAGAATATACATGTCAGTAAAGAGACTCACTTAAACTATCTATATTGAAACTGCTGACCATAAAAAAACAACAACTTGTCATTAGAAGGATTATGGCAACAATCAATCCACTGGATTTAAAAACTGTTGGTTATAATTCAGTATTGAGTACCAGAAAAGGTCATAAACCATACTCACCATGCACTACCACATACAGTACACTGTAAAGTTCCTTGAAGGGCTACTAGAGCTGCTGGGTTTTGCCTCCGCCTGTTTTCGCATCACTTTATACTGTTCCACTGACACCTGTATGAAAGTTCCCCTCAACAGATACAAAGTACAACTTGCTTTGCAGTATGCTGTGGGTGTGCCCCAGTGATTCATCCCCCAGCTCACTAGAGCTTTTGGTTACAATATAGGCCACCAGACATCACTTGCTCTAGATATGAAAGTGTCAACCACATATTGTCCTAATTAGGCTTGCACGGTATTTGTTTTCATATGTTTTACTTATGGACCATAGAATAATGAATAGATGGGGAATAAGCACTCTTCTTCCATAGATTCGGGGGTCCTGATGACACTTGATAACAGGGAGGACACTGACACATCAGTGGGCTGAAGGAGATGATGTGCACGCAGCTTCATCCTTGTTGGCTGGCTCACCTTTATAATCAGGACTAAATATATACTCCCAAACAGGAGCCAGAGGCATTTTTCTTTAGTTTACTAGTCCTGCAATGTTATCCCACCACTCACAGTTGATTGAGCAGGTGAATGCAGCGGAGCAGAGGAAAAGGTGAGCAGTCCAGGTTACAGTTAGAGAAAGAAGGCTGCAGCTAAAGCGTGTGTGTGTTGTTTACCAACTGCTGGAAATGTGAAGGGGGTTATCGCATTGCAGTTTCATGCGATGGCGTCTGCCTTCGTCGAGGATGTACATTACAGTTCATAATTCAACACGGCATCTACATATCAGTTAAATAGAAAGAGGAGCGTCTTTATTTTTGACTGTATTGAAAGTCATACTGTCTGGATTTCTAAATATTCTTTTGTAATGTAATACCTTGCCTACCAAGCAACATTTTGTGTTGTTGGACTGAAGATACTATTTCTTTAAGATGTACTTGTATCTGAAAACGGAAAATCTTTACTGAGACAGCTGCCAAACAGTAGCCTTTTTAACGCAAAGTTAAACAAGGTACGTGGTTCAAGGTAGGTTTGTTTGTCACATACAACAGGTTGTAAAGTGAAATTAAGTTTGTGACTCCCTTCTGCTACGTAGCAGATAATAGTATATGAAAGCAGTCATAAAAAGATGGAAATAAACTATATCAAAGTCCTTTTAGGCAAGTCATGCCACTCGGCAGCCATCTTGGCAACACCTCTGGGCAGCTATTTTAGACTAACGATGCCAGGCTCCTATCTGAATGAACGGAGAGAGAGCCAGATCTGCACTTTCACTGGTCACTGGGGACATAAAAACTACATTGGAGCAACTAGTGGTTAAGTGTCTTACTCAGGGACACAATGATGGATGTGTCACAGTGGGGAGTTGAACCCGGGTCTCTCACACCAAGGCCTGCATCTTATCTACTGCCCCATCACCTCCCCAACTGACAGGTTATTGCCAGTACTTCACTGATAAATATGGAATTTAAAGGTTATGGGATTAAACATGCTAAATCACTGGAACCACTGCAGTGTTTCCCACTCTTATAATAATAATAATAATAATAATCTTTATTTGTAGAGCACTTTTCAAAAACAAGATACAAAGTGCTTTAACAAGTGTAAAGACAATAATACAAAAACAATACAAGATAAAAGCAAGAAAACATTGAAAAGACTAAAATACACGTTTATGATAAATAAATAAAATAGAAATAAAATAAAAGGGATAAAATAAAGTCAAATAAGATCGGGAAAGGCTCTCCTATAAAAGTGTTTTATGTGCTGTTGTGGCTGTTTTCAGCCACTAGAGGGTATTTGAGTCTTAATTTGGCCATAACTTTTTCTGTGTTTCAGCAAATGGAATGATTTTTGGTGACAAATCTTATTTTGACACATTTTGGGAAAATGCTTGGAAAAATTTCAAAAACTCAACAGTACACTGTGGGCAAATTCACTACCCTTTCGTTATGTTCGTGGCTGAAAACAGCCACTACTTTAAACTGTAAAAATGTATCGGATAAATATTTAAAAAAAATTTTTTTTGCATAAATCTATTAATAAACCTCAGTCCTTATCAAAACTACTATTTTTTTTTTTTTTAAAACAGGATTTTAACTCCTTAATTGCCAAATTTTTAAATGATGTCACTGATTTTGGGAAAAAAACAACACAAAATGACTTATTTTCAATATAAAATGTAATTATGGACTGGATTTTTTTTACCTTTTTTCACAGTCTTGGACATGTCAAAGATTAGAAACGGCATTGTTTTTGATGCATTGTTAGTTTTTGTGCAGCATCAGATTTTAACTTTTTCTCCCTCATTTACTGTTCGTGGCTGTTTTTGCCCCATTGACTTACATTATAACCACATTTTTTTTATTGCAAAGCCATGACACCAGATAATCATGCATTTTTGATTGTTGGTGGTTTTCCCTGTTGGGAAGAGGTAATTTTTACTGTTGATAACCAGGTGGCACCATTAACCCTTTATAGGCCTGTGCAGAAAAACAAAACAAACAAAAAACACTAAGCATTTGCATCAGATATATGAACACTTTATTATGAACCAAAATGCAACAACAACTTCAAATAAACTGAACAATGGTTCAACAGTTGAGGATGGATGAAGAACTAAACAATTGAACAAACCACAAACTCTGTGTGTGTATTTTCAGTCTTTCCAGCAGGACTTGCAGCATATCACTTGGTGCTTTTTGCAAGTGTGTCCACCACAACGGATGCAAGTGCTGACTGTTTGTTTTTTTTTGTCCTGTGCAGCACTTGCATGTTCCCCTCTTCCCTTCTGAGCTGCTGGTGTCTGTGGATTTGTGTCTGGAGGGACAGCTGCAGGAGACTGAATCTCTCTCACCAGTGCAGCAGCAACTGGTGCGCGAGGGAGGTGCTCTCTCCTCAATATTGCTGCAGAGACCAGAGAATTTCCCAGCTCTTGTAGGAAAAGCCTTCTCTTGATCAGCTTTGCCTGACTGACTTACTTTGTTTTTGTTTACTCTATGTAGTTCTGAGCTGAGGTGCATGTTTTGATTTTCTCAGACGCATCAAGGTGAGTTCTCACACACACACACACACACACACACACACACACACACACACACACACACAGAGTCAGGCAAAGCTGTTTCCTGCTGGAAAGACTGAAAATACACACACACAAAGCTTTGTGGTGTGCTGCTCAGAGCCCGTGTCCAACAAAGCGTTTTTTCTAACGCCAGCGTCTTTTTCAATTCATTGCAATGGGAGCGCCGCGTTTTTCCATGCTGGTACAACGCCAGGAGCGTGACGAGGCGCAGCAAGTAGGGTAGCCTACTTAATTTTACTGAATGTAAAAATGTCACCACAAAGTACGTAGGCCTGCTTGCTCTGGCCTTTGCTCTGCATGAAGAGAAAGCTGAAACATGAGAGTACAGACTGTCCGTACGTGGGTTCATGACATTTTGCGGGCGAGGAAACACCTCGGCGAGTAGGCACATCGTTTCGTTCAAGATCGGATGTGCTCGGTGTTTGTCCCGCCCCTCCTGCAATGGACGGCTGGGTAAAAAGTGACAGTGACGAGCGCTGCGTTTTTCCCCAAAGTTGAACATTTTTCAACTCTCGGCGACTGTAAAAAAAAAAAAAAAAAAAAACCCACACACAAAAGGACACTCAGCGCTCAGCTCCCAGCGCGGAAAAGACGCTCAGCGCCTAGTCGCGTTCCTGCCGTGTTTACCAGCTTGGAAAAACGCGGCGCTCCCACTGCAATAAAGAGAGACGCTGGCGTCAGGAAAAAACGCTTTGGTGGACACGGGGGCATAGACTTTACTTGGGAATCCTGCGCAGGTATATTCGGTGACCCAGTTTAGGATTTTTGCAAAGAAACACACAGATCTATTAGGTTATAAGACACAGGCACAGTGGATATTCCTTTGCAAATTTCCAGTTTATTGACATAATAATCTAGCGTTTATACAAATACTGTCTTCAGGGAACATATCCAGTTTGAAATCTGTACCGTTACCCAGAGTGTCTTTAACATTGAATATACATATACAATATGGGGTGTACAATTTGTGTCCCATGGCAGTCTACAGTCAGTGCTAATTTGAAGGCTATTGCATGCTGCTAAGAACAAAAAAATATGTAAAATGGTGCTGAATAACATTTAATAAAGATTAATGATGCTGAATCAGCATACACACAAGGGGTGGGAATCACCAGAGGCCCCACGATATGATATTATCACGATACTTACGTCACGATACGATATTATTGCGATTTTAAACATATTTTATCTTTTTCCCAACTTTAAATTGTGTCCACAAAGGAAAATGCTTTTTCTAGCGGACTGAAAAAGCAATTTTATTAGTGCCAAAAAACAAACTTCTCATGTACAATTTATATAATAAAAGATCAATACTTGACGTTCGTGTTACGATACGATATTGCCTTTCAAAATATCGCGATACTATTCTGTATCGTTTTTTGTGTTTTTTTTCCCCCACCCCTAATACACACTAATAACCTTTTCCCTCCCTTGGTTTTTTGAGTTCATCTGTTGTTCAGTAACAATAAATAAGACAGTATTTCAAAGGAAAAGCACTGTTTACTGCTTGACTTATTATAATACTGTACAAATACATTTTTTTCTTTACTTATTTATACATTTGCATGTTCAAACAGTTGACAAATATTAGCGTGGACCGGTATGAGATTGTCACGGTATGATAAACCTTAAGCAAGAAAAATATCATGGTTTCATGGTATTGCGGTATTGCAATTACTGTTCTAAAATGTGTTCATTTTAAATGTCAACTCTCTGGGTAAGAAACTCTCTTATTGTCATGATTTGTAACAGATGGACACAATGGTGGAAGACAAAGTATAAACGTTATACCAGCCAAATTAAATTATTGTACTAAATTGCTGAAAATCACTCGGCCCTCTCCGCTCCTTAAAGCAACGTGAGGGGTGAAACCAGCTGATTAGCTAATTAGCCATGTTATCTGCCTTGCTATCAAGCAAATAGTATTTCTTTCACTATAGTGCTAAACACGCTAACTGTCTTAGGTTGTTGCAAATGTTCATTTCAAGATATTGCTCCCATAAATGGGATATCATATTTGACAGCAGATCATACAGAAGGCTTCGTCTTGTAGAGGAAGTGGCGGGGAAAAATGTTCAGTTGTTCCCCCTCCTCCGGCCATCCTACATACAGGTGACTGAGAGTTCGCACCAACCGGAGAGGAGTCTACGCTGCACACAACCTGTGGGATTCCTGCACTTTCCATCCTTGACAAGACGTAAAAATCCCCCAGCTCATACCGCACCAACGTTATAACAGAACATTTTAGTGGTTTTGTAACCTGGATTTTTTTAATACCGTGGGATACCTTGAAACCGGTAACTGTCCCATGCCTAACACACATCATAATCCATCTCCATCATAAGTTCAGCAGGGCAGTTTTCGGGGTACACCACCCTCTTGCCCCTCACCGGCATATGATACCTCATCTCCTTCCAAAACCTGGAGGAAGGGGAGAGGGATGGCGACAACTGTGTGTCCTGTCCACCTTTCTCCTCATCCTCTCTCCTCTTCATACAGGTCATCTTACTCGTCCTACGGTTCTTCCACCAACACACGGCGCCCTGCTTCTTCCTCAGGTGACGCACTGATTCTGGGAAAAGAGCCAGCTGAGCCGGGGTGACTTCTTCCAACTCAACCAGAACCACCTGGAAAGCAGCGCTCAAATTACAATCAGGGTTTCCTTTTGAGTGTGAGTGTGTGTGTGTGTGTGTGTGTGACTAAGAAATTTTAACTACATTAATCATAACATCACTATTTCTTTATTAAATCAAGAGTGTCGACTTAATGCAGCTAAGGTTGGCCTAGAGCTAAATTGAATAGTGATGTTAAATATGTGTAGCTCCACGACAGCTGTCTTTGTAGAGAGAAAACTTTCTGCTGTCAAGAATATGAATGAAAGAGTTTGTTTTCTCACCTTGAGAGATTCCTCCAGCAGCGCTCTGTGCATTGCTGCCACGCACTCCAACTGCTGCCTTGTGTCTGAATGGACTTCTTCACTACCATCAAAACTCATGCTGCTGCTGCTTTCTCTGGTCTTGCTTTCGGTGCTCTCACTGCTCTTAGATATGTTGTTATTGCGAGGGCTGCTTGTGTGTCCTTTGCTGGTGAAAGTGGTGGCGGTGTAGAGCAGAAGGAGGCGGTGACTGGCTTGTATATTCTCTTCCACTGAGTCCACTATGGCTGCAGGGAGGAAACAGAGGAGAGACACCGTAGCGTTAATGTTAGAAAAACATGAGCATAACATAGCAACCTGTAACGAGGGTTCACAAGTAGAAACTGCTTTGTTTTGAGGGGTCACAAGCCAAGAGGATTGGGAACCACTGATTTACATTTACTGATGGAAACAAAGGCAATTGGCCAGCCATTGTTCACTAGATTATTGTGTAACAAAAAACAGTTATTCAGTACAATCTCCCCCGTGAAACTGAACTACAGGAATATTGGAAAAATTAGCACTCTGGGTTTAAATACAACACTTTGCAACTGGATATCGGACTTTCTCACAAACAGACCCCAGTCAGTTTGGAGTGGCAGACACACCTCCTCCACTCTAGTCCTCAACACTGGAGCCCTCCCCGACACCGCCATCATCAGCCAGGTTTCAAACAATGCTCAATTTATACTAAGGGGCCCAAAGTGTGCCAAGAAAATATCCCCCACACCACCACCAGCAGCCTGAACGTTGATCCAAGGCTTGATGGATCCATGCTTTCATGTTGTTCACCAAATTCTGACCCTACCATCTGAATGTCGCAGCTGAAATTGAGATTCATCAGACCAGGCAACATTTTTTCTGTCTTCTATGGTCCAGTTTGGTGAGCCTGTGTGAACTGTAGCCTCAGTTTCCTGTTCTTAGCCGACAGGAGTGGCGCCCGGTGTGGTCTTCTGCTACTGTAGCCTGTCTGCTTCAAGGTTCGACGTGCTGTGCATTCAGAGATGGTATTCTGCATACCTTGGTTGTAACGAGTGGTTACTGTTGCCTTTCTGTCATCTCGAACCAGTCTGCCCATTCTCCTCTGACATCAACAAGGCATTTTCACTTTACAACCTGTTGTCATGTGACAAATTAACTTCCCTTGTACCTATGTAGTATCGTGTATAGCAGCCTGCACTGTAAGTGACAATATATCACTAACACTTAACCAAAGCCAACATTCCCTTCAGTCACTACTATGATAAATAAAGCATATGATAATTGCTTTTGTAAAGAACCAGACATTTACTTGGTTGTGACTGAAAATATAATAATAGTAGTGACAACCTAAGAAATGGTCCTCTACATCAATGCTGAAGCTTAAAAGATTGTTTCAGAGCAGAGTTGCAGTAAAAAAAACAGATGTCGTTTATTCTACAATGGACACTTGTCCCGCCCATATATCTGAGGCAAATAATACCACAGTGCTATCTCTGCTATGCAAAAGACTTACCCTGCCCGGGCTGACAGTCACGGCCTGCTATGAAGAGTTTGTAGCCGCAAGCATTTTCCAACACTTGAGGCAGTGTGTGAAGGGCAAATGTCTCCACTTCCTTGCTGAATCCGATTGAACAGGGCTGTGGGTATGCCACATAGGCATCATACAGCCTCCCATCCAACTCTGACATGGGGAAAAAAGGAAAAGCTCATTAAGAGGATTTTCAGTGGTGGTTGTTTTGCTCAGATGAAATAAATGGCATTCAACCTCAAGTGTACCAAATGACAGAAGTGCTTAGAAGTATTGTGATGCATGTTGTCCCGCAAAAGTTATTAAATCCGAAGTCACTTAAGATGAGTCTAAGTTAAGTTTGCACACAGTGTTTTATTCTTGCAAGCAAGAAGTCTTCTATATCATGTAAAATCCAAATTCTTTTATTTTTTTCAAGCTTGGGACTGATTCATGATTTTAAGTTTTTTTTTCCCTTTGCTTCAAAATGGACCAAGACTAAAACTTGCTTGAAACATATTTCATAATAAACAGCACCACATGGCTGTCTTTGACACATAAAAATATACTTTGCAGCTATGGTCAGTACACGCTACTATAACTAATGACAAACATCCACTTATATTATTTATATATATATATATATATATATATATTCCAATAGAGAGTCTGCTCACTAATTGATCTGCTCTGTTTTTGTTTCCTGAAAAGACATCAGCCTGGTATCTGCAGGCTGCTGGCTAGCTACAGTTTGCTACCTGCCAGGTAGAGACAGATTGAGCCGAGTAGAATCTGCACACTTTTCTAGGGGTGGGAAATCTGGCCAACAAATTAAATCACAATCTATATTTCAATCACAGCCCACAATTAGCAAGACTTAAAATAGACTATGAATTTTTCAATTTGCACCATTAAACACAATATTGCATTAAATATACTGCAAAGGTTTGAAAATGGTGAGTTGAATTGTGTTGAAGTTGTAAACCAAAAGACAACATAATCATATAATAACACTTATCACACGCTTAACACTAATAACACTAACAATAATTCATCCAATCAGCATAGCCATCTAGTAAGAGAAGTAAGAGGATGTTTAATATCACACAGTCTCTATGATTCACCTCAAAAGTAGATTGTAGACAGCTTAGATCACAATCTCGATCTAAAATCGTTAGATTGCCCCCCTCTATACTGTCATTGTCTACAGTGGCTTACCAGACGGTGCTAATGGCAAACTATCATCAATGCTACTCTTAGACTGAAAATAAACTATTTTCAATTCAGAACATAGATTTTTTTTTTTTTTTTTTTTTTTTTTTTTACAAATCATGCAAAAACATATCTGATCTCATTAAGTAGATTCAATATTCTGCCCAGCTCTTTCTGTTCTCTTTCGTTTCTTTAATTTATTTGTCTTAATGTCATTACTCATTATTCAGATTTTGAAAATGCTTGTTAACATAAGTGTTAACATACAGTACAATCCTGAATGGTAAAAGGTTATTCTGTTGCATAACCATCAGATGACATTTCCTCAGAAATTCTGCAGGCAGCTTGGTGGTTAGTTTGTTTCCTTTGTTTGCTCTCACTGTTGACACATGCGGTCAGGTGTAAGGTAGAGCTTAAGGTTCTGTGGGTTGTGATGTGTGTGTGTGTGTGTGTGGGGGGGGTACTATATATAAGCATCATCATCGCAGATTTTCCATCTCAGAGTGGTGTTAGAATAGTTTTTTTTTTTTGTGAGGTGACTTTAATATTACATTTCTACTGTATGTGATAACGAGCACATTACTAATTAAACAGCAGATGTGAAAGATTACCTTTATTTGTATAGAAGACTGGAAACACTCTCCTGAACCACAGCACAATGTCAACCTTAAAAAGGTAGTAGATGGTGACACTGAGGATAAAGAGGACCATCACGCCAGCAAGAGCAAATGTAATGTGAAGTATGATGTTGGGATCTGTAGAGATGAACATCACATATACCAGACTTAATATCTTAGGCTGCCTCTCCACCATTGATGTGTTAAGAGAAGTGGATACAGTGTTATCTTGTTATCTGATGATGTCTCATTAACATTTTTGTATTTTATTTTATTTTTTTGCATTAGTGCACATCTCTAGCTCAGCCATCTTCACTCCCCAAACACATGAATTTACGCCCTCTACTGGCCACGTTTTACCAAGACAGACCAAACGCTGTATATAAAGCCACCCAACAGTGAAGCCAAAACTTATTGGCTGGGACTAATATGAAGTCTTTGTACTCTTGGTTTCTGTTGGTTGAGGTAGTTCTAATCAAAGTGATGTATTTTCAAGTGTTGATTTGTTTGATAAGTTTGGTTTTAAAAAGGGATGCACCGAAATGAAAATTCTTGGACAAAGCCAAAACCGAAATTAAAAAAATAAAAAATAAAAAAATAAAAAAATTAAAATTAAAATTAAAAAAATTGCTGAATACCGAACAAGTACATTCACATTTTTTCCATTTATTTTGCCAATTTTTTTAATATTGCATAAATTAAATAGTCAAAATGTGCTTTTTATTCAGTGTTTCCCATAGGGTTTGGAGAGACTTTGGTGGGTGGGTCCAAGGCCCAAGAGGGTCTGGTAAAGTAAATTATATGTGTCCATTTACTCTTCATGTACACATGTAATATGTTTAATACTTTCTGTGAATATAATCCAATTCATCTTATTTCCATCCTGTATAGACACATCCTGACAAACCGGACGTTGTCACATGTGTATCCTCACGCTAATTTCATCAAGTCTGACCAAATTTGATAAATGTTGTATGTGGATCTCGTATTGTGTAACATGAAGACTTCACAGCCTCTCTTCAGGTCAGAACTCTCGTACTGCGACACTTGTCTTTGTAAAGAGAGAAAATGACAGGACAAAGTCACAAATCGCCTTCTCACAAACAAGTGACAGAAACACTCAAAGCTGGTCAGACCGTTTGTTGCCTTTTCTAAGAAGTCAGCCAAAGATGGAGTGGATGTGCTGCGAGACAGTTCAGCAGAAAAGTGTCTGCAAACAGCGATTTTTAGCATCTTTCTCAGACACTTTAAAATGCTTCCACAATGCTGACGTCAACATAATTGTTCGTTAAAATTTATTCGGTCTTTTGACGTATTAGGCCAAACTCCAAAAGTGCTTTTTTTTTTTCTTTTTTTTCTTTTTTTTTCTATTTTCGGCCGATTAATTTTGGCGGCCGAACATTCGGTGCATCCCTAGTTTTAATTAGTTACTTAATGAAATAAAAAGGTGGATGAGCACGACCTCTCTACCGCAGACTCTGGCTCCAAATGACCTCAAGAGTGCAAGATGGCTGTGCCCGTGTCCGCATCATTTTTCTTTTTTTATAAATTCGCATCATTTTGTACAGTGGGAGGAAGTTGAGGCTGGGAGGAGGAGGAGTGACTGTGCAGTGCATTTACCATTTTAAGTGGGGACATGCCGTCATACATAAAGTGGGACAAGATGTTGTCACTAGAGCTGAAGACATTAGTTTCTTAATATGAAACAAATAATGTGAGGTTTTAACTTGGTCTCTAGAAAATAGAACAGCTCCTCCAAAAAGGTTAACAGACACGTCTTGACAGCCCAAAATCACATTTATGAAAAATAAAAAGACAACAAGTGTGCGTTTGGCAGGCTTACTCTGACATGCTGGTAGCAGGGTAAAATTTCCCTGAGGAAAGCCCCTGTCACTGTACACTTGGCAAGTGTAGTTGATGTGGAAATCCTCCTCCCTCAGCTCAGAAATAATCAGCAGTTTCTCATACCACACACCTTTACGAGGAACATCCTGGCGCCAATTGCTGTTGAGGACAGATATGTAATGCAAGGAAATGTGACGCTAGTGTGCTTGGTTTGAGCAGGAGTCTCCTATTTCTTCCTAATTAAATTTTTTTACAAATATATTCTACCTCTTTAAGTGCCCGTTGTACTAGTCTCATTCATTAATCAAACAACTACATGTAATCTGAAAAATATTACAATAAGGAACTCAGAGAATTTATATCAACTCTGCAGCACAACAGGTATTTTTCAGTCTCTAAGCTAAGCATTGTTTAAAAAATGTATGCTCCCACTTGAAAAATCTCCACATGGAATTGGAAGAAATGAAAACTAAGACTAAATTAAAATATCTATACAGAGGTATTTCTTACCTCTTGTAAAGAAAATCTTTGTGCAGACAAAAGTTAACTTATGATGTTTACAATGTTATATATATATATTTATATCCCAAGAAAGCTGTGTTTTATGTCTTTGATTTGTATTAACTCAGGCACCTCGTTTAAACTTTCATATTTCTTTGTAATACCCCAAAAGAAGCAGATAAAACGAAACAACTAAAAGCAAAGGGAAGTGTTCTGACCGTTGTTCTGATGTGTAGATGCGATCAGAGGGGTTGGTACTAATCGGATTGACTCTTACAGCCCAAATGACATGCACCCAGTCCTTCCCAACACTCGGCACAAACACTCGGCACGGCTTGCTGAAATTGGACCCTAAATACATGCACAAACAGTAACAAATTATATTGACAAAACAATTTCTTATTTACATTAATGTTACTAAATATTTCCAAATAGTGTTTCTTAAACAGATTAAATCATATTCGTCAGAATATGTTGCCAACAGAAACTCACCCATCTGTGCCTTGAGTATTTCATTGGCTGGTTCATGCACTTCTGGAACCAAAGTGTACTCCACTGAAAATAAAGGGAAGATGAAATACAGTAACAGAGGTTGATGTTGTCTAATCATGAACATAAATATTTGTATACCAATGAGTTACTAGCTCTCTTTGCAATTCCTGCCACTCTTGTCACCTGCCAAGGAGGTCATGTTTTTGGTGCAATTTGTTTGACTACTGAAGGGTGTAGCATTTTCCAAGGTAGAATCCTAACAATTGGGCACTTTCCCATCTCAGAACCTTATTTTTGGAACCACCTCAGTTTCAGCTCTGCCAATCCCAGTTCCAAGCACTGGCTAGGGTCCAACCCAGCAGAAGTGACAAGGGCTTAAGCCCTGTCAAAAGGCACTCTTGATTACAACAGACTCAATGAAGACTTTGGGGATAAGAGGGACTCCGGTGTCGAGACTTATGACATGTCTGTCCCTTACATCCATATCCGTATACCCCATGTCTCGGTAATACATGGCCATGGATGTCTTTTGTTAAATGAGATGATGAATATGCTATGATGAATAGCTTCAACATGGCAAAAAAAAGAAGCAATTAGGGAAGTGATTTTCCCAGATTAATTTGGAATTCTAGATTTTCCAACCTAAAATAATGTGATCCATGTGAATCATGCAGATCCCTTAAAAAAAGCATAGCAGAGAGGCTGTGGTGGAGAACCAGGTTAAGTGAAGGTAATGTGAACACTCTTGTATGAAATACTATAATTCTAATGGTTTTAGAATTGTTGGACTGTTAGTCTTGGCGGAGGTCTGCGCTCTCCAAGTGCCCTTGTAGTTTCAGGTCATGGGTATAATTTCCACCTCTTGTCAGCATGCTGTAATCTTTTATTTGGGGTGCTCACTAGTGGTAATTTGTGTGTAATTTATGTATTTTATTATTTCCATTCTCACCTTTAAGCAATGTGCCAATGGTCTCTGATATGGATCCTGTGATACCACCAAGAGTAAAGGTCAAGGTACAGGTGAATGAGCTGTTGTCTTTTTGTTCCACCTTGTCAATCTGCAGTTTGCTCGTGTCCCTGTAGGTGTACCTGCCTGTCCCATCCACTATGGGGTCACAACCCTAGATGATGATGATAAGAAACCAAATCGTCAACCTTTTTATAATGACAATTACAAAAATGATTCAAGGAGTAGCCTGGTGAGCAGAGAAGGAGGGTTCTGGATCACCCTGGAGCCTATTTATTTCAACAGAATACCCAGATTTCGTCTGAGAAGTAGATCTGTCTCAATTACCAATACCGACTTTGAACTAAAGTGAGAAAATATGCCAAGCTTTGACTGGGGATGGGGGGGATACAACGCTCAAGGTTCAGCATATGGCATTTTACACTGCATAAATTAGCCTAGCAGCTAGTAGACTTTATTTCCTCTACTCATAGCTTAACAAAGTACATATTATTTTTACTTTTTCTTAGTCATTGTTGGCTTAAGT
>NC_060156.1:22444545-22481774 GCF_021292245.1 Micropterus dolomieu | reverse complement strand
TTCCAAGGTAGAATCCTAACAATTGGGCACTTTCCCATCTCAGAACCTTATTTTTGGAACCACCTCAGTTTCAGCTCTGCCAATCCCAGTTCCAAGCACTGGCTAGGGTCCAACCCAGCAGAAGTGACAAGGGCTTAAGCCCTGTCAAAAGGCACTCTTGATTACAACAGACTCAATGAAGACTTTGGGGATAAGAGGGACTCCGGTGTCGAGACTTATGACATGTCTGTCCCTTACATCCATATCCGTATACCCCATGTCTCGGTAATACATGGCCATGGATGTCTTTTGTTAAATGAGATGATGAATATGCTATGATGAATAGCTTCAACATGGCAAAAAAAAGAAGCAATTAGGGAAGTGATTTTCCCAGATTAATTTGGAATTCTAGATTTTCCAACCTAAAATAATGTGATCCATGTGAATCATGCAGATCCCTTAAAAAAAGCATAGCAGAGAGGCTGTGGTGGAGAACCAGGTTAAGTGAAGGTAATGTGAACACTCTTGTATGAAATACTATAATTCTAATGGTTTTAGAATTGTTGGACTGTTAGTCTTGGCGGAGGTCTGCGCTCTCCAAGTGCCCTTGTAGTTTCAGGTCATGGGTATAATTTCCACCTCTTGTCAGCATGCTGTAATCTTTTATTTGGGGTGCTCACTAGTGGTAATTTGTGTGTAATTTATGTATTTTATTATTTCCATTCTCACCTTTAAGCAATGTGCCAATGGTCTCTGATATGGATCCTGTGATACCACCAAGAGTAAAGGTCAAGGTACAGGTGAATGAGCTGTTGTCTTTTTGTTCCACCTTGTCAATCTGCAGTTTGCTCGTGTCCCTGTAGGTGTACCTGCCTGTCCCATCCACTATGGGGTCACAACCCTAGATGATGATGATAAGAAACCAAATCGTCAACCTTTTTATAATGACAATTACAAAAATGATTCAAGGAGTAGCCTGGTGAGCAGAGAAGGAGGGTTCTGGATCACCCTGGAGCCTATTTATTTCAACAGAATACCCAGATTTCGTCTGAGAAGTAGATCTGTCTCAATTACCAATACCGACTTTGAACTAAAGTGAGAAAATATGCCAAGCTTTGACTGGGGATGGGGGGGATACAACGCTCAAGGTTCAGCATATGGCATTTTACACTGCATAAATTAGCCTAGCAGCTAGTAGACTTTATTTCCTCTACTCATAGCTTAACAAAGTACATATTATTTTTACTTTTTCTTAGTCATTGTTGGCTTAAGTCCCTGCATCTACCATTGAATTTCAGTGTTAACTTGAGTAAGGGATACTTTGGTCATAATTGAGATCATGATTATTAACACGATTAATGATTGACTTTAAAACATCATGCATTTATTGAATTCTTTTCATTTTTAAATGATAATGCATTATCCCAAAATCCCAAATATCCAATGAAATTAGAAATAGTAATCAAATATTATTAACTTTAAAGCATTCCGGTCAGCCCTTCAGGATGTTAGACGCGTCCAATTCAGACCTACTGCTTTACTGTTCTGAAGAAACCCATTACACTTCCCCTACCTTCAACAACAACTCTCACGGATTGGTATAGTAATAATCCACTGATTCATATCCTGTTAAAATAAAGTTAATTTTATTCCTCTGTAATGAACAAAAGAAGTAGGTAGATAGCATGAGGAGCGATGGCCACCATGCTGAACAGATAACGAAAACGCCACCTACTGAAAATCAAAATAAAGGATGTTTCCTACAAAAACAGAGCTATTTGAAAGAGTGACAGTAGATAGTAGTTCACCAATATTTGTCTTAAAGTAACTTGAATCTATGTTAGATGATTTTTCATACCTACTTTGTATGGTGAAGTATTTTGCCTCAACATTGCCTTCACTGATCTAGTGTATATTGTATTGACACAAACCCCCAGTGACACAGTTTCCCCCAGATTGTCTGTATAGATCTGGCCAAGCAAAACTACTCTACAACAGCGGGAGTAACCTCAACAGTTTAATGAATATTTTATATCAGAGCTCAGCAAGACTTTCCCATAACTCACTCTGTACCACTTGATTGAGGAACTGATGTTGTAGCTTTCCAGTGTCTTGATATAGCTATTTAGAGGGCAGGACAGTTTGTCAACGACTCCCTCTATGAGTATTTGGTCAGCTTTCCTTGGCCTACCACACTCTCCATTTCTTGGCAGTTCCACTACCAGCTTGGTGGCCTGCCTGTAGCAGCGAGAGGGAGTTCTGTTGAAATAGAAAAATAATTATAATAACATAATGATATTGTTTGTTCATCTTCCAGCAAAGAACAGTTGAACCAGGAGCTTGCATTCTGTAAGAAACAGTGGAAATATACACTCACTGGTTACTTTATTAGGTACACCTGTTCAGTTCTTGTTAGCACAAATAACTAATCAGCCAATCACATGTCAGCAACTCAATGCATTTAGGCATGTAGACGTGGTCAAGACAACTGGCTGAAGTTCAAATTGAGCATGAGAATGAGAAAGAAAGGGGTTTTAAGTCACTTTGAACATGACATAGTTGTTGGTGCCAGACGGGCTGGTCTGAGTATTTCAGAAACTGCTGATCTACTGGGATTTTCACACACAACAGAGAATTGAAACAGATCGAACCTTGAAGCAGACGGGCTACAGAAGCAGAAGACCACACCGGGTGCAACTCCTGTCAGCTAAGAACAGGAACCTGAGACTACAATTCACACAAGCTTACCAAAACTGGGCAGTGGAAGACTGGAAAAAATTGCCTGGTCTGAGTTTCGATTTCAGCTGCGACATTCAGATGGTAGGGTCATAATTTGGCATAAACAACATGAAAGTATGGATCTATCCTGCCTAGAGATGTTGTTTTAATGGGGGAGATGGCAATCTTCCCCTTTGGAAAATTTGTGGGTGTTTATTTGTAACTGCAATGCACTACATGAAGTGCTGCCAATAACTTTATTTCCTTCCATTACACTGGTGTAGTAGTAGAAACAGTAATACATTTTATTTGTAACACACTTTACATTTAAAGCAGATCAAAAGTGCTACAAGGTAAAGGTAAACAAACACACACTGGCTTTGTTGTCGCTGTACAGGACAACATTCAGTCAGACATATAGTGGTGCATAGAGCAGTGTTCACAAACATCAGCTGCCATTTACAACGGCATTTAAATGCCTGCTGGCGATATGAAAACTACGCCTACGCCATAGCCTCACGCGCACCTCCCCAAATTTATCCATAGACGTACATAGTGAAAGATCCAATAACATTTGGAAAGTCTAGAAGAGTGAACGCCACTCGATGCAGAAGTATAAATTGCCCCCCCCCCCATTTCTATTTTCGCTGATGCTACCATACCTCAGTATGCTCACATATTCCCCGTCATCGTCCAGTGTCATGTTAAGAAACCACAGAGTCTCCCCGTAAACCAGGATTCGACCAGTCTGGTTGCTCATTTCGTCGCCCGTCTTTGAGTCGTACCAGGTGATGTTGTAAGGGGCAGCTGTGAAGTTGAAGACATCTGGAGACACCAGTGTGCTATTCAGCATAGCCATATCCCCAGGAACAGAGTAAACCCTCTCAAACTGGACATTGTAGTTGGTACAGTTCTCTGCAACACACACGAGTGGAGAATGGATTTGTCATCAGCTGAGCAAAATTGTCTTATTTGGGCAACTCATTGTGGTTTCCCTAACTTCAAAGTGACTGGAACATTTACGTTAGGTTAGGTGACTGGGGTTTAAAAGAGGTTAGACTCTGGGTCTGAAAGAATGCCCTCCGTGTATATTTCTGCTTATAAATATATCAGTCATCAGAATACTGTAAATCTTAGCCTGCAGAAACGGTTAATATATTTTCTTAATGTCTTTCTGTCTTATGTAAAGCACTTTGATTTGCCTTGTTGTTGAAATGTGCTTGCCTTGCCTTTTCTTCTCGATGGATGATTCTTTTCATTTGACCAGAAGCGCAGGAATTTTGAGCTGCTCAGAGGACATCATGCCAGACCTCCAGTATTTTTCCATGCTGCTTTATGTCTCTGAGATTGATTTTCTAATTCTCGGCCAGCTAAAAGTAAAACTAGTTGTCAGTTTGCTTTGTTTTCATCATACACCTATGAGAAAACTGAGGCTGCGTTGAGGATTTAATTATTTCACCATATAATATAATGTATACAATGTATTGCAGGGCTATTCAATTACAAATTCCATTGGGCCAGATTTTAAAACCAGGGCTTGAGATGGGCCAGAGATTTTCTGACGAGTTGGGATAGTTATTATTAGGATTGTATAATTGTAGTAATAATTACCTTTAAGTAAATATATTATTTAAAAAAATACATTTGTTATAACTAAATCTGGAGCAGCAACAGTATTTACAACCGCAAAGTCAGTAATATCTCACTGGAAACAAATCTAAAATGTCAATAAAATAAATCCTATTACTAACATCAAAATAGTGAGTGAAGTTTGGAAAGAATGACAAACAGTCAGTACTGTAACTCTTTAGCTTAGTTTGCTTTCGCTTTAGCTTGTTTGTAGCAATTCGCTATAAACCGAGCTAGGAATGTCCTTGTGTTAAACCAAAACACATCTTTGGTGGATGAGAGAATAAGCAGATTAAACTATCGCTTGAACAGGTGTATAAATTAAGTGTGGAGAGGAGTTGCTCTGTAGAGACACAGAGGAGGGGAGAGGCTGTAGGTCAGGCAGTCCTTATTGTTGAGCCCTGAATTGGTAATGTTGCTTAAACCTCCTACTTGGTCGGACAGAGCATGTGAAACTCTCAACAGATGTGAGAGGTTAGCTACTTCCATACACTATAATTTACTTATTTTTTTCATATTATATTTATGTATGCTGGACCCAGATGTGCCCCGCGGTCCATTAATTGAATAGTGATGATGTATGTAACATCTTAGTAGTGATGCCATAGTTGAGTCTGCGAGTCTGAACAGATTTACCTTTCTGTGAATGTGTCAAACTGCTGCATCGTGAACAGTTAAACTTTGTTGGTTGTGTCTAATCCCATCTGATCCACTTGAGCACAAAACACACTGCATCTTATTGGGATTTAGGCTATTTTGTTCCAGAGCCAGTATATTTCCTTCTGGTTAGATTTTTATAGTTAATTGAATTCAACCAAAGCAGCAATACAGTGTTATCACAAAAGCAGCCTGGCAGTCTTTGCTCTTTTTCTCTTCATGAGTGTGAGACTTCAGAATATTGGTAACACTGAGGACTGAAAAAAAAGTTACTGCAGTTTCACCAGTGGCCACAAGATGACGATAAACGCTTCCATACAAATTGGAGGCAGATGTTAAAGTTAGACTTGGCAAAAAAATATGAAATATAATACTTACAAAAACATACATACAATGGATACACAGTATATATGTCTGTTTTTAAATAGTCAGAGCTCTGGTAGTTTTAATGTAGTTATTTGAGAAAACAGTACTCACCCTGTAAAAATCCTTTACATATTCCATATAGCCCAAAGAAAAACAGAAGGCTTCCCAGCGTTGAACGGAGGCCCATGGCTGGAAAAAAAAACCCCACACAAATACAGTAAGTCGGGGGGGGGGGGGGGGGGGGGGGGGGCAAAAAGAGTGCCAACAGAATAAACTGTAAGATGTCATGTTTAGCTCTCCAGAGAAAACAATTTTTCACATCACCAACCGGTCACAATTGGTTGTTTAATAAATCTCCAGCACCAGCCAGTCTTATCAGCTTAACCAGTTCTGTATAGGCAGTCATCTGTTTTGGACCATGATAAAAGTATCAGACTAAAGCTGGAAAGGACACAGACGTATGTGGGTGTGTACTCAGTTAACAAACCCAATCCAAAATGTAGTAAACCCTGAACAGACCCAGATTAAGAGGGAAAAAAACACCACCAGCAGCAGCAGCGTGATAGTCCACTAATTAATGAGTAGCTCTCCCAGTAGGGCTGGGCGATATGGCCAAAAATGTAATTCCGATGAATGTAAGCCAAGAGTATGTAACCTTATCAGCTAGAAAAGCTTACATAGGCGTTTTACAACATTAATTCTCTCTGTGATTATGGACCCTCGCCTAAACTGCATGCCAGCAATAATATCTGATCGGCAGCCAGATTATGGTGCTTTGAAATCGGCATAAATAAATACTTTGACAGTGGTGCTGAAATAGATCTCACTCATGACAGCAACAGTAACAGCTGAATTGAGAGCTTTTTCTTTGAAATATTCTGAATGACAATAAAAAGAGTCTGCCTGCTTAACACACCTCTGAAATAGCCGTCAGAAAACGTGATTCCCCTAAAGTGAGCATGTTTCAGTTTGTTGAGGAGGCAGGGTTCCCACGGCTCCTTAATCTTAAAAGGTCTTAAATTGAACTCAAGGAAATTAAGGTCTTAAATTTACCGTAAATTGCTGTAGGGGAGAGCCGGGACGATTGAAACACAGCGATTTTCTCGGAGCCCATACAAGTCTGATATGCCAAACTACCTCAGCACATACAGTCCACAGTACTTAACAGAACAGGGGAAAAACCAGGCGGATACGTCACACTTTCACGGAGTTATACGAAAGAAGCTGTTTTCAATCACGGAAAGTAAATTCACTCAAGCGGTTTTTGGTTTTTTTTGAGTGACGAGTTGTGTTTATTGTTCCATGTGCCATGGTCATGATCACATAAAAGATTAGTTAGTACTTTAACACATCCTGAAGTTTTAAATGTCAAATTTTTACAGTTTAGAAGCCAGTGAAGTTTAAACGTCAAGAGTCACTGTCGGGACGATTGAAACAGGTGTTTCATTCGTCCGACACGCAGCCATTCACCGGGGTGAAGTTAGTTTAATATTCAACATTCGTCGGTTTTCGCGCCTGTTCCCTTCAATAGCTCCGTGTCAAAATCTCAATTTCTCCCAGTTTTGGGATATATTGGAGAGCTAATTCAGGCAGAAGTTTCACAGTTGTGATCACCTCAAAATCACTTAAGATAACGACGCAGTCCAGAGCGCAATGCACTGAATGTCTGTCAAATGCGCCTGTCACTGTGGGGGGAGTTAGGGACCGTCGGCAAATTGCAAAACATCCATTTCAATCTTCAATAACTTTTTTGTTTTTCAACATAAGAATCTCAAACCACTGCTAATATAACTAGTGACCACCCTCAAACATTTCACACCTGTAAGTTTGTAAACAAACATGAAAATAAATTAATACATTAATTAAATTCTTAATTATGCAAATAACAATTGAACAATTTCAATAGCTTGCTCATTTAGGAATATATTGGCACCAAATCACCTCTCATCTCTCCTGCGCATCCTCTCACAACTTTCACACCTTAGTTTCTGAAAAAAGCCCTTAGGGAATCCCTTAACTCCAATATCAGGGACCCAATGCAATGTGAAAATAAAACTGCCAAATATGGCATTGCGTCGTTCATTAAGAGATCAAACGCGCGTCTCTTTTCTATCAAAGAAATTGTTTCAAAATTTGAGGTCCTAAATTTATATTTCTTGAGGTCTTAAAAAGCATTAAATTTGACTCTTAAAATGGTGCAAGAACCCTGGGAGGGGGAAAAATGTACCCATTGTAGGATCAAACACACAAACTTCCAGGTGAGTCATCTGCTTTACCAACTGATATCTTATTTTTTCCCCCACCATCTAATGGATTAAAAAACTGCTCCAATGCAAACTTATTTGATGGCCGTTGTTGTATGCTGCTGCTGCTGCTTCTTCAAGAAGAAGAAAAAGAACATGGCGCTGTAGCGCTGTTTGGCCGTTAGACATGGAAGAGGTTATGTGTTTAGAAATGGCTAATTCTAAGGTAATAAAATAATATATTATGTAAGGGTTTTATACACCCCTGAAAACATAGTTATGGATCTTATATTGCATTTCTGTCAATAGATCCTCAGAAATCAAAAGTAATGATCAGTATCTGGTGTGTCCCTGTGGTCTGCCACTGCGAGGACGATCATCGGTCCTTCCTGTCTCCCTGTAGTGCTCTCACAGTACAGACCTTGCAATCTGTTGCCCTGGCAACATCGGCAGTCCTCATGTCTCCTTGCAGCATGCCTAATGCACATTAACATAGATGAGCAGGGATCCTGGTATTTCTTTTGTTTTTTAGAGTTAGTAGAATGATCTCTTTAGTGTTCTAAGTTTTTATAACCGTCTATACGCAGTTAGTGTCTTAACGACTGTTCCACAGGCGCATGTACATTAATTGTTTATGGTTCATTTAATAAGCATGGAAGATATTATATAAAAACTACAGATCTGTAAAGTTATTTGGCATTTTACAGAACTATCTTTAATATACAGCTGTTTTTTTGCTGAGTTTAGTACAAATGTCATCTTAGCACAGTTATTTCATTAACCGTAGGATGTCTGTATTTCTAAGAAGGCACAATTGAAATCCTTCAACTCATCAGGAAAGGATATTTTAACAGTGCTTTACAATTTTGTAATGGGCCGGTGGTGGATCCATTGTCAAAGCCATGGAGATTTATTTTAAATTGAAAGATACCAGATGTGTAAAGCTGAAGCTTTATAAAATGATGCCCAAGGCATCCAGAATATTTCAATTTTACAGAATGGGGTTTTGCTCAGTGTTAAGTATTAATGAAGTGTTGGAACAGTGTAAGGTAATTAAGGAGATATTTAAGGTGAGTGGGGTTTAAAAGGTCTATCCCTGTTTTAATTGCTTCGGAGGAATCATTGACAACTGGAAGCTGAGGGGGAAAAAAAGGTCCATAACCTTTTTGAATTTGAGGATATTAAATTCCCATAGAATGAACTGACAGCTCAGTAGTTTGTAAGCTGTCTGCAGGATGCAAAGACAGAAAAAAGGCTTTACAAGAAAACGGCAGTAACCAAATGTGTGGAAACTGCTGTGGCTAGAAAGATGATCGTAACCACAGTATATGTCACAGGAAGACTCATCTGCTGAAGTGAGACGGATAGAGACAAAGCTGTGTAGATGGATTGATGGTTTGGCAGGCTGCAGTGAATGTGAGGTGCTACAGGTTCTGTGGTTTACCACCAGCTTCTGTCATTCTCAACTGTAGTTTGTTAGTGCATCAGTGTTGGGGAGGAAAAGCCACACCAGTGCTATTTTCTTAAGCTTGCTGATATCTAATTTCAAGTCGCTCTCTTCTGAGAACACTCTTAACTCTTAACACCTCTAACCCCTCACCTCTAACATGCACTTCCACTTCTCTTGTATTGATCGCACTGTTTTTTTAACTCCTACTTCTCATGTTGTTCTGGTTCTTATGAGAAAGTGAAATTAAAGACGCTGTATCTTCAGGCACTGGAATTTTCAAGATACAGCAATAAATAATACTCTGCTGGACTGATTTGGGACAAAACAACACGATATTTTAATATAAATTATGAATTTCAGCCCTTACGTGAGTTAATGAGGAAACCACAGAGTAAACTGAAGCTATTTAGCTTGTAGTTAAACTAGCGTAAACTTCAGTTAATAGCCCAGGCTTTTATTTGCTTCATTCACTGAACTCACCCTGCCTATATTTGGGACAGCCATCTATATGGGATGGCCTTTAATTACTTTCACGCAAATCTCTTGCTCACCAAAGATGTGGTGTAGGCTCTTATCAATATGGTTATTTAAACCAGTATAAATATTACTTTTTGTCTGATTAATCGGATGACTGCTTCAAAGGTAATGAGTCACCACTTTTTTCCCCACTGCTCTTGTTTACCATTTCATGCCAGTAAATCTGAATAAATTGTACTTTATATAACTGATAAGTGTTACGTGGGTGTGTGAGAGGACGCTGGCATGTCTGTTGCCGCTTCTCATGCTCACAAACAATACGCACAACTCCAGCCACTCTGCGATTCTACTCCTGCTTCTTCACTAAGCTGTTGTCAACGTTATGCTATTAGTTGGATTAATTTTCTCACACTCTGCAACTTTTCTCTGTGGACTCTGGTTACGCTACGGGATCTGCTAAACTAGTGGCTTTTTTCAGCTGCTACGCTACATTGCAGAGTGGTCGACAGGCTACTTCCAAACCTTGGCTTTATTCTGATGATCCCCAAACTGCCAACAGCTGTAATTAACACTGACAACGGCTTTATCCTCCACAGTAGTCTCTGTTGAAGCTTGGCTGTGATTCTCTGGTGGGTGGTCTGTGGCTTGTAAGCTAACGCTAGCTAGCATTGAACAATCTAGCGGTCTCCTCCGGCGTCATGACTTTCATAAGGTACTCAGCTTTGGAACTCAAGAATTTCACCTCGCACATCGTACCAAATAACATTAGCCTTGAGGTGATTAAATCTCTCCATCTCTTACGTCACCCCCCTTATGTGAACAGGGCTGCCCGACATAAGTTTGTTTGTGAAAGGCGCTATATAAATCAAAGTTATTATTACTACTTTGGTGCTCAACTGAATTGTGGACAATCTAAACGATGTACAATGTGTAGCATGTCCATATTGACAAATGTTTCAACATTTATATTTGTATGCACGATCTAAGCAGCTTAGAACTAGCTCAAGCAGGTCACCCGGTGGGATTTAAGAGGTGTTTCATCCATATCCGGCCAGTAAATGGGACAGGCGTCTAATTGGGACTTTGCTTTGAATTGAAGTTTTACGATACATGATCTATTTAGCACTAAAAAGTAAAAACAATGGGAGATACCCCTCCAACAGCACAGCACGAGTATATGACTAGCATGCCTCATGTTTCACACTGAGGAAAATATTGTTTGCTTATTTCCATTTTGGTTTTGTAGTTATATGCTTTATGATACTATGGGTGGGTTTATTCATCTCTGCTTTTACCCTTGTGTCTTTGTTGTTTTTATTTAAAATAAAACTGGACTATCTTAGATCTGGAAACAG
Organism: Micropterus dolomieu; assembly: GCF_021292245.1. NCBI lineage: Eukaryota > Metazoa > Chordata > Actinopteri > Centrarchiformes > Centrarchidae > Micropterus > Micropterus dolomieu. The sequence goes on along the minus strand of NC_060156.1, from coordinate 22,470,900 downwards.
TTGATGCAGTGGGCTGCATTTCCATCTCAAAGTCTGTATAAATTATCCATAATGTAAAGTTGTGTCTGAAAAATAATCAGCCAATTCTTCTGATTTGCAAAACCAATTAACTACAAATGAACCCTTTTAACAAATTTGCAGTGCACACCAAGTAATGTAGGCTAAATGAAGAAAAGGAGATGTACAGTAAATAGAACGAGGTAATTCTAATGCTTGTGTCTAGCTAATCCATCCTCCATAAAGAATTTAGTCACCAGTAAAACCCACAGGTAACAAAGTCTAACATACACAGCCTACCTTAGTTTCAGTTCTGCAATGCTATCTGACTGTAAAATGTGGACTGCAGTCCTGTTGTCTTCTAGGTGCTTGGCTCAAAAAAGGTGCTCTTACACTATTGTAGAGAACACATCATCTAAATGTTTGACATAACGTGCTAGAATTTAGGATGTACTTAAAGAGTGCAGACCAACACTAAACAATTATTCAAAAATGCCCCTAAATTACTCACTCTTAATTTGTTCAAGTTTTTAATTATTTTGTATGATGATTCTTACCTTTTCTTTTTTTTGAAATTTCAATTTCATGCCACTAATTGTTAGCTACATTTCTGTTGTTTTAATAGGAGAAAAGGACATCAATATTACTATTGACTATACAGATACGATTCAGCAGGTGCCTTTATAGTGGAAAGGGAAGTGTGTATCTTTTGTGGTTAGAATACCACACATTTCTCTAACGCAGTAAACATGCAACCCTGAACTGCTGTTCCTTGAAGCTTGAGCAGCTCTCATATTTCTAAAAAGATATGTGGGTTGGTAGCTGATCTAGGACAGATTATATTTGCCTTCAATGGCAGAGCTAGTAACGTTATTACATCAGTAAGAAATCAAGAAGAGAAAAATTTGTCTTTCGAAAGCAAAAGTGAGTAGAATATTTTGACTTACCTCGGGCAAAGCGCCACAGAGGCACCATACAGACGGAGAAGGATGAGAGTTCACATGCTAGAGCAGAACTAACACGCCTGACCCTTGTGAGCAGAGTGGGATCTCGGCCATGCAGCTCAGCAAATGACTCAACAGCTCTGTCCCACCTCCATGGGACAGGTAGAGCAAGATTTCAGCGCTCCATGTACATTTTTGAGGCATTGTCCTCAAAAATGTTCCCCCCCTTAAAAAGCGTCAAATAATATAATGATATATACTTAAGATAGCATTGTGTAAATAGTATTTAATAAAACAATACAAACGCAAACTGGGCAATTAAAGTGCTTTTTAAGTTTAGAAACATTTTGAGTCCCCCCTCTCTTGCCTCACAGTGGTTTGGTCCACTCACTGCTTTCTCCCTCACAGGGGTCCGGCGGCAGAAAACCAGTTCAAATCTGTCAGTAGTTGTGGAGCTCCAGTAATGTTAAGCAGGCTGGCAGGGCTGTTTTATGCACTTTAAACATTGGATGAACTGATTCTTTTGTCTTTAATACAGATAATGATGAGTCATTAATAAATTAATTATGACAAAAAGTTATGATGACCGATTATTTTCTATGAGCCCACTCTGTTATTAAAACATTACTTAGCTTATTTGGTAGCTTGTTTAACAGCTTATTGGACTGGAACTACAGCTAGAGATGCGCAGACTGATCAGCTGGGGACCGAAATAGGACGGTTATTTTCGCTTACTTGGCTCTGACCAGTGACCGGGCCGAGCAGTGTCAAATATCAAATTTTCTGCCGGTTACATTGAATGTTACAAACAGGCTGCGCTGTGTTTCACATGTGTGCACAGAAAGTAGGGGAGACCAGGTATGGTTGCAACACTTTTTGCTTCAGTAACACACACACAAAAGAATCAAAAATAGATGCCACACTACATGATATGCTTCCAAAACAGGTAGTTAAATAAAAGAACAATGTTTTTCTCTTGCTTGCTGCTTCTCTGATGACTCACACACATGTACAGTATGTATATGTAAATTTATCTATAGAATAAACTTACTTAAAAGTATACTTAACACAAACTACTTAAATGTAATTAATTAAAGATCATCTCTGTACATCCTTAGGTCTAACTAAAAAGAGGTGTGTGTGTGTGTGTGTGTGTGTGTGTGTGTGTATTCTTATTCAGAGTCACAGTCAGTGCTTGAAGTGGTCCGATATTCACCGGTACGTATACCAGCACTTCTATATTTTACTCTTTTGCGTACCGGGACTTTTTCTACCCTCTCCAAACGGTGGAGACCGCGTATGGAAAAGGTCAAGTGGCGATACACACACCAACATGTGAATGGGGAGCAGTGCCACTGCTGGCTGATAGCATCCACGCCTCATTAAGGCAGTAATTCATGCAAAAGGGGCCCAAACCAAGTACTGAGTACATATGCATGATTATACTTTTCAGAGGGCTGACATTTCTGTATTTAAAATCCTTTTTTATTGATTTCATGTAATATTCTAATTTTGAGATTTTGAATTTAATCATCGAAATTATATCAAATAAAGACTTGAAATATCTCACTTTGCATCTAATGAGTCTATATAATATATTAGTTTCACCTTTTAAGTTGAATTACTGAAATAAATAAACCTGTATTTCAATCTAATGTAAGTCAAACAATTCTATCTGCAATAGTAGAGATACTAAACAAAAAATAGTCTTGGTCAAAAAATTTACCTTCTTACCTCAAAATTAGTTTTTTTTCTCTATATATTCTAAATGCACCTCTTTCCAGACTTGATAACCACCATGCCTGATCGGGGAGGAAGTAGGTAAATACTGATATGATCACCTAACTCCTATCTTTTCTCTATTTGTTGGAGTTGATGTTGTTACAACTCTCCCCATGTTACAACCATACCCCTAACCTCATGTCACAGCCACCTACACACACACACACACACACACACACACACACACACACAGGCACACACAGGCACACACACACACACACACAGGCTAAAACATGTCTTGTGCTGGCGTAAGTGTGTGGAAGTTATTCAAAAGTGAAGAAGACGCAACGCTGACCACATCTGCAGAGAAACACAAAGAAAAGAGACGCGTCCTCACGTTAGAAGACAACGATGGATATTGTAAACATGGACCAGGTAAAGCAACGGTGAACAGCTGTTGGTGATGATGTCATTCATACCACAGTGGTCTCTATCGGTAATTAATAACAAGCCTCCTCCGCATGTGGCTCATCTGCTGTGAAAACGGAATCATGGGTGAAAAGATGCCAAACGCAAGTTATTTTAAATGAAACTGCTGACAAATAAAGTCAGAGCAGACAGAGAGAGACAGACAGGTGTAGGTGTGTGCTTGTGTGTCTGATGGGAAAAGCAAGGTGAGCAGATTACTGTAGTTTGATTAAACCCAAAAATAAATTTGAGAATTAAGTAGAATTAAAATGGTGTGTGATTTAGTTTCAGCTCCTTCCAGTGAAAATGCTCGTTATTTTATAATCAATGTTGAATTATGACCGAACAATTGAGACCAGTGAGAATAGCCAACATTTATAAGCACGGACCAGGTAAAGCAACAGTGAACACACCAGTGCAGATATCTTATTTATTTTGTTTTTATTTTTGATGCACTGGTTTCATTTTGCTTCAGTAAAAAGCCCCCTCCACATGTGGCACACCTGCTGCAGAAAAAATCCAGACGAGTTCTGTGTTTTTCGGTGACTTTCTAAAACGTACTGCTGATTGAGAAAGTCAGCAGAGAACACACCAACAGGTAGAGTGAGAAATGAATAAATGTAAATGTTTGCACAGTGCGGGGAAAATGAAGGGAAAGGGAGCAGATTCAAGTAGTGAGTAAACACAAATAAGGTAGAGAATGAAGTAGAATTAAAATGGTGAAAAAATAAATCAACTAGTAGTAATAGAAAATATTCTCTGCTAACACCTGAGGTAGGGCTGGGCTATAAAACAATAATGATAATCATTGCAATATAATTTTCCTCAATAACAATATAATGTTCAATATATCGTCAATAAATATTTGGTTTAATTCAATTGAATCACGAACAAATTAGCACTTTTTCTATTAAAATATTTTGTTGAGGAAAGTGGGACTGAAAAAAGATTTACTAATCATTTGTTAAAGATTTTATCATAATGGTTTTGAAAGTTTGTTAAGAGATCCACTGTTTGGCATAGAGTGTTTGTCACATTCTGACCATAAAGACAAGTTTAACCAAATAATTAACCATCTGGTTTCCTCAATTTTCATTCAGGAGCAAAAATCAGCCTTTAAACTTGAAAGAAATAATGATTTGATATATATAGTGATAATTATAGATATTGAATGATTTGATATGTTTTTATCATGAGAACTTTTTTGGCCATATCGACCAACCCTAACCTGACGTAGTAGTCAGCCAAGTTGTGTTGGCCCCGACAGACGCTGCAGAACATTACTCCTTCCTCGTAACATACCCAGACAAATTTATCTTTTCAGAGATCTTTTCTTTCTCTTTTTGACTCATATGGTACCATTGCAATGTTAGTTCTTCTTGACGCTTTCCATTGCACTTGGCCGGACTACAGAGCCTTAAGAAACATATCTTTTTGTTCTTCTGAAGTAAAAAGTAATGTTTTAACTGTGAGTGGTTACTACGTGGATCGACTCCTGATTGGTCAAAGCATTCGTGCATTAGTTTCAAATCCGTAATAAAGCAAGTAATGAGTGGCACACAGTATTTTGTTTTTGAACTTGTCCAGTGGGACAAAGAAATTTCTCTTCTGCTTGCCCTAAAAAAATCCACTTGTGCCGGACAAGACTTAATTTTATGCCCTGGAGTGTGTTTGTATTTTACCTTTCAACTGTACATTTATCTTTTGTATTTTAATATGCAGTTAAACCATCAGCAAAACGTTCCCCTAATGTAACCAAATTAAACTTATTGTAACCTCAACAACTTACCTTAAACTTAATGACAAATGTTTTACGTTAATCTTAACCACAATAATTAAATAATGTTTAGAACAAAACAACTGACCAAACTGTTAATCGTGAAAATATGGCTTATCTCATATCTTATCTCAGCCGCAAGTATATGTTCTGAGATTTTAAGCTATTATTTCAGCAACATCCAGCGAGTTATGACATTGGGGCTTTTAGTATTAGAAATTAAGAATTATTTTATTTTATTAAAAAATCTATAGATCATCAAGTAACCTACATTTTAAAGATATGTGACCAACCAACTAATAAAAAACAAGAAACCTAAAGACTAAAATGGAGCACTATAATCTACCACTGATAAGTTTTGGTTCCCATCACTTAAATAATAAGCTGACCTACGTGCAATTCTTCTAAAGAAAACACTGTAGTGCAGTCTTGCAGAGGTGTGAAGCCGAACCCTGGGCTTCCCCGCTGGATGGAGGAATCCCCAGGAACAATGAGTCACACTCGATCACTGAGTAAATGTCAGTTTCAAACAGGATATTCTGTGGAAAACATGAACTACATTTACAGCCACAATGTGGCAGTTAGAACACACATCCTGTGTACTCTGTTCTCTTTTTCTTTCTCCTGTAGAAAACCCCCCCATGAAAATGAAAAATCCTGACATTTGAAAAGCTATAACCAAATAATTTGCTGGAAAAAGGTTCTTGTATTTTCGCATTCTGTTGCCACAATTTGGAACGGCACAAACGCAAACCATTTCTTCTTCACTTGTGAGCAACTTCGATCTTCACTCTTCACACACTACGCTCCTCCCACCTGCACACTGCTATTTACCTTTTTCCGGCAACAACTGAGTTCCCACGGGACTTCAGCGCGAGACTACAGCTAGCCGTCTAAAACACTATTTAGGTGAATTTAAATCAATCCCAGCACTAATTAATCTTGCTGAGTGTCTCCCATATTTCTGGTTATCAAGGTGTTATGGGAGCTCTCTTTAATACAAAGTCATGTTGAGACCTCTTGTGGCAACACAGAGAAGCAACTTGACATCATACCTGCAAAAGATGATACACCATCACACCTGCAAAAGATGATATATATATATATATATATATATATATATATATAGATAGAGATAGATATATATATATATATATATATATATATATATATATATATATATATATATATATATATATATATATATATATATATATATATATATATATATATATATAGATAGAGATAGATATATAGATATATAGAGATAGAGAGATATATAGAGAGATATATAGAGAGATATAGATATATATAGATATAAGATGATGATGACAATAATAATTCTTAAAGTTTTACAATGTATCTGAACATCTATAACTTAAACTTACGAAATCAATACCACTGTAAGTTATCACTACTTTAACCATGAACATGCAGGCAGCTAAAAATGTCATCACTGCTAAGAACTGGCAAGAGCCCAGAGAAAACTACAGTAGAGTCCTACATTGTCTTTGCATATGTACCCACCGACTGAACATTAATTTTAGTGACCTCCGACTGGCGCAATTGTTACCGCCGAAATGAATAACAATCTTACTGTCGGTAGTTTTAAATAGGATTCAGTGTCGCCCGCTCTGGCCCCAGGAACTTCACATTTCTTAAAATAGAGCTGCAAATCATCAGCAACACACCCGCTGGTTTCTCAGCATCATCCTCACAGGATGATGGTTGCATGAATATGTGTGAAGGTGGTGTTGAAGGTGGAAAAAAAGGTCAATACTACAAAGCAATTATCCAAAACCAAACTGAAGGGGAAACCGGGGTTAAAAATAGTCTAACCTCAAAAGACACTGGGCCCAGGTGCTTCCAGTTACCATAACGAGCTCTTGATCTGCAAGGGAGAGAGAGATAGACCACACCCACTCATGACCCCATAGGGCATCACCCCCCCCTTAAAACGGGGGACCCAACAATGGGAACCCCCGAACCCACTATAACCTACCGGACAATAATAAAACAATACATCCCTCTGGCTGCACACTTGGCGGCCAGTGGCAACAACGATCTAGGAATCAACACTGTAAACCCGCAGGTTGTTCAACTGCTTCCGTTGCTGTGCTGGTTACAGCCAGGCAAGTCTTTGGCGTGATTCCAGGGCAAACTCTGTGTCCCCAGAGCAATTTACAAAATGCCAGTTATATTCAAACTACACTGTAATTAGATATTTTTGAAAATATTAACATGTGTATGTGTGTGTCAGTTATTATACACTGAACAAAATTATAAACGCAGCACTTGTGTTTTTGCCCCCATACATCATGAGCTGAACTCGAAGATCTAAGACTTTATGTACACGAAAGGCCTATTTCTCTTAAATATTATTCAAATCTTTCAAAATCTGTGTTAGTGAGCACTTCTCCTTTGCCGAGAATCCATCCACCTCACAGGTGTGACATATCAAGATGCTGATCAGACAGCATGGGTATTGCACAGGTGTGCCTTAGGCTGGCCACAATAAAAGGCCACGTGAAAATGTCTAATTATACCTTTCACTCTCCTATCTCTCTAATCTGCTCTAACAGAGGGGGGAAACTGCTTTAAACACTTCTCAAAACCCATTTTTACCAGTTTGCCTTCCCTGCAATAGGGCTGTAATGTAATATAACATTTTTTTTGTTATATATATTGTTATATTGCTATAAAGTTTATGTATGTTTATTTTTGTCTATCTACATCATGTGTAGCACTTTAAAATTTCTTTCTTAGAAGGTGAAAGGAGGTAAAATCTTAACTACACACAACACATTTAAGGGAAAAACTGAGGTTTAGGGAGTCTATCCCTTTTTCAAATGTTTTCGTCCTAAAAAAAAGTCTTGAGGGAAACATTGAAAACTGGAAGCGGAGAAAAAAAGGTCAGATTTTACAATCTGAAGATAATAAATTCTCATAGAATCAAATAACATTTTCCTATTGAAGATAACAGTATTGGCCCCATGGTTTAAAGTGCATGGCACAAGGGCCTTAGGGTTTGTCCAGCTCCACTTTTGCTTAAAGAGCGCAAAGTAAGATGCAAGGCACAAAGAGGTTGTATTTAGTCTCTTAATTATGTTTTAGGCGTAACATGAATCAAACCAGTGTCATCTACCACTCCCTTTAATAGCGAGGTGACTCGTGGAGTAACGTTAGTGAGTGTACGAATATAACTGAAGTTACGACGTAATATAAATACTTTCTTTGATCGTGAAGCCTAATGTTACTGTACAGTGCTGTGAAATGAATAAAGTACACTGAAGACTGGAATCTTGGTTAACAGTGACAGATCTATGTGATATGTGCTCGTCTCCTATAAAATGTCTGTACCTTGCTGCGCTGCAGTATGTATGATGAACTGGTCACATCTCTCTCTTCCAGGTAATTTCTTTACTGTATGTTGTATTGATGTATGAGTGTTTCTTTAAGGCTGCTGTCAGTGCATCCTTGACTGATCCTGTCAAAGTGTCGGGAGATTGAAACAGCCTAATCAATGAAGTTATGCTGCTGTTCCTTGTGTGTAAATACGCACAGCATCTCTCTCTAAATGGGGAGCATCTTATTATTGGAATAATGCGCCCTTTAAATAGAAGGTAAATACTGTGCCATTGACTTTAGACCAGGTGTTGGTTGGTCAATGGCGCAATCACTTTCTGCTGCCTCAAGATAGAAATGTGCCAAAAATGTGCCTGACCACACCTCATTTTAACATCAACTGTCCCATTGGCGCACAGATGGCTGCAAGTACATTTGCTACACAATGAGCATTGCACTTTGTGTGGGGTGGAAGACAGGGTAATGATTTGCACATATTTGTTTTCCACTGGAAACTAACTTGAAGGCTTTTGCATACTGCTAAGAGCAAAATCTTAAGGGAAACAAAAAATATTTTTAAATCAGTGGTTCTCAAATGTTTCCACGTTAAGGATCCCTAAACTAACACGCATTAGACCAAGGACCCCCTTTTGATAGGATTTTATCACAGGGTCCGCCATCTGATAGGATTTTTTTTACTTAAGATGTTTTGTTACACAAAGCTGTATGAAACCCATGACCAAAATAGTCCTACATTCTGTCATTGTGTAACTTATTGATGGAATTATAGTGAAAATACATTTTTCCACTTTTGGCTGGGGACTCCCACGTGCCCCCTCAAGGATCCCTGGGGGTTCCCGGACCCCATTTTGCGAACCACTGCTTAAAATGGTTCAACATGAAATGATATAATCACTGTGATAAAAGAATGTCAGAACACAGTTTGGTGCTTTCTTTCAGACTTAAACCAAATACGTTGTGCTGCTTTGTTACAGGAAATGCCTTATAAATAACATTTAATACAAATCAACACATAAACGTTTCCCTCCTTGGCTGTTGCTCTTTACTGTTCCTCATCTGTAGTTCAATAACGTAACATAACATAACACACTCATAACAGAAATGCCAGTACATTTAAAATGAAATTAGCTTCTTGGCTTCTTATGATGCTGTAGAAATATTTCTTTCTTTTTACATATTTACACATTTTATCATACATATGTACATTTTACAGTTACATTTAATCATTTGGTTTGATTCCTGAGTCGTCCTTTGTCCACATCATTTATCTCCGCCAAGCCTCAACCTCCAGGGCTGAAAAATTAAGCTAAACGTGGAAGTGCCAAAAACTGTAGTTCCTCCAATGGCCGCTCCAAAAGAAATTCAGTCCACATAAACTTCATATTAAAATGCCTAAATTTACAGTAGAAATAAACAACATATTTACAGCCTAAAACAAAAAACTGTTTTGGTCTCTCTAGCTAATTTCCCCTGTTGATGACAACTGTACGGATTTTTTTTTTATAAATCTCACCCATTTCAATTATAATAAGGCTTACAGTTACGCATAATTAAGGGCATGCCTGCTTTGAGTGACAGGTGGGCGCCATCACAGGTGGCTAGTTGCTAGATGTCTGCTACCTCCACCCAACGGCTGGTGCCACCACACAGAGATTCACAATCTCTCTTCAGAAACCTATGGGTGACGTCACGGAGACTATGTCCATTTTTCATACAGTCTATGGTCTCCACCTGCCAGGGAAGGTAAACAGTTCATGTACCGATGCAGGTAATCTCAAAACAGCCCAGACATCTTCACATCAGATGTGAGCTACTGTCATAGAGTCTTTGAGCAAAGCATCTCCCACCTTTTCTTGATCCGTTACTTTGCCTTTAGCGCATGCTGTACATGGTACAAATAGGACCTTTTGCTGTCAGAAATGTGCTACTTGAGCAGTTACACAATTAGAAGCTAAAGGAAGAATATATCTGTCGAGTGGACATTTGTAAGAGTATGTTATGGCCAAGGTTGTAACCTTGACTTGGAATGCTTCTGGTGACAGCACAGTTTTTTTTAACTGTCTGCATGTGAGGGCATTCACTACCATACACATTTGCATTGGAAACCCTCCTGTCTGGTCAAACAGTTGACACAAATATTATAACTCCATCATAAGTTTAGAAGGGGAGATTTCTCGGGGTACACCACCCTCTTGCCCCTCACTGGCATATGATACCTCATCTCCTTCCAAAACCTGGAGGAAGGGGAGAGGGATGGCGACAACTGTGTGTTTTGTCCACTTTTCTCCTCGTCCTCTCTCCTCTTCATACATGTCCTCTGACTCGTCGTTGGGTTCTTCCACCAACACACAGCGCCCTGCTTCTTCCTCAGGTGACGCACTGACTCTGGGAAAAGAGCCAGCTGAGCCCGGGTGACTTCTTCCAACTCAACCAGAACCACCTGGAAAGCAGCGCTCGAATTAGAATCTGGGTGGCCCTTTGAGCGTGTGACCATGAGCCACGAAGAAATTTGAATTACATTAATAAATCATCATGGTTTTATCTCTTTCATGCTGTCACAGTCAGATAAAACAAGTTGTGTGCTGTGAGTGTTCTGAGGAAATAACGTGACTCCATGAACCTGTGTTAATTTTTTTTCTTTCTTATTAAATCAAGTGTAATGATTTAATGCAGCCTGGGGTTAAGGTTGGCCTAGAGCTAAATTTAATAGTGATGTTAAATATGTGTAGCTCCACGACAGCTGTCTTTGTAGAGAGAAAAATTTCTGCTGTCAAGAATATGAATGAAAGAGTTTGTTTTCTCACCTTGAGAGATTCCTCCAGCAGCGCTCTGTGCATTGCTGCCACGCACTCCAACTGCTGCCTTGTGTCTGAATAGACTTCTTCACTACCATCAAAACTCATGCTGCTGCTGCTGCTGCTGCTGTCTCTGGTCTTGCTTTCGGTGCTCTCATTGCTCTTAGATATGTTGTTGTTATTATTGCTAAGGCTGCTTGTGTGTCTTTTGCTGGTGAAAGTGGTGGCGGTGTAGAGCAGAAGGAGGCGGCGACTGGCTTGTATATTCTCTTCCACTGAGTCCACTATGGCTGTAGGGAGGAAACGGAGGAGAGAGACAGTGCAAATGTGTTAGAAAAACATGAGCATAAAAGTGACCAAAACTTGTCAAATCCTATAGACATATCAACTTGTAACAAGGGGGTCACAAGTAGACACTGGAGTATTTTGAGGGGTCGCAAGTAGGCTTGAGCCGTATCAATTTTTTCACAACTTTATACCTTCCTGAAACCTTATATACACCATATACGGTATATGGTGGTATTGTCCAGCCTACAATGCTGTGTGTCTAATATGTAGTTAGCCTACTGTCTACTTAGATAAGTCTTTCTGCGTTTAAATACTTAACCAATAGAATAATCGATAGGGAATAAGCATGTGTTACTCGTATATAAATAAACAAAAAACACATTTTTCAGTATCTTAGATAGCAGCCTGTACTGTATCTGAAAGTAAAAATATGGCACTGACATTCAGGCAAAGCCAACATTCCCTTCAATAACAATGACAAATAACGTACATGAAAATATCGGTTGTAAAAAAAATTAAAATAAAAAATTTACTTGGTTGTGACTGAAAATATAATACTAATATTGACAACCTAAGAAAAGGTCCTTAAATTTTCAGAGTGGAGTTGCAGTAAAAAACATGTTTTTTAAAGTACCCATATATCTGAGGCAAATAATACCACAGTGCTATCTCTGCTATGTAAAAGACTTACCCTGCCCGGGCCGACAGTCACGGCCTGCTATGAAGAGTTTGTAGCCGCAAGCATTTTCCAACACTTGAGGCAGTGTGTGAAGGGCAAATGTCTCCACTTCCTTGCTGAATCCGATTGAAAAGGGCTGTGGGTATGCCACATAGGCATCATACAGCCTCCCATCCAACTCTGACATGGGGAAAAAGGAAAAGCTCATTAAGGATATTTTTAGTGGTGGTTGTTTTGCTCAGGTGAGACAATGGCTGCTCCTCCACTGCACCGAATGACAGATAAAGCCTGACAGGTTGGGTAAAAGGTAGCACTTGAGGTTCTTTGAGCTGTGATGTGTATATGGGTACTGTGTGTGTGTTGCAGGGTCAAAGCATCACTGTTGGATTTTTCATCTTGGAGTGTTGTGAGTGTAGCGTAATAGTTTGTTTTTTGTGAGCTGACATCATTACCTTGCATACTGTATGTGATAACGAGCACATTACTAATTAAACAGCAGATGTGAAAGATTACCTTTATTTGAATAGAGGACTGGAAATGCTCTCCTGAACCACAGCACAATGTCAACCTTAAAAAGGTAGTAGATGGTGACACTGATGATAAAGAGAACCGTCACGCTACCAAGCATGAATCCAATGGGAAGTATGATGTTGGGATCTGTAGAGATGAACATCACACATACCAGACTTAGAAACTTAGGCTGCATCTACACCATTGATGTGTTAAGAGAACTGTGTTCCACTTGGCATCAAAATACCTGTAACTTTGATTGATTGTGTCTACTTTGTTTTCGCCAATAATTTGCCAGTTGCCTACTGTAAATGTGTCTTTATTGAGTGGTGAGGAAAAGTGTCAACATGCAGCCTTTACTGATCATCTTTCTACTAGGTTTTGATTTTGATAACCATTTCATCACTAAAGTAATTTTTAAGCAAAAATGGCAAAAATTCATGGCCCTAGCTTCCCTAAAAATTTAATATGTGCTGATTTATTATCCTTTATGATGTTAAACTGAGGGTCTTTTTGGACTTAGTTGGATAAAACAAACAATGTGAGGTGTCAACTTTGTCTGTGGTCTTGAGTTTTCATTTGGCAGGTGTGTTTTTACCTTCTGGTAGCAGAGTAAAATATCCCTCAGGATTGCCTCTGGCACTGTATGCTCGACAAGTGTAGTTGATGTGGAAATCCTCCTCCCTCAGCTCAGAAACCAACAGCTGTCGCTCGAACCACACACCTTTACGAGGAACATCCTGGTTCCACAAACTGGTGAGGACAGAAAGATGAAAAAAGAAAGGTAATGCAAGGACACGTGATGCTGCTTTGCTTGGTTAGAGCAGGAGTATCCAGTTCTTAAAATAGTCATTGTGCTTATTTTCATGTAATAATTTTATTTAGTAGTTGTACCAGAACAGGTTTACCTGGTTTAACTTTCAAAAAACACCATATTTTTGTCATACTGTACATTGCTGCAGCTCCTCTTTTCACCCTGTGTTAAACGCTCCTATTAGCTACGGAGTGATGCATCTCACCTCTACAAGATCTTTGTTGGGAGTTGCACATGCGCAGTACCTAGTTAAGGCCTACTAGCCAATCAGAAGCAGAGTAGGGCGGGTCCTGAAAAGCTGGTATAGTCTATGATAAACACTGCTTCGGTCAACCAGTGGTTTGTACCATGTAAGTTACCAACTTAGTTACCTCCATAGATCGAAGTAGGGTTTTGGGAAACAGTTGCATTGCTGCTTGCAACTGCATAGTTCCAACCAAGGAAGTGCTTTTGGGAAACGCACCACACTTTTGCAACATGGACTGGAGCAAGAGTTTCAGAGTGGTGAGTTATTAATCTGTAACAAAAGTATCTTTCATCCATAAAGCTTTAACTGAGTTTCTGTCTCTACATCACAGTAACAACTTTATGTTCATTGACTGCCTGGAGGGTAGCAAGTGTTTGTAAGGGAGAGGAGAGGCAGCAGGCGGATGTCTTGTCTCTGTGTGCTGCAGCTCAGAGTGTTTTTCCCCGGTGTTTTTGAGGGCGTAACTGACTAGCTGATAGGTGAGCATTTTGACACGTGTTACCATACATAACACGGTAACGGAAAAACAAGGCTGGACTAAACGACCTGTTTTAAGACCGTTCAGACCACCTTTCTGTGGGAGGTCATAACTCCCTTTGGGCTGGGCTTTTTCACTTTGCAAACATATTACATGCACAAAAAAGAGATAACATAATAAAGGAAAAAGAAAAAAACAAAAAGCATAATATGGCCTCTTTAATAATTTATATTTTATAAATATTCTACCTTCTACCTTTTAGTTCTTGTTGTGCTAGTCTCATTCTTTAATCAAACAAATACATGTAATCTGAAAAATATTAAAATAAAGAATTCACACTTTATAACAACTATCTTGATATATGTTTAAAAACACATCTATGCTCACTTTAGAAATTCTCCACATGGTATTGAAGAAATAAAAACTCAAACAACAAATCGAAGTAGAATTACTACTTTACAATGTTGGGGGGCTTATAATTATATCCCAAGAAAGCTGTGATTTTGTCTGATTTATTTGAACACAGACACCTTGTAAACATTTTTGTCTTGTCATACCCCAAAAGCAGCAGTTAAAACAAACAAAAGGAAAGTTAAGTGTTCTGACCGTTTATTTGACGTGTAGACACGTTCAGAGGGGTTGGTATTGAAAATCAAAACGCCTCTGACCAACCAAAAGATATCAACTGAAGGGCTCCCAACAGATGGCACAAACACTCGGCACTGCTTGCTGAAATTGGACCCTAAACACATTCACAAACAATAATAAATTATACTGAACAAAACAATATCTCAATTTATAAACCTAAATTTAAAATTTCTAAATATTTCTAAATGTTTCTCACACAGACTAATACACAGATGTATGCCCATAAAGGGCTTCAGACCCTGGCAGGTGTTCAGACCAAAAATAGCATTGTGTCTATGTTACAGATGGCAGTGAAAAGATGAAATTTGACAATTTTAAATAAAACAACCATGAGTTTGAAAGATTTATCAAGCGCTACACAGTGGTTTGTAAGACAATGAGGGATGAATTCACAAAGAATGGATTGTGGCCGCTGATAGCACATCACATGCAACCGCTATCTTCCCTGTCTCAAGGTCCCTCATGCTACCCAGTCTCATCCATGTACATACAAATAACACGACTTTTACACTTTTAAGTTATTACTTGGTCAGGTTTAGGAAAACAATAAGTTAAATTACTATTTACATAATTATTTTATATTGAGAAGTATTGTCATTTTGTCATTGACCCAATGCAAACAGACTTCTGTTTGGAACCAATGAAGATGCCCCGGGCTGGAAAGAATGCAGGTTTAAGGCATTTAAAGTAGCGATGAGTTAGTGTCTCTTGCTAGTTTCTCCAACCTTGCCTACCCCAGCTTTAACAGTAGAAAACCGCAATTTATGTTACAAAGGATTCTACCTGAAATGTGCACTTGCATTTACTCCCTCATCAGTGCCAAAAAAGTGGTGTCACTAAAATGAATAGGAGTAGGCTGTGTTTTTTGACACAAGGCAAATGTTGGTCTGAACGAAGCCTGAGTCAGTTTCAACAATGTATTTAAACTGCAGAACACAATATTTGTCAGAATATATTGCAGAGAGGGACTCACCTATCTGTGCCTTGAATATTTCATTGGCTGGTTCATGCACTTCTGGAACCAAATTATACTCCACTGAAAAGTAAAAAATGCAGAAACAGAGGTTGAGGTTGTCTAATCACAAAATACCAAATAGTTACTAGCTGTCTTTGCAGTTCTTCCCACTCTTGTTTGTAATAAGTTTAGGGTCATGGAAGTAATTTCAACCTCTTGTCACCCTGCTGTAACCTTTGCGTAGTTAGGGTTAAGGTTGTAATGTTGGTGATTTAGAAAATAATGTTGGTGATTTTGAAAAGTGAAGTGTATTCCACTGGAGGTGTTAACACAGGTTCCCCTCAGACACAGTCAAGGGATTATCTTTGTTCTCACCTCTAACCCATGCGTCAATGGTCTCTGACACGGATCCTGTGATGCCTCCGAGAGTGAAGGTCAAGGTACAGGTGTAGAGGCTGTTGTTTTGAGGTTCCACCCCATCAATCTTCAGGTGGGTTGTATCCCAGTAGGTATACTTGCCTGTCCCATCAACAATGGGGTCACAATCCTGAGTAAAGGAAACTTAAAAGTCAGGCTTTTTATCATGACAGTATATATATATATATATATATATATAAAAAAAAAAAAACAATTAAAAAAAACCCTACTTTTTTATAAGGGTAGCCAGCCACATGGTTAAAGGAATACCCTGGTGAGTAGAGTTGGGGGGTCTAGAGCCCGATGGATCCCATTTCTTTCAACAAAATACCCAGACTTTCTCTGTGAATAGCGCCAAATCCAATTCAAACTGACTGCTTTACAATTATAGGGAAAGACGTTAAACTTTCCCTATCTACTACAACACCTCTCACGAGGTCCCGTTACAGGAACATTGATTGATGTAAAAAAAATAAATAAATAAAAATAAAATCCATTCATCGGTAATCGACAGAAGAAGTAGGTAGATGTCATGAGTAGCGATGGCCACCATGCTGAACAGATAAAACACCACCTACTGAAAGTCAAACTAAAGGAAGTTTCCAATATAAAGAGAGCTATATAGTTGAAAAAGCATTGTAAAATGACTCTACATTTGTATTTAGGTCACTTGATTCTGATACTACATCAGATTTTCATAGTAATATTTTCATATTTACTTTTTATCCAGTGTTACATCTACTGCATATAGTGCAGGATTTTGCTTACTTTAAGACTTCCAAATTGCCTTCATTCATGTTGTGTATAGTGTATTGGTCCAAAGAGTTCACAGAGTTTCCCCCAGATTGTCTGTATAGATCTGGCCCAGCAAAACTACTCTACAACAGTTGGAGTACCCTCAATAAGTTTGTGAATATTTTATATTGGTGCTTATTGAGCTCAACAAGACTTTCCCATAACTCACTCTGTACCACTTGATGGAGGAAGTGATGTTGTAGCTGTTCAGTTTATTGATGTAGTCCTTCAGAGGGCAGGACAGGCTGTCAGTGACTCCCCTCATAAGTGTTTGAATAGCTTTCCTTGGCCTACCACACTCTCCGGCATTTGGCAGTTCCACTACCAGCTTGGTGGCCTGCCTGTAGCAGCGAGAGGGAGTTCTGTTGAAATTGAAAAAGAAAATGTATTATTAATGATAATAGATTATTATTATTATTGTTGTTGTTGTTATAATTTTGTTCATCTTCAAGAATATACAGTGGAAATATGCCAACTGGCCTTTTTTGAATAATCTGACAGTTTGTGCACGTGGAAGCATTATTCTTTAAATTTGAAGAATGAACATGTATATTTGGTTTGACTCTGTGCATTCATCTCAGCTTGAAGTTTAGTGGAACTGCTGAACATAACTGGCCATAACAAATTAATGGTACAATAATGGCATGAAATAAAAACGAACTACTAAATGTAAAAAAAGGTACACAGCGCACAGTAAGAGTGTACATCCCTACAGTAGGTGCAATGATGTAGCCTCAGGGGCGTATGTAAACATGCAGAATTAGCACTGGTTTATGTGTTGCCTGACAGGTGCTGATTCTGAGGACAGACAGGATGCACAGTATCTGAAACATGACGTATCATTGATTGATTGACTAATAATCAGCTCGTATGTGTTAAGCCTGTATGTTTAAGATGTATTTCAGCATCCGTTGACCGTTTTAAATACATTCGATCACATGGCTCATACTGTTTATCCTGCTGTAATATTATTTCTAGCAACCTTCAGATTTAAATATAGTACCTCAGTATGCTCACATATTCCCCGTCATCGTCCAGTGTCATGTTAAGAAACCACAGAGTCTCCCTGTAAACCAGGATTCGACCGGTCTGGTTGCTCATTTCTCGGCCCGTCTTTGAGTCGTACCAGGTGATGTTGTAAGGGACAGTTGTGAAGCTGAAGACATCTGGAGACACCAGGGTGCTATTCAGCATAGCCATATCCCCAGGAACAGAGTAAACCCTCTCAAACTGGACCTTGTAGTTGGTACAGTTTTCTGCAACACACACGAGAATGGATTTGTCATGTATTCAGCTGTTCAACACTAATAGAGTTCTGAACAAAATTGTGGCATCTTGAAGGGTTACTTCTAATCCAAGCTGAGCCACTTTAGCACTAAATGGTGTGCAATCTATCTGTAATTTATGTGTTTGTTCCTTGACTGTCCAGGATTAGAGCCAGCGACCTTCCTTCTGGTCTGTAGTTTGCTTTATTGACTGCATGATATTTTGCATATTGAACTCAACAGTGGCTCCACAGTGCGATCACAAAAACAGCCTGTCAGTCTTTGCTTTTTTTTTTCATGAATAATCTGAAATCAGGGTAAGACTTCTGAAGATCTCACACCTTTCAGAAACAGAGGACTGATAAACAGTTGCAGTTCCATGAGTGGCCACAAGATGACGATAAAATCCTACAAATACCCTCAATAATTTCTCTGTCAGTTCTAAACAATTTCAGAGCACTAGTAGTATTTATGTAGTTCTTTCATTAAAGAAACGTGACTTAGCTCACCCTGTACAAATCCCGTTGAGATCCCATATAGCCCAAAGAAAAACAGGAGACTTCCCAGTGTTGAACGCAGGCCCATGGCTGAAAAACACACATATAAACAACAGTTGATAATTAAGCCAGGCTCAAAACTACAATAACAGCATGAAATCATTGCAAACTGCTGACTTACTGGAACATGTCTGTACAGTGACACAGACAGGTCAAGATGCTTAAAGCGGCAATAACAGCAATAAGTTTAAGCCAAACCTTATCCCACCCAATATTTTTAAAAGTACATCTGTCTTTTCCTCTCTCCGGTTTTCCTACCCCCTCCCTGCCCTCCTACCTCTGTCCCACAAACATTGATGAGCAACGGTCTGGTATTTTAGGAGTCATTTATGTAGAGACATCTGACAACATGCTGCGTAATGCTTTGGAAGTGGCCCAGCATTCTTGAACACTGCTTAACTCTAAGGGAACATTCTTACTCAGCTTTGCTTGTAAATCTATTAAGCCTCTCGGGGGGCATTGGTGACTTTTTTGTCTCAAGCATGTACAGCTACTACCATTACTGTACTGGTTCCAACCAGCTCTGCCATAGCAATTTGGTTATATTTCTAGGTGTTTTTTGGTTAAGTTACTCTTGGTCTCAAGTCCAGTTACATTCACTTTTTAATGGGTGGATCCAGTGTTAGTACCACCAGTCACAGTAACACTGTTGTTTCACCACAAATATGACGTTTTGATGTCAGTGTTGTTTTAGTCTGATAAACAATGTTTAAATGAATATGGTAAATAGACTGCATTTATATAGCGCTTTTCTAGTCTATTGACCAGTCATCAGTGTTTGTTTCAGGAGCAGTTAGGAGTTTAGTGTCTTGCTTAATCACTCTCTTTGGATGAGCCGGGGATGAAACCAGTAGACCAGCCACATGGCTCAGGAGGCACAGTGGTCTAAGTATATTAGGTAGGTCAAGGTATATTTGCAGCCTGCTTATTTTGGTATCTTCAGTAGGTGAAAAAACTGAGAAAGGCAACAAAACTACTGAGGTTAGGGTTTGGTTACCACCTCCCAACCTGTGTGCTCTTCTGATAAGGGCAAGGCATCCTTTGACATTTTTGCTATGTTACTTGTAACATTTAAAGTAAGATACCTAACCCTACTTCTTATTACTTCTTATTATCAGAACACTTTGTGAAATGTTCACGAACAAGACTGAATTGTGGATTTTATTAGTAGTTAGGGCCAAAAGGCCTGTTATTTTAAGTCAGAATGATATAAACCAAGGAAAACCATCAAACCCTAACTTTACAGCAGCTGGAACCAGCAATTTTTGTTAAATTTTTCTTAACTAATCATTTGATAGTCTTGTCGTTTCATTTTACATTCAGTGGAATATAAAATTTGATAATGTTGACAAATGTTTTACCTTGTTTGGTGTAGGGGCCAAGAAACACTGAGAAGGATAATCCATGAGAAACTAAGCGTTATTCATCTCAATGGAGTGGGGTCTTTCTTTTAGTACACACAAATTTCAGCTCCTGCGTCTGTTATTAAATGATCCAGAGTCTTGGCTGCAGTTAGGCAGCATAGTTTGACTCTGGGACAAGCCTGGGCGGAGAGGAGCGTGGGAAGCGCTCAACCGGTTTAGCACCCCAGTGGCATGAACAGAGATGGGGGAGTAACACATGGGTGGATGAGGTGAACGGAACTGACTAAGTTACACGTGGGAGAGAAATGTCGGGAAAGTGATTTCCCTCGTGACTGCAGGCCTATGTTGTTGTTTTGTGGTTTTGTTTACCAAGGTTTGGATGACACACAATATTTTGCTTTTACTTCAGTTTTAACTTATCCTACAACACACTTTTAAAAAGACTGTATAACATTTGTGGCTACAAGCAGCTTGTCATCTTTAATAATTCACATTACAGCACCTCATCATAACTGTCCCCCCCTTCCCACACACACACACACACACACACACACACAACTGGTAATTTACTTACTCTGCACTTAATTGCAGATAACAACTAATGGAAATATGGCTTCCTGCCAGGAAACTTAAAAGAAAAGAGGAAAAGAGATTGCCCCTGCCAAGACTGTAGTGTTGATACAGTGCATTTTTAGATCCACATCTGCTTTTCTAACAGTGAGGCTACCAACACTGACTTTAATACTTGAACATGAAGATTCAAATTGCAGTTATGTACATATAGCAATTTAAGTACCATGTTTTTGCATGGGTTTAGTTCTACTATTGTAAGCAAATGAAGCCAGCACATCAAGGACTGGCATCCCTATATCAACTTCCGATCTACACTGGCTATTTCCGAAATTCACGGGCTAGATCCTCTGAAGGACCTGGCCCGTGAAGGAGTGTCCCCGATACGGCGTGAAGGACATGCTGAACCTGTTCCACCCCGACACAGGACAGTCTAGAGCTTCACCACAATTAATAATGCATTTGTGATACTCTTTTCAAGAGAATTCAAGTTCAAGTCAGAAATTTCCATGGTTATCATCAGAAAGTAACAGTATAAAGTAATCAACTTGGAATGACTGCATGCACATATTTGATTGGCCAATGCAGTGCGCAGCAGGATGATGATGCATTGTGTTGAGCCAGCGCAGTGGTCTTATTAAAATTCCACTGACCATCAGAACCTGGCACTGCCTTTTCTGTCACTGCCTGACTGCCTTTTCTTTCTCCATCAAAAAATATAGACGCATGCTTGTAGAAAGCTAACCAAAAATAGCAAGGCTTTATTTTCTCATTTTTCCAAGTTCCTTGCATAATGGAAATTACGTTCAGTATCCAATACTACAAGTGGTAAACTGAGAGAGGTTCCACAATACACACGTTTATAGTTGTGGACTATCTTTTTTTTTTTACAGATACATGTACCCAGTTAATAGTAAATAGAGTTGGAAAGTTGGAGGAGCTATTATGGGCACCCTTGATTCTGGAAGTCTGATACATTTTTCCCATAGACAACATTGTGTGACTCCTAGTTGGAACACTTCTCCAGCTTGGGTAGACATGAATCAGAGATTTTAAATGTTTTTTTCATTGATTAAAAATTGAAGGTACAAGCTTGTATAAACTTCAGAGAGAAATTAACTCCCAATGTGCATTTCTGCTAGAAACATCCAGTCACAGAGCTAAAATTATGTTACATGCTCTGCAAATGGTGGGAGGAAGCCAAAACTTTATGGTCTTGAGAAAACAGTCTGCATGTGAATTAAAGTACATCTGAATTGTGGATAAATATATTTCTACTTATACTACTATGATTTGCGCCTCTGACTGGCTTCTTCTCCATAGCAATGGCCAACAAGTTGAGGGTCATGGGTAATCGTAGTATGTAGAGCTGTCCGCCATGCCAAACTAAAGGAAAAAAAACAGAAATTGTGAAGTGAGTTGCTGGTTCCTGCAATGTTTTAATGTTGTGGCCATCGTTTTTTATTATTTAAACTTTGTGTCTGTTTTGGCCCGTCTATAGCCAGAAACGGGCAAGGCTGTTTGGAAGATATATACTTAGGATTGATTTGACAAATTGATATGTTGTAAACTGAGATCTAAGGCAGTGTTGTAGAAAGTGCTTGTATAGCAGAAATCAGACTGTTGGGAAATGGGACTTCTCTAACTGAACAAATTTGGGCAATGTTTGACTTCAATACAACAAACTGACAGAAAGGAACAAGTGTCCATTTACTTTTGTTTGCATTCGGTGAGGTGGTAGTTGGGTGTGTTGGCCAACAAATCTGCTCAGTCTTGCAAACTTTGTCCATCTGTTTATGGGACAACTGTTGCAACACAGACTGAAGAGTGATTACAACCCCAAGGTTGTGACAGCATGGACATCTAAAGGACAGATAACCACTTGATAAACAACATGGAGTCACTGTTGTTATGTTAACCTCATGCTGTTATGCAATAGAGAATATAAAATATAAAAGACTATTTTACTGTTACTGTAGATATTTTATTTAATGTTGAGAGTAATGCTTCAACAATATGCAGTATATAGTTTCAAATCATCACAATTAAACTGGAAACAGACAAAGACAAAAAACACAGTGAAGTTGGAAGCAACAGTAGCAGTGATTTGATTAGAACTGTGGTTGAATGCAGCCCTAAGAGCTGTGCTGGTGTGAGTCATCATAACCATGCTGATTCCAGTCATGATTCATTGACAAAACAAACACTAGGCAGCAGCAGCAAAATGTACTTTCACCTGCTGTTCTTTCAAACAGTTCACACTGATTGACTGATTTGAACTCAACATAGTTGGACCAATCTCTCAAAAGTACTTTTAAAAGTTGTCTCTTTCCAAAATATAATGTGGGCTTACTCTTTAGCACTAAGACGATCTTAGCTGACTTAAAATGATCAGATGCCTGAGTGTAATATTCTCATGTTCCTAGAGTTTTGGAAAAGTGCTAAGCAAAGCAAAGGGGATGAGGAAGAGGATGTGATCCCAAATGTTGATGGGGAATTGAAACCCAGATCCATAATGCATGTCCTCAATACAACATGCTAAATGACAGCATACCACCCACTCTGAGTCAGAACCAGTAAAGCTTCTGTATTTCTCTTGCAAACAAGGACTTGATATGTATAAACTATTTCACTTTATGTCAATCTACAGGTGCATCTCGAAAAATTTTAATATCGTAAAAAAAAATGTTTCTTCTATAATTCAAAAAGTGAAATGTTTAAATATTCTACATTGCTTACACACATAAAGCCTTTTTTTGTTTTAATCTTGATAATTACGACTTACAGCTAATGGAAATCAAAACTCCAGTATCTCAAAGCTATTTGAATTTTAAATAACACAGAAATGTTGACCTGAGAAGAGCTCTAATCAGCTCCTCTCATTAACTCAATACACCTGCTGAGGTTTCCTGAGCCTTTAATTTCTCAGTGAGGTATTGGTGCTAACCATGCACTTTTCCTAGATAATCAATTTTGTTTGCACCTGTATACAGTGGATACAGAAAGTATTCAGACCCCTTTAAATTTTTCACTCTTTGTTTCATTGCAGCCATTTTCCAAAAATCTAAAAAGTTCATTTTATTTCTCAGTAATGTACACTCAGCACCCCATCTTGACATAAAAAAACAGAAATGTAGAAATTTTTGCAAATTTATTAAAAAAGAAAAACTGAAATATCACATGGTCATAAGTATTCAGACCCTTTGCTGTGACTCATATTTAACTCACATGCTGTATATTTCTTCTGATCCTCCTTGAGATGGTTCTACTCCTTCATTGGAGTCCTGCTGTGTGTAATTAAACTGATTGGACTTGATTAGGAAAGGCACACACCTGTCTATATAAGACCTTACAGCTCACAGTGCATGTCAGAGCAAATGAGAATAATGAGGTCAAAGGAACTGCCTGAAGAGCTCAGAGACAGAATTGTGGCAAGGCACAGATCTGGCCAAGGTTACAAAACAGTTTCTGCTGCACTTAAGGTTCCTAAGAGCACAGTGGCCTCCATAATCCTCAAATGGAAGAAGTTTGGGACGACCAGAACTCTTCCTAGACCTGGCGAAGAGTGGAGAAAACCAGGCACTGCTCATCACCTGCCCAATACAATCCCAGCAGTGAAACATGGTGGTGGTGGCAGCATCATGCTACAGGGGTGTTTTTCAGCTGCAGGGACAAGACGACCGGTTGCAATTGAAGGAAAGATGAATGCGGCCAAGTACAGAGATATCCTGGAAGAAAACCTCATCCAGAGTGCTCTGGACCTCAGACTGGGCCGAAGGTTCACCTTCCAACAAGACAATGACCCTAAGCACACAGAAAAAATAACAAAGGAGTGGCTTCGGAACAACTCTGTGACCATTCTTAACTGGTCCAGCCAGAGCCCTGACTTAAACCCAATTGAGCATCTCTGGAGAGACCTGAAAATGGCTGTCCACCAACGTTTACCATCCAACCTGACGGAACTGGAGAGGATCTGCAAGGAAGAATGGCAGAGGATCCCCAAATGCAGGTGTGAGAAATGTTTTTGCATCATTCCCAAGAAGACTCATGGCTGTACTAGCTCAAAAAGGTGCTTCTACTCAATACTGAGCAAATGGTCTGAATACTTATAACAATGTGATTTCTACATTTGTTTTTCTGTCAAGATGGGGTGCTGAGTGTACATTAATGAGAAATAAAATGAACTTTTTTGATTTTTGGAAAATGGCTACAATGAAACAAAGTGAGAAATTTAAAGGGGTCTGAATACTTTCCGTACCCACTGTATGTAGGGGAGACCGGGTGTGGTTGCAAAAGATTTTTGCTTCAGTAACAATAACTCAATGAATTTGTTAGCTAAAGTTCTGAAATTTTTATACAAAGTAACCACATTTGGTTACTACAAATGGCAACAATTAAATCCTCTACAAGAATATCACAGACCTTGTCACTTGATGTTAAATGCATTGTGTTCCCTACGATGCTGGGTAGGTTGTAACAATCACACAAAAGAATCAAAAATAGATGCCACACTACATGATATGCTTCCAAAACAGGTAGTTAAATAAAAGAACAATGTTTTTCTCTTGCTTGTCTGACTCACAAGCATGTACAGTATGTATGTAAATTTATCTATAGAATAAACTTAAAAGTATACTTAATTACATTTTAGTAGTATGCATTAAAGAACATCCACTGTACAGCCTTAGGTCTAACTAAAAAGGGGGGGAATGTGTGTGTATATTCTTATTCAGAGTCAGTCAGGGCTTGAAGTGGTCCGATATTCACCGGTACGTATACCAGCACTTCTATATCTTACTCTTTGGCGTACCGGGACTTTTTCTTGCGCATAGGCACTTCTCACAAGCTGCCCATACACTTTTCTACCCTCTCCAAATGGTGGAGACAGAGTATGGAAAAGATCAAGTGGCGATACACACACCAACATGTGAATGGGGAGTACTGTTCACAGTGCTGGTAACCCTGGAGTGTGGGTTTGGTGGGCCCAGACTGCATAGGGCTACATGGAAAATATTAAAATCAAGAAAGTACCTAGTTTTATGTATCGTGGATGGTTGTAACAGTTTTTTAAAGTGTTACAACCACCCCACTCCTGTCAGCCAATGTTTAGCTAGCTGTATTACTATAGTGCAGAGGTCACTAATAGGCGGACCGCGGTCCGGATCCGGACCCAGCCGCCGTCCTCTCCGGGCCGCCGACCTACAGCCCATTTATTTTTGAGACTTACTACCTCGTGACGGAGCGTTTCTATTTTAACCCGCGCAGCTTTTCTAGCATTTACTGTACTGGTTTAGAGGACCAGGAAACTCACAGACCAATCGCATGTGCTCCAACCGTCTCATGTGACGCTGCTCAGCCAATCAAATCTGTGCATACCGATGCTTGCGAGTCGAGTCCGCGAGATTCACCAGAGACGTTTTGGAAACACACCCGAATTGAGGAGACGAAAGATAAGAGATTTCACATGACTTTTAATCAAGAATGTACAGATTTTTACATGTACATTCCTCCCACGGGCAGTTCAAAACCAGAATATCTCATAGATCTCCAATATGCTAGCTGGAGCTCACGTTTCTCACTGAACAACAGAAAGTAGGAAAGTGGTAGCTCTGTAAGAGGAAATGAAAGAGAAGAGGAGGCATTACAGCTGTTCATTTGTGTGTTTATTATAAAATTGGTTAAGACTACACTTCATCACT
>NC_060156.1:22413371-22444445 GCF_021292245.1 Micropterus dolomieu | reverse complement strand
GAGACGTTTTGGAAACACACCCGAATTGAGGAGACGAAAGATAAGAGATTTCACATGACTTTTAATCAAGAATGTACAGATTTTTACATGTACATTCCTCCCACGGGCAGTTCAAAACCAGAATATCTCATAGATCTCCAATATGCTAGCTGGAGCTCACGTTTCTCACTGAACAACAGAAAGTAGGAAAGTGGTAGCTCTGTAAGAGGAAATGAAAGAGAAGAGGAGGCATTACAGCTGTTCATTTGTTATGATGTGTTGAGTGTTTATTATAAAATTGGTTAAGACTACACTTCATCACTTCAAGCTACACTTTTTATTACATTTATTCTAAAAATTAGGCACTTTAGTTTACTTAAATTTAGAATTTATTATTTGAATAGTTTATTATTTATTATCCTTCCAGTTTGATGTGAAAACTGACTGAAATATTATTTGATTTGACAGTCCGTTGTTGACTAAAAACATGTGTTGATACAACTATAGGTTATAGTACTGAATGATAACGCAAGTTCGTCGTTTTGATGTTCCGGACCTTTGCTTCAGGAAATTTTCTCTAACTAGACCTCTTTGACATCTAATTGAATACCCCTGCTATAGTGGTTTGAAATTAGAAGGAGGGGGGGAAATGCATCACATGTTGCCCTGAGAAACTACATTTAAATTAAGTCAAACAATTCTATCTGCAATAGTAGAGACACTAAACAAAAAATTGTCTTGGTCAAAAACTTTACTTTCTTACCTCAAAATTAGTTTTTTCTATATGTATTCTAAATGCACCTCTTTCCAGACTTGATAACCACCATGCCTGATTGGGGAGGAAGTAGGTAAATACTGATATGATCACCTAACTTCTATCTTATCTCTATTTGGTGGTGTTACAACTCTCCCCATGTTACAACCATACCCGTCTCCCCTATAGGTTATTTGTCTGTTATTTAAATCCACCTTGACTCTGTTTAAACAGGTTAGGATTTTTCTCTTTGCTGAAAGGAAACGTGCTGGACATTACATTAAATCTGATTCTCATGTTCTGCCTCTAAAACAGTTTATTTTTAACCATGTGTGAGAAAATATCTTTGAAATTAAAGATGCTGTGCTTAAACAGAAATTTCAAGAGACTGCAATAAATACTACCCTGCTTGACCGATTACTGACAAGAAACTGTGGTAATATTCTAATATGAATGACAGATTTCAGCTCCTAAGCGAAGAAATTAGTAAATCCAGACATAATGTTGACAATATCCTTCCAAGTGCAGTTTGTGCAATCACTTCAAATCTTGAATTAGAATTGACTGAGAGTAAATTGAGGCCATTCAGCCTCTGGGAAGTTATTGACCTGCATGACTTCTGTAGCTCTAAAAAGGGAAACCAAAGGGAGTTACCCTTCCGCAGCACAAGAATATGACTAGCCTGGTCGAACGTTTATTTGATCTGGGAACAGTTTGTGAAGCAGCAAGAAAGAACGCGATTAGCTAATCGTGAAGATGGCGATTAAAACGTAGATTAATTAAACAACGCATTTTACCCATTTTAACAGTTGTGCAGTTAAAAATTTATTCCGTTGTTATCCTTGTGTGACAGATCTGCTCGCCAATCACAAGAGCCATACCTCTCCTGTTACTCCTACTCACCAATCCGAGCGGGCACAGGGCGTGTACATTTTACAACAACAAACGAAATCAGAGGAAAACGTGGGATAATGGCGTCAAATGAACAGACAGAGGCAGCGGTTTTGTCCGATGTTAACTCACACTGAAGTGTTCTAGCAGGGGAGCGTTTAGCCTGCCCTACGTTGCTGATGTGTTAATTTGACATTTTCTGTGCTTCAACTATCGGATAACAGCTCTCTGTGAGCCCGTTCAGTTCCACTCTGTACAGGCTACAAGTCCCACATGGAGCATTTCAGAATAAGAGCGTTGTACCGGTCTGATTTTGCTGACTTGTTCAGATTTTGTTGATTTGTTCTACTGTCCTTGATTTTTGTGCTTCTACCATGGTTAAGTAGGCTATGTAGTGAAATTGTGTCTTTTTTTTGTCTGTTTTAACTGTGATCTACTGTTGATATGAGATCGGGAGGGTGTTTTATTTTGAAAGTCAAAAATAGACCAGCAGTGAATATTGAAATTTAGCAAAACTTAAAAAAAAAAATCTAAATATCTGGCAGAAAAATCGCAATGATTTTTTCCCCTAATTAACAACATACTGTTGAGCTGAATTTCCAACTCTAAAGTCTGCATAAATTAGCAGCAGTAATATTGTGCAAGACTGACAATTATAATTAATTTTTTTGACCTGTCAACCAGATTAAACCCTTTTAACAAACTGCAATAATCTTAATTGGATACAGCAGGTGCCTTTTAATATTGTGTAAAAGAAAATGTGGGGCGAATTACCTCACATTTCTCTAAAGCAGTAAATATGCAACCCTGAATGGTGTGTTCCCTGAAGCTTGAGCAGCCCTAATATTTCTGACAAGGTATGTGGGTAGGTAGCTGATATTGTTGTATTTGCCTTAAGTGGCAGAGTTAATATTACAAAAGTAAGACATCTAAAAGAAAACAACACTTGAGTCTATAGATAAGCAATATGGAGCTGAATATATTGACTCACCTTCCGAGAAAGCGTGACAGAGGCACCGTACAGACGGAGGAAGGATGAGAGAGTTTACACAACGCAGCAGAACTAACAGAGGAAACCTCACCCCTGACCCTTGCAAGCAGAGTGGAGTCTCGACCATGCAGCTCAGCATGTGAATCAACAGCTCTGTCCTACCTCCATGGGACGAAAGCACAAACACAGACAAAAGGAGGAAGAGTGTATTTGGATTGCACCTCTCAACTCTTGATTCACCTTCCTTTGCATTTCAACACACTGTTAAACCATTTGTTTAATGTACCCCTAAACCTATCCAAAATAACCTAACCTTAACATAACCTCAACATAAAATAACATACCATACCCTTAATGACAATATTGCACGTTAATCTTATCCAAAATAATTAAACAAAGTTTTGACCAAACAGTATGTTGTTCTGAGATTAAAGCTACAAAGATTTCACCAACTCAGTTGAAAATGGGTATTTTAGTTTCAGAAAATGAATAATAAACAAACCTAACCATGCCACAATTACTTTTCTTTGCTTTGTGTCAAACATTCCAGCCCTTTCCCCAGTGGTTACGACTTGTGCTTCGCATTGGACTTTCTTCCTGATTTGCTGGACTTTAATATGCATTATCTGCCTGAACCTTTGGTTTTGTTTGCTCATACTTGACTTCTTTCTTTGTTTTTATCCTTGCCTGTTTCATGTTCCCGTAAACCTCCCGTAAATGTACTTTTTGATTTAATCACTAAATGTAATTGATCTGAACCCCGCACCCATTTGATAAAAAAATGTTTGCAATCTCATGACTACAAGAACTAAAGGATCCTTAAGACTAACATGGATCGCTTCATCTTCCTGGGCAAGTTCTCGTTCCCATCATTTAACTCAACTCTTCCACAAGCCAATGTAAAAGCGAAGTGTGGTCTTGCATAAGTGTAAAGCCAAACCTGGGCTTCCTCGCTGGAAAGAGGAATCCCCAGAGACAACTATGAGTCAGTCCCCATCAACCAGGATCCCTATATGTCAC
Source organism: Micropterus dolomieu (assembly GCF_021292245.1). NCBI lineage: Eukaryota > Metazoa > Chordata > Actinopteri > Centrarchiformes > Centrarchidae > Micropterus > Micropterus dolomieu. Next base: position 22,440,810 of record NC_060156.1, on the reverse strand, counting down.
TTTTTCAAAGATGCACTGCAGATTACGTGAACTACATTTACAGCTACAATGTGGCTGTTAGAACACTCATCCTTTGTACTCTTGTACTTGTACTTCTCTTTTCAGTCTCGCATAGCAAAAATATTTCCATCATGTCTTCCTTTTTTTTAATGGTCAAAGCATGGCTTTAGGTCAGGGGCGATAATATCAAAAGACAATTGTCTGGTGCATCTGCAGGTATTTTCTAAATTATTGTCTTTTGACTAGTTGGCTTGTTGATAATGTATGTGTTTTTGAAATTCAATACTGATAATGGTCATTAAATTTTCACCAGCAATTTATGATTGTTGTAGTAATTATTGATTGATCTGCCCATTACTTTTTTGATAAATCACTTGATAATGTAGTTAAAAAACAAATGGTTGGATGACCTTTCCTGAACCAAAGCGTTTACCCTGGAAAATTAAGGCTGATCGGCCAGCTGCCATGTTTCCAGTCTTCCTCTGTCCAGTAGGATTATTGTCCCAACACAGTGGCCAGACATTACTTATCCAGACATCTATACATATTTGATCCAATCACCATGTGTTATTAGGCTGTAAATGAAAGTGTTTGTAACATTAGTTAACAGCTTACTGTTTGATCTAGGCTAAGCTGAGATTTAGTTGGAGACACAGTCATGTTTACTGATGTTGCCATACCGTATGACTCCTGCAGCATTTCACTTAAGCTAGCTATCCATCAGTAGTAACTGTCACCAGCATCATTTAGCTATTTACCACACTGACAGTGAATATTCATGTATGTATTATGGGCATAATTACTCAGATTGAAAGCTTTGATTTATTAACACTTTTGGGAAGGACAATGTGTTTTGGCGAAAAATACTAAATGTAGCTTAAATGTAACTTATTGTTGTTTTTAATCCAAAGGGGAACTAAAACTTCTTATATTATTTTTTGAATGCAGTACAATCTAGGCACAGACAGTATTGTGATGTCAGTGATTTTTTTTTTTTATATACAACAGCAATTATCCCAGCTCTTAGTACTGTTCAAAACGGAGAACTCACCAGCACGGTGTTATTCTAGTCCTTCTGTAAAGGCAACAGATTCTTCTGGTCACATGAAAATCCGGTAAAACATCTTGTAGCTTTTTTTTTTTTCTCAGCTCAGACGTGTCCTCTCCAGCTTTGACTTCCTCTTTTGTGGAGACGGCACATTTTGCAATTTCCTTTTCAGGGATCTTTTGAAAGCCGGTGTGTGTCCTAATCTGTTGAGCAATAACTAGGAGGAGAGTAGCCTGGATTCTGCTGTTCATATGATTCATACCATACATGGATCTCTCACACAGCCCTGTATCTATAACATCTAATTTGTACATGCACGCTATAGTTCACAATCTGCTCTGCATCCCACCCTGTTCTGTCAGGTTAATCCTTCCCACCGCCAACAATAATAATCCCTGTTTGTTGAACCAAACTTCTGGTTTATATTATGGTGTCATTGGAGGTTTAATAATCCTAATACACTGTCATGGTGAGACCCCTTGTGGTGACACAGAGAAGCAACTTGAGCTCAAAGTTGTGTGCCTGTGACCCCTATATGTCTCAGAGAAGAACAGAACAGTAGTATTGTTTATTGGTAAGCTTGACCAGTGGGGAAAAAAATGGGATTCTAAAATTTTGGTGGTTTTGATTTGTAGATTTTGAGTGAAAGATTAAACGTACATTAATGGAACAAACATATTCTCCTACTTTGTTTTACATAAACCATAATAAAACATTGGATTATTTAATAAAGTTAAACAGGGCTGTTTTTCTTAGCTCAAGAAAACTGTCACAAGACAGTGAAGATGAATCAGCTTTATTTGCCAGGTATGTGTACACATACGAGGAATTTGACTCAGGATTGAACACTGCTCACGATGTGCTTACTTATACAATAATAAAATAAAATCAGACACAAACTACAGAGTAGACAACACTAATATACACACTATGAACAAAACAATATAGACATATTGACAAATAGTGCAGTAATCAGAGTGCAAAGGATGCAAGAGTAAACTATTCTCATTATGTACATGTTGAAGGTGGATATGATATACAGGTACACATACATGTACACATGTACACGGTGTGATCGAGCATAGTGCAAAGGATGCTGAAAAACATAAATAAGACCTGTGACCTGAGGTAGGTGTGTTGGTATACAGTATATACAATATGACATAGTATGAACAGCACTGAAATAGAGAATGGTGAATAAATAAATAATAAGTGGAAACCAGTAAACAGGTGCTGATTAGAGACAGAGTTAATGGGTCATTGCACAGGAATTGTTCCTGAAATCGGCTGTTCATCAGAGTGATGGCTTGTGGGGAGAAACTGTTCCTGAGTCTGTTGGTTTTGGCATACAGTGCTCTGTAGCGCCTAACAGAGGGGAGGAGCTGGAACAGGTTGTGTCCGGGGTGAGATGGATCTGCAGTGATGTTTCCTGCCCGTTTCCTGACTCTGGAAATGTCCTGAATGGAGGGCAGGTTGGCACAGATTATGCCACAGTCCTGACTGTCCGTTGTAGTCTGTTCTTGTCCTTTTTGGTGGCAGATCCAAACCAGACAGTGATGGAGGTGCAGAGAACAGGCTGGATGATGGCTGTGTAGAACTGGATCAGCAGCTCCTTAGGCAGGTTGAGCTTCCTGAGCTGACGCAGGAAGTACGTCCTCTGCTGGGTCTTCTTGATGATCGTGTCAGTGTTGGGCTCCCACTTCAGGTCCTGGGATATAGTGGAACCCAGAAACCTGAAGGATTCCACAGCAGACACAGGGCTATTGAGTATGGTGATGGGGGGCAGAGTTGGGGGGCTCCTCCTGAAGTCCACGGTCATCTCCACAGTTTTGAGCGTGTTAAGCTGCAGGTTGTTCTGACCGCACCAGAGAGCCAGCTGATCAACCTCCCGTCTGTTGGCCGACTCATCACCGTCCCGGATGAGGCCGATGACCGTTGTGTCGTCAGCGAACTTCAGGAGTTTGACAGATGGGTCCCCTGAGGTGCAGTCGTTGGTGTAGAGGGAGAAGAGCAGTGGGGAGAGCACACACCCCTGGGGGGCGCCAGTGCTGATAGTCCGGGTGCTGGATGTGATGTTTCCCAGCCTCACCTGCTGACTCCTGTCAGTCAGGAAGTCTGTGATCCACTGACAGGTGGAGGCTGGCACAGTGAGCTGGGTGAGTTTGGTGCTGAGGATGTCTGGGATGATGTGTTGAACGCCGAGCTGAAGTCCACGAACAGGATCCTAGCATATGTCCCTGGAGAGTCGAGGTGTTGCAGGATGTGATGCAGACCCAAGTTGACTGCATCACACACTGACCTGTTAGCCCTGTAGGCAAACTGCAGGGGGTCCAGCAGGGGGCCTGTAATGTCCTTCAGGTGGGCAAACACCGGTCTTTCAAAGGACGTCATGACTACAGATGTCAGGGCGACAGGCCTGTAGTCATTCAGTCCGGAGATGGAGGTTTTTTAGGGACTGGGATGACTGTGGAGCGTTTGAAGCAGGAGGGAACTTCACACAGCTCCAGTGATCTGTTGAAGATCTGAGTGAAGATGGGGGCCAGCTGGTCCGCACAGATTTTCAGGCACGATGGTAAGACACCGTCAGGTCCAGGAGCCTTCCTGATCTTCTGCCTTTGGAAGAGGTGGCTCACGTCCTCTTCACAGATCTTGAGTGCAGGTGAGAGGTCAGAGGGGGAAGGTTTGAAGATGGCATTGGAGTGGGGGAGAGGTGTGACTCTGGGCTTTTCAAACCTACAGCAGAAACCATTCAGCTCGTCTGCCAGTCGTTGAGTTGTTGTATGTGCGGAAGGTTTTAGTCGGCACACACATGTCCTCACAAAAACTGATGTAAGATGTCACAGTGTCAGTTAGTTCGTCCAGGTCAGTGGCTGCAGCTTCAAAAACACTCCAGTCAGTGCAGTCAAAGTAGGCCTGTAACTCCAGCTTTGACTCGTTGGTCCATCTTTTCACAGACTTTACAACAGGTTTAGCAGATTTCAGTTTTTGCCTGTGTGTCTGGATAAGATGATCGAGACAGTGATCAGAGAGTCCCAAGGCTGCACGGGGAACAGAGTGATAGGCGTCCTTTAATGTTGTGTAGCAGTGGTCCAGTGTGTCCCTGGTGGGACACTTAATATGCTGTCTGTATTTTGGAAGTTGATGACTGAGGTTTGCTTTGTTAAAGTCCCCAAGAACAATGAGCAGGGAGTCTGGATGTTTTTTTTTCTCCACGTTAGTTATCTGGTCGGCCAGGTGTAGAAATGCCTCACTAACAAAGGCCTGAGGTGGAATGTAAACGCGGTGAATAAAACGGTTTACAGTTTTTACAGTTTAGATTGTATAGAAGCACTTACAGTAACACAATACAGTTTAACAGCACCACAAACTACAGCCTTTTAATTGTTTTTGTTTTCTCTTCAGTTTTAGTGAACTTAAAGAACAAATTACAGATTTTTTAATCAGTTGACTCTAACTTATTATATATTTAAAAAAAACAAATGTTATTTATTTTATTTATAAGATTTGTGTTTATGATATTATTATTCTTCTTTAAATCCACAATACATTTTAAAATTGTTGAATATACAGTAGTATATGTACCTACCATGTTTCGGTAATGGTGCTTCCTATCTTCAAGTCAAAAACAAGCTATTTGCACAAAGGGGTTTCTTCTCTTAAGTAATGTTATTTAATATTTGGGACAGTATGGTATTCTTGCATCAAACCAAATGTAAAAACACCATCTAGGTAAGAGAGAAAGCTTTAAAGATGTAAAACAAAGTAGCTACTACATCTACAGTTTTAAGGTACTTTATTGATTATCTCCATCGTTTAAGTCATTTAATTAAGTAAATTTATTCTACTGAGTTTCAGAGTAAAATTTTGGACTTTACTCCAACACATAATGAACATAATAAACACCATTAAGTACTTTTAATGGATAAGTGATGTAACACTTGTGTTATAGGATTATAACATTTTAAATGCTACATCCAAACTTAATCCAAACATACACCTCAACACTGAGCATTTTCTCACACCACATTCTTTTATTATAGTCAGTCAGATTTGGCATGTAAATGTGCAGACTTGCAAATGGACTGAATACTTTTCTGCTGATGAAGATGCTTCCCTGAGATGTATTGCATAGTCTCGCTCTCGCTCTCGCTCTCGCTCTCGCTCTCGCTCTCGCTCTCGCTCGCTCTCTCTCGCTCTCGCTCTCGCTCTCGCTCTCGCTCTCGCTCTCTCTCTCTCGCCTCTAAAATCTAATGCAATCCAATACCTCCACCATAAATTCTATCTTTACACAGATGAAACATCTCTCAATGTTACGCAGTCCGTTTCAACACCACTGCAAGCTACAACCTCAATAATAAACAACATATTTAAACCAATACCTCTCTGACAGTGTTAATCAAAACTCAACACATTATTATCTTTGTAAAGGTAGAATATACGGATTAGCACATACAATATAATTTAAAAGTAACAAAAATACTTGTGTATGTCTCAGCCGAGGAGGACAGTGGGTAACAGCATGTCACTGTAGCTGAATGCAGCTACTGAAACATTGAATGCCTGTAAAAGGAGTGTTGAACACCAAACATGGCGTGGTGGTGCCACCGCATGACATCACATGCACACAATGCATGAAAGACTAATTTGATATAACGGCAAACACATTTAAGAACATCTTTGTTTTGTATAAACTAGCAGAGTTAGAAAGTGCTGTTCTGCCGAGCCAGAAAGTAATCCATTTTCGTATTCCTTTTAGGTTTGAAGAGAGCATAGATGAAGACCAAGACCACAGTGAGGAAGCAGGACACAGCCACTGCAGCTACCACCAGCCATGTAAATGTGGGGTCTGCGAAGGGAGAGGCAGAGGTAAATTAATGTTTTGATACAGAGGCCACTGGTTGCTATGATCATCACAAAGAATAACTCCAGTGTATTAGAACATGGTTTGGCGATTGGTTATACTAGTTATGAGTATTTGCTAAGATCTTGGAACATGGTGACATTGACAAATTTAGAGAAACACAAGCAGTCACCCAATCAGATGGGTTTCAAACTAACCTCCACACACACAACTCTGCAATAAGGGATTACTGGCTCCATCCAAATAAAGTTGTTTTTAAAAAAATCTGGCTAAACTGTTGGCTTGTTTACAGCCTGTCTAATCAACTGACCACTCGTGTTTCTGTCAGACATCATTGATATTGTTGTGTTCCCAGATCTCAGCAATCACTTCAGTGAGTTCAATGTTATCTGTCTCATGTGGTGCATTTTCAAAGATAACAAAACACGGTATTGCCATGATTCTCTTCCTTATAAACAAACATGACAAACATAGATTAGTAAATAAAAAAACAAAACAATTATAATATTACTTGTATAACACCACCTGCAAAATGTTCTTACCTACATGTCAAAGAAAAACACAAGGCCTCAACGCAACGATAGCCACAGTGACTAAAACATTACATACTGCTTAGCATGTGCTTCATGAATTTTACATGAAAACTTTTTGATAATCCTGATTTCAAGTGTTTCGGTAGAGCGATCTCTCACACACACACACACACACACACACACACACACACACACACACACAACTCACCCTCTAGTCGAAGCTGTGCAACAACTTCCTGTCTTCCACCTTGGTTCTGAGTGACACACTTCAGCTCTGTCTCCACGTCTTCTTCCGTTATCGCTACAACAATTAGCTTCAACTCAATCTGGCAGCCCCCAGACACCTTGGTTACCCTAGAGACAATGTTTTTATGGTTAGGCGGGTCACACTGCAAAACGCAATCAGAAGTACCTCAAGGCTGAAACTGGGCAAGATGTCAGTCTAATAATACTCATATATTTAATCAGAGGTTAGAAGTCCTAATACACAGAAAGGGACAATCAAAATCAAGAAGGTACAATCCAAAGTGCATCCTCAATAGCAGCGTGTAGAGGTAATATCACTTGTAACAGTGTTTTGATTATTTGTGTTTAGTATTTACTGTTCTATATTTACACTGGAAGAATTGCACCAAATATTGAAGGTCCTTATAATGACATACATTTGAAAGCTTTCAAATTTGATTGTAGTTTTCAATCTCTCAAGTAGTTGCTTTGACCTCAGGTTTCAGTACTGAGAAAAAATATCAATCGTATCAACAATTACCTCCTTCCCCCCTGCAGCGCCCGCCCATCAAGGTATGATGACTCCACTGATTGGCCATTGACCAGCCAAGTGACCACAGTGGAACCTGCTATTTGACATTCAGTAAGCACGTTGCAAAACAACTCCAGTCCTGAACCTAAATGAAGTCAGAGGTTAGTCAACATTAGACCTTTGTTGAATCGAAATATGAAATGTATTCATTAAATAATTTTGATTTATAAGGACTAATCATTTTCATCACTCACCATGCAGACTTTCAAAAATGGTTCCATTCAGTGGCGAGACAATCACAGGTGGTTGAATTATTGGAGCTGAAAAAGAGAAACACATTTAATCGGTAATATCAATTGGATTTTCCCCACAGGGAAATTTGGAATCTACAAGGGAAAACATTAACACCCAAAAAACTCACTGTGTACTGAGCTGTAGCTGCTGCTAGTGCTGCTGATCAGCCCTGGGTTAGAGGTCGTGGAGAGGTCAGGCACAGTGGTGGTGATTGCAGGATCTAGACCTTCACACATGCACACAAATTTAGACGGGTGTTAACACGGCCAAACAAACTTCAAATGACAGAAACAGTGACTTATTTCACACAGTAGTAATTAATGCCAGGTAACTGTTTTTGTAGCCAGTGTGTTGCACTTATTAGGCCAGTAGAGGGCAGAGCATGCTAATAATATGATTGGAGAGGTATTTTACATTAACCACAAAACAAGTAAAACCTTATAGCCTGCCCTAGATGCACAGTATGTTCCTCAGTGGGACTGCTCATTAAATAAGTGATAAAAGTGTTGTGACGTCGCACATCACCCAGCTTGCTCATTACCCACCTTGCACACGCAGCAGGATGGATCTACTGACTTTGTACTGCTGGTTGTTGATGAGCACTCTGAGCTGGCAGGTGTAGACACCTGCATCGGTTTGCTTCACTGCGGGGATCATTAAGTCCCCCTTTTGCTGGCGCAAGGAGCCCGGTCTGCGTAGCTGAAGGGGAGTGGGGCTGGAGTCCTGTCAGAAAGCAATATGCTGCGTCAGTCATGGAGAAGGAGCAAGGCACTAACACTGAAAGAGAGTTCGATCTAGCTGGGGCCCCTCGTGCTCCAAATGGTTACTTAACTGGCGCTGTATTTAGTGAAGTTCGATGTATCCACATAACAGGAAGATGTTTAGTGTGCTACAGTATTGGGTGAGGTTATCATTGTATCAACAAACACATTGATGGCTGTTAACCAATATTACTTTTGTAGACCTCTAGTGGCAGCAACGTTTTTGGGGGGAAGTGATCTTTCTCTACACTAGTGTGTGTGTGTGTGTGTGAGAACTTTTCTCCCCTTGAGCTACAGTGCCTGGTGACAGACATCACAGTATCTCACTATGATAAATAAATGTTACCTTTTTTTGAGCTGCTTGCTGAGATGAGTTGCACCACAGTTTCCCTTCATGAAGTGACTCAAAATTGTGCACATTTGTAAAGCTCTCTGTCAAGTCAATTTTATACATGTGGCCCAGAATCAAAAATTTGTTTTAAACAAATTATTAAATAATGTTTGTTTATGATGATTTATTGATTAATACATGAATTATTATTTCTAAAATACTGATTGAAAGACAGACAAAAAAATATTGTTTGTAACAAGTTTCTGGTTCAAAAAATGTCAGCATTTAAAGGGCCGAACATTAGTTTTAAATGATTTTAGTCTCACTAACTGATAAACTCATCATTGAACTATTGGTGCTGATCGACAACCAAAGTGTTTTCCCTCTCACCTTGTGCCACTGTATGAGTCTGTCTGTCTTGTTGAAGTCACTTAGAGATGGACATTTTAATGGCAAATTCTCTCCCACTGTGGCTGAGACTGGATAGGACAGTTTCTCCATGTCAACATAGCTGGACTCGTACACATGCAGCATGATGCTCCCAGTTACACAGTAGCTTTCATTTCTGGAGACAAACGTGAGTACAAAAATATTAAATCACGGGTAGCAAGTAAAGAATTAATTATTCACCTAGAAGGTTAGAATCCTCATGATGGCAAGCACCTGCCCCACTGAAGTGTCTTTAAGCAAAAAAAACAAATCTTTGCTAGTTTGAGAGATGCTGTTTTGTAGCCCACTCTAAACCTTGACATCTCTACAGAGTGAGTCAAGAGAAAGGACAACCGTTGGAAAATTAAGAGAGCGTCACAAAAGAGATATTTGGTGCATTTTCAGAATAAGTCTCAACATCAAAGAATTCAAGTTTTGACGTTTTCTACCATAACATCTCCAACGTAACAACAAGAAGTTATAGAGTAGTATAATAGTATAGAGTTAGTAGTATCATACTATACAAAAACAGACAAGGGGACCAAACAAAAATATTACACTAGTTATTACATTAACTCATTTGTCTTTGTGTTAATATGATCCCGTAGGTATCCAGGAATTGAGCGAAAATGGGCAATTAAACTAACAGCATGTGAGGGGGCGCTGTTTCCCAAGCTCTGTTTGAGGGGAGACCCACAGTCTCAGACTCTGAAAACCCTGCTATATAACATACAGTTTTAAAAAAAAAAAAAAGCTATTTTAATTTTTTGTCTTTTTATTGAGCCTTTGGAGATAAAACTTCATTTTGCAGTGGTTTCCAGACAGATTACATGCATCTTGGAAAAACCTTTCGCTAAAAGAAATTGTCTAATTATTATATATTGGTTGCAAGACTGTAAAATGACTATCTGCAAATGAAGTTCAGTAGAGCATAAAGAAAAAGGGCAGTACATGTGAGGTAGATGTACCTGTAAGTGCAGATATATTTCCCTGAGTCTGAAGCATGAGCAGGAAGGAACCACAACTGTTTGTCATGCTGCTGGACACGTCCCTCGCCATAATAGGCCACACCCTCTGTACCATTGTCCTTGTGGATGAGGTACTTTGCTGTTGGGGGAGCGATGTTCCGTACTTTGAGCACCCTCATGAACGTTGGGAAGGAGAGGATTATGGCCTCGCCCTCCACTCTGAATATCATCACCTCTGGAGACACCACGTGGCAGCCGTCTGCAGGAAAAACGGGAGGAAATTTGTGATTTTCTTTGTAGTCAGTTTTGGTCCATTTCACAAGTGAAAGAGAGAGAGACACATATATTTTATATATATTAGTGTGTGTGTGTAGCTTCATAATATACTACATTCTTACCTTTCATGGGCAGAGGAGGTAGTCGACTTCCATAAACATATTCAATGGTGAGCACAGCAAACATCAATACCAAACAGACCATGATGGCAGTCTGCAGTGACACAAGAATCAAAATAAAAGATCCACTGACAAGTAGACTAGTAGTGATATTTAACTAGTCAGCCACCTGAGAGAGCGAGATTTGTTCAGTTCCTTTCAGTGAAAAGTATTGAGTTTAATACGTTAATTTAAAGCTGAAGTATGACAGAAGACCAAACCAGAGAAAAAACAATCACAGTAAAGATAACATAATATAAGAGCTCTTCAATAGTAATGGAGGAAAACTAAAATGTTAGTCATGCCTGGTACTGGGATTTTACTGATGTTGATTCCTCAAGCAGCTTGGAGATGTCTAGCTTTAATTTAAACTCTTTGAGGACTTGTGACATCAAGACTTGTCACTGAAAAGCTCATCCCACCCCCACGCTTTGTAGCCAGATTTAACCGGATGATTAAAGGCCACTTATATCAGGGGTCAGCAATATATTAATAGCTAATAATCATAATAAAATAAAACATTAGTTTTTAAATAATTATGTATAACAGTTTCAACTGTTTCAGAAAACACAAAAGAATGTAATAAATTAGAATAGATGGTCTTTGTGTGTGTGTGTGTGTGTGTGTGTGTGTGTGTATATACATAGAGAGAGATAGATAGATATATGTATGTATGTGTGTATATACACACACACACACACACACACACACACACACACACACACACACACACACACACACACACACACACACACAATGTAGTGACTACAATGGTAGTCACTACATTGGTTAATTTGCATTCAGGTGAAGTCCTTACTGGGATATTAAAACATGAAACCCATGATCATGTACTAAATATATCCTAATATTCCTGGATCAGTGTGTCATCAAAGGGCAATCCGATTCATAAAATGTGTTTTTGTCATTGTTTTAAATGAATATTTATGCATATGAGTCACAATGCTGTAAACATGATGTGTGGGATTAAATGGAAACTTTCACACATGGACCCCCATAGTCAATTAAAAATGTAATCAATTAATGCAAACAAATATACTACCTGAGCTTATTTTTGATGATCAAACTCCTGACAATCAGTGATATCTTACGCAGGGAAGACACATTATGTTACTGTATGTAGGAGTTTAATTCCACTGTCTAATAAGAGGGAGATAATGAAGCAGTTTCAGTAGTCCTCATGGCAATACCTTTGCTTTTATTGTAAATGTACTATTGTGTTTTTATGACAAAAATAGATATGTACATAAACTATATGTATTTATGAATTATGTGAAGATATTCACTGATTGAAATGTAGAAGGCACAGACATATTTAAATATCTTCTATAATGGACATTCATTTTGTCAAGTTTATATACAAATTAATTTTGCATTGTTGGATATAAACATTAAGCTGTTGGAAATTAATTGAAGACGCTCTCACATTCATAGGCCATACACAGTGTTTGCTCAAACATAAATATAAGCAGTTGTACAATATTCAAAAGTAGCAATACTACAATGTAAAAGAATACATATAAAAGTAAATGTCTGTGTATAAATATATAAAATTGTATTTTAGATATAACCTGTATACGGTATAATACATAAAAACAATACTTATCCACTATAAAAACTAATAACACTAATTAACATAAAAGACATACATACTTTCAATACATGCACACACACATAAACATACATACATACTTGCAGTATGTAAGTACGTAGATATAAGCAGTACAGTATACTCACTGTGTACAGGTGAGCGTGGCGGTCCCTGGCAGTGTGACAGTGATAACAGGCACATGTGGTGACAGCGTGGACTGTAGCAGCATGTGGTCAGTTTCCTGTTGGCTTAGGGGGAACCTGCACTCTTTTCAAGGTTCCCACCCCTCAGAGATGGAAATTTCTCAGGTTTCCCAATGTAACGCAGTGTACTACACAGCTCACCACTCAAGTCTGCTGACTCCTCAACTCACACTCACAAAGTATATACACAAACTTAGACACATGCTGCACATTGTGGGAGATGAGCTAGAGTTACTGACCACATAAAGATTTTCTGCATGTTCATTCTGATAAAAAGGTGTGTTTACGGCTGTTGTGGCTGTCCCTCTGACATCATCTGCCTCTTGCGTCAGTGGTGGACATCTCTAAGTTTGTTTTAGCGCAATGACACAAACATACATGCACATACACGCACACACACACACCCCAACTATCCACCTATTGGGATAATCATTTACATACACACACACACATCACAAAAAACATTTTCTCACCACTAGTCTCTAGCCATGCATATAGATTTGGTTTTAGTTTTTGAGAGATTTGTTTCTGACATTTCTGTTGCCATACTAATACAACGGAGGAGTACAGAATTGCATTTTTGGTTCTGAAATCAGCAAACGGTTCTAGTTGTAGAAAAACAGTAGTCAATGGAACTACTTTCTACCTAACGTTTCTATTTTCTTACTATTAGTGAGCTTTGGAGTTGGTGGTAAATGTATTTTTGAACTTCGGATAGAGCAAGGCTAGCTTTTTACCCAGGCGTTCAGTCTTGATGCTAAGCTAGGCTAATCATCTCTTGCTCCATAATTGAAACACAGACATGATATTGGTACTGATTCTCAAAATGTTAGTATACATTTAAGTATTGGTTCAGCATTAAAGTTGAGTTTGAGTTACTCTTTTGTTTACCCCTTTGTCAGCAAATTATTATTTAAGTAGTATTTGTTAATTTATTATTATAAATATTTTTTTCCATTGGTAAAAATGAATGTACTGTCCATTAATTAGAACATTCCCAAAGACTGTACATTTCTAATATTCTGATTGTCATTTTGATTGTCAATTTTGTCAACATTTTTCAGTATTTACCTCTTTTACTTTACATTGTCATAGTTATTTTAAGCTTTAAAACTGATCATGGTGGGATTATTTTATGTGGCCCTTTAACTAGTTTCCTAGCTGATGACTGTGCATGTTTTCCTGTCCGCCGCTAAACTTGCGTACTGCTGGACTCATCAACACATATATGAATATATGCTCAAGGACCTCTCGCGGTTGCTGTGATTAACAATTTTTGAAATAACTATTTTATTGACTACTCTTGATTTATACCACCAGTAATGCAAATACACTTTTTTTTACGTATTTAATTTATTAAGGTAAGTAAAGTCATAGTTGGGGTTTATTTTCACACAGGATACGAACAGCAGTCTCGAGGATGAAAGTTCTGTGTTTGTTTGACCCATTTAGTCACACCTTATCTATATGCAGACTTTCTCTCTTTATACTATGCTACCTGACATTTTTCTGTATTACATTTGTTCATTACTTGCCAACTCTGCACAATACAGGCCAGTAGAGACTAAATAGTATAAAATGACACTCAAAAAGCAACAAAAAGTTGCGAAATGACAAAAGACATGGCGTAGATCTGCACTAACACAGAATTTCCTCTTTGTCTGTCTGACTATGCCAATTGTCTGAATCCATGCATGTCGTGTTGCAATGATGGCAGATACGCAAAGCCAGACAGACAGACAGTAGCTTGAGTTAGCCTGGCAAGCTAACAGGCTTATTTTTTGAAACACAAGGAAAATATAAGCCTGCTGGAAATAATGTCAAATTTATTTTAGTGTTGTTAAATGACGACAAAGATTGTCAGAGATATGTTACAGAAAAACGGAAGCTTAACCTGATTGGTTAAATATAATGATATTGAATACATTAGAGGGACAAATTGCAGCATGCTATGTCTTGGAGCTTGTATCTACTGCTTGTACTTCATTAGTTTTATTCCTCAGCACCAGCGATAGCTTGTACTTTGTACCTACTAATTGTGCGTTATTATGTATGAGAATATGTTATCTCAGGAATGCATGAGGGATTTTATTTTTTTTATTTGGCACAAACATCCACTTGGACTCAAGGATGAACTGATTATAAGTTGGTGGTCAAAGGCCAAAGCCCACAAAACATGAGAATTTATTTACCATATCTCATAGTTAGTCACACAATTAATTGGTGACACTGTTGACTCAAAGGTCACTGTGACCTCAAAATTACCTAATTATCATAACTCAAGAATATAATGGTAAATATGACAACATTACAACGTAATAACATTTTTGTACTTAAAAGGACAAAGGTCAGTTTCACTGTGACATGATAATGTCCTATCATTTGACTGCAAACAACATTTTGGAGTGCACCTAGATGATAGTGATCCTGTGAGTGAGTTTCACCTACAGCTCACAGAGAAAAGAAAAGCACCACATTTTGTGTAGCTATATTCTAAAGTTCCTTTTTACATAGTAATACAGTGCATGTGTACCTGTTTAGCCAATGCAACTATTATAATCCTTCATTAATCCATCCAACAATATACACTATAGTGCCTGGCTCGCATTCTCCGCTCTTATTCATCCCGAAGGTGTTCTGTCGGGTTGGGACTCTGTACAGATCAGTCAAGTTCTCCACACCAAATTCTCTCATCCATGTCTTTATGGATCTTGCTTTGTGCACTGGTGCACAGTCATGTTGGAACAGGAAGGGGCCATCCTCAAACTGTTTCCACAAAATTGGGAGCATGAAACTGTCCAAAATGTCTTGGGATGCTGAAGCATTAACAGTTCGTTTCACTGGAACTAAGGAGCCAAACCCAACCCCTGAAAAACAACCCCACTGCATAATCCCCCCTCCACCAAACCTTACACTTGGCACAATGCAGTCAGGCAAGTACTCTTCTGTGTCCAGTGGCGGTGTGCTTTACATCACTGCATCAGATGCTTTGCATTGCACTTGGTGATGTATGGCTTGGATGCAGCTGCTCGGCCATTGAAACCCATTCCATGAAGCTCTCTACGCTCTGTTCTTGAGCAAATCCGAAGGCCACACGACGTTTGGAGGTCTGTAGCTATTGGCTCTGCAGAAGTTGGCGACTTCTGCGCACTGTGAGCCTGCGCATGCACTGACCCTGCTCTGTGATTTTATGTGTCCTACCACTTCGTGGCTGAGTTTCTGTTGTTCCCAATTGCTTCCACTTTGTTATAATACCACTAACAGTTGACTGTGGAATATTTAGTAGTGAGGAAATTTCACGAATGTCCTTATTGCATAGATGGCAACCCATCACCGTCCCACTCTTGAATTCACTGAGCTCCTAAGAGGGACCCATTCTTTCACAAATGTTTGTTGAAGCAGTCTGCATGCCTTGGTGCTCGATTTTATACACCTGTGGCCATGGAAGTGATTGGCACGCCTGAATTCAATGATTTGGAGGGGTCACCCAATACTTTTGGCAAAATATATATTCATTCATAGTTCCATCAATATAACAATGACTTCCATAATAATAATAATTGTTAGCATAAACAATTACATCCACACAAAGTAATAGGGTTTAATTTTATCAATACACTGAATTTGGATTACTTTAGTAATGAAATTGATTAATTTGGATTTACTTTTAACTTTTAAAAAAATAAAATCAGAAGGCTAACATTGTGTCAAAGAGTTTTTAAGTTAGTGTTGTCTGCAAGTTACATTTTAATTGTACTCAAACTCCAGTGAGCCTTCCTGGCTTTGTGTCTAAAAGGCAGTAACATTAAACACAAGTATTTAATGTAATTGACTGTGGCAGACTGTGCGTGAAGAAGTAAAACTTCCCTGTATAAACAAATGTTTAAAAACAGCTGTGAAAAATGTTGTGTGATTCAGTGTTCTGTCATCTACCTGTGTAGAAACTACGGTGTCCACCATTGTGCATTCCTGTGCATTACTCACTATGGCTGACATATTGATCATAAGTAGTTTTTAATTATGCAAGCTGTGGGGTGGCATGGTTGTCATGAAAACAATCCCATAACTACGGAAGGATCATGTGCATGTCGTCATCTCTCATTTTATTCAGTCTGAGGCAAAGCCCAAAAGTTTTCTTTGTTTAAAGTTGTACTTAGAGTGTTTGGATTAACAGTGATTGATTGTAAGCAGAACCAGCCCTTTTAAACAAAAGCCACATGGCTAACAATTATCTGCTTTAATGGACAGAGATTTGGTAAAATAATGTCATCCTATCAGGGTGCAGCCACCCTGTGATGTGTGTTTTAGCAAATACTTTAGGTTATCATCCTGTACATATCTGTATCCACTTCCTGTATATGATGACTAACCTGTACTACTTGTTACTTGTTAAGATAAAGAGCTAAATACCAGCACATAACAGTTATAAATAAAATAATAAAAAATAAAAAACAAATTAAAATAAAACAGTTTAGACTCTGTTCTGCTACTTCTGCTCAGATTTCCATGCATGAGTAGCTGCATCCTTTGTCGTCTTCTGCCCATCAACCTTTGCACAACCCAAGACATGTAAACAGACTTTAATGTGTAAAATCAGTGAAGCTTCTATAATTAATCTCATTTTCATTTAGCCATTATTACCCCTGACCTCCTTGTTAATGGTAATGCTTTTAATGTGGTTTGTTCGTTGACCTAAAAGGGTCAGCTAAAAGCCTAAGAAATAATGTCTATTTTTTGTTAGAAAACCAGAAGAATAACAAAAAATTTAAGATTGATTTCTCTTGTCTGTGTTTTCAAACAATCAGAACTTTTCATATTGTGATGACAATTTACCTGAAATGAAGTGGGAACTTTCACTTCTTCAGATTCTGATTATGCCTGAGCCTCTAGGACAGTGGTCGGCAAGTCAGTTTGGCACCTTCTCAGGGTATAAAATAAATAACAATAAATCAGGAGTAATGAAAGGCAAACCCCCCCCCCCCAGTCTTTTCTCCATTTCTTGTGTCAAAACAGGGATTTACTTATTTAGATATCAAAATGACCCTTACTATTGATGAAATTATTGCCAATTATAACCCTCTCACAGAGGCAGTTATACAGATGGAGTAAATTACCCATATCTTTAATTGGATGTATTAACATCTTAAAAATGACAATAATAAGTACATTTTTGTATCTCTTCCAATAAATCCCCCAAAAACATCTCGAGCTTTATTTGGAATAACAAGCGCCCACAACTCAGGCTGTCCTTATTGAATCTGCCATATGATGGAGGGTCTTCCAAAGGTAAAGTGTCTGATTTATATAATGAAAATTAATTTATGCCGTTTAAAGATCTAAAAAATAAATATGGTATCCCAGCTAAACATTTCTTTAAATATCTCCAAATTACAAGTTATATTATGTCTAAACAGGGTAATAGTTTGACACTTCCCCCTTTGTAGACATTAGAATTTAGAAGCTAAAGGGCAAGTGTCTGTGCTATATAATTTGTTTGTGAGTAAATCCAAACAAAAAGCCTGCTCAGTGACCCAAACTGTTACTACAAATACCATTCTGCTACAATATAAATGGCTGAGTAGACAGTACATCACGCCAGCCTGGCTATTTTAAATGTAACAGTCAGAAAGGTTCACTGTTCCACTGCACATGGGATTGTCCTCACATTATTTATTTTTTTGGAGGAGGGTACTTAATCTCATTAGTCACATTGTTGGTAAAAAATCTACCTCTTAATCCCAAGCTATGTATCATGAATATTTACGCTGTTTTTTTTTCCGATTTCAAAGAATTAAAAATCTTTACTTACTGCCTGCCTCTTGAAAGCTAAATGGTGCATCACTCGTTCCCCGTAGCAGTGCTAATGTTCAGTCTATGTTTGTTATTTTAATATTACTGCTATTTTATAGATATTGTACCCTTTAAATTCCTTTAAAACAATAAATATATATTTTGTGTGGCACGGGGCCATTCTTTTTAAAATTCATTAGATGGCAGGCCAGAACATAGTAAAAGGATAATTAAAAATAATTTCTCAGTGTGTATCCACATCCATCAACCTAAGGATGCTTATTTTCATTTCCCCAGCATCCCCAGTCAGAAGAAATTCCTGCACTTCTGATTCAGGGGAATCCAGTCTCACATTTCCTAATAGATATTTCAGAAGTGTGTTAAGCTAGCCACAGTCTCTTTTGAATGTCCAAGCTCTTAATTCAACTTGAAAGAAAGCATTGCTGCAAAAAAAAGCTTTTGTGCACTTTTATTTTGTAGGCAAATAAGTAAAGAGGAAGAGGGAGATTATGTAAGTAACTGTTGCTGTCACGACTGAGATCTATTTCAGCACCAGCTGCTATCAAAGTATTCTGGCCGTGGGCAAGATATTGTTGCTGGAGGACCAGTTTTGGCCCACGGGCCGCCTGTTGCAGGCTACTGCTCAGACCACTCTTCAGTTGCAAAGCAGAGTTTAACTTTAACTGGAACTAATGTTATTGTTTTATTTTTTCCAAAGGGTGGATAATAGTGCAAAATGACTTTTATAAGCAAACAAAAACACGCTTTTCACATGTAGTAGCACTGTTTTGCCAATGTCTTTAACACGTGGAGGTTAAAAGGTGACCAACACAGAACATACTGTTCATTAAACTCTAATGACTGGCTGTTGAGAAAGCAGGAGATGTTGCATGTTTTGGGAATTCTCCAGATTGCCTCGATAACATTAGCAGATGACTGAAAAGTTTAACAGACCTGCTTTGTTTTTCATCATCTCCTGAGGAATTCACCTTCCAGCCACTCTGTATCAGTATGTTACAATGTAAGCCCACTTTGCAATTTTTCAAGAACTGTTAACTGGATAGCTGACTATTTTGTGCATCTCTGAAAATAGCAATTCCCCTTGGCGGGATAGCCAAAATGCAGCAGCAAGAACTAAGAAAAGTGGGATTTCTACAGTGGTGACATCTTCAAATTAAATATTCTGGTGAAACAATTGTTTTAACATCTTGAAAATTGTATACTCTAAAGATGCATGGACTCAACTAAAGTCATTTTTAACATTAATGTAAGTGGGAACCTGACAAAAAAGCTTAACCAAGCCATGAGTAAATTAACCATACCTTATTCTAATTAACTACTTATTTTTAATTTCTGGATTAAAAATATACAGAAATGTGTGGCAGCATTTTCATTCAGTATCAACTTCTGTAAAACATGGGCCATTTTCATCGTGTAAATGCAAATGAACAAAAAAATAACTGTTTTTTGCAACACTTTCATTTATATTTTTTTCTTAATAGAAGACCAAGTTTAAATAACATTAACTTTTCTAAAATTACACCACAGAGAAATTAGCAACTGTCCCCCACTTATTAGATAAAAATAAATCCAAAATAGCAACAGCAGGTTGGTTAAAGCGCGTTACATCTCCACATCACCAAAACAACTGAAGGGAAATTCAGCAGACTAACATCTTATATTTCATTATGTTTATCTAAAGGTGCCCTTCAATCTTAAAAAAAGTTTATTTCTGCCACTTTGGGGCCAAATGCAAATCTTCCTATAACAACATCAAATCAGTTTTATACATCTATAATTTACAAATATGCTTCTTAACCTAAAGCAACTTTATGTAAGTTGTTTTTTTAAGCTATTTGGCCCCCTACTGTTTCAGAGTGAATTTAACCACTGTTGAACATAAAAGCAGCTGTACACATTTGTTATGATTACATTATGATCAAGAACTAAGTCGCCAACCATCAAGCAAGACAGGACAAGATTACATACAACAGAAAGAATGCCAGCTTGGCGTCTGTCTTGCAGCCTTTAATTTCTTCTTCGGTCTCTTTGCAGCCTCTGCCATGATAGCCATACTGATAATACAGAGCTTGCTCCTTCCAAAAAAATTACATTGAACATTTTAAACTTTTTGCTTCTTCTTATAGCTTGCTTTTGCTTGTGATGCTGGTCCTGTAAACTGTTATGCTGTTGTCGTCGTGAGAAAAGTCCTGCCCGGGATTTCAAAGTTACATAGCGGTGAGCCTGGAGTGGCAATGACTCTGAGACTTCATTCACCTTATTACAAGTCAGTGTACCATCAAAATGATTTTGAAGCTGTTATTTTAAGATTAAAATACAAATCATCTACTAAATACTACGCCATCTACTAAAAATGTTGCTTTAACTTAAAGTGATATAGTGCATCCTGTTACTTTAAGGTAGGCAAAGTAGCTTTAGACCTTGTTCAACACTAACGCAACTAAGAGACAGATTGGAAAAACGGTGATACATACATTGTTCATAAAAATCCTGTCAATGCACATTACTTAAGACCTTCTCAGAAAATTACACTTGTCATTACTTCTCTATTCAGGAGACTTCAACCTTGAGATCAGACATCCAACCACCACAGGATGGACTCAACAAGAAGTCAAAATTTACAACACACCGATACCATTTTCTTTTAACCCCTTGACACCTGATTGCATGTACAATTATCATTATTATACAAAAAAAATAATTATTTGTGTTTTTGCTTTGAAGTTGCTAAATAAAGTGGAGATTATTAATTTGTCTATAGCAACATAGAATAGATCAAAATTTAGGTATGATGCAAATTAGTGACAACAGGCATAAACCAGTGCTTGCAAAAGGTTCCTTGGTACATATCAAATAAGCACAAACTGGCATTGGGGGAATACATACGCTATCTCGGCAGCAGTCTGAATTGAAGCGGGCACCAAAAGACAGTTTACATGTTGTATACAGGTGCATCTATTGTATTAAAGTAATTTTATTCTGTAATTTAATTCAAAAAGTGAAACTTTCATATTTTAGATTCATTACACAAAGTGAACTATTTAGACTTTTTTATGTTTTAATCTTGACGATTATAACTTACAGATCATGGAAACTTTTAAACTTTATCATCTGAAAATGTATTATAATTTTAGAATAAAGAATTTCTAATACAGAAATATTGAACTGAGAAGAGCTCTAATCATAACTATAATAATAATAACTCAAAATGCCTGCAAAGGCTTCCTGAGCCTTTAATCTTGGTCTGGTTGTGGTGCTCCCAATGAATTTTTTGAGATCCACCTGTAATTTGAGTGTTTTTTTTTTAACTGAGCACAGATTGTGGATTTGTCAAAACAAATTCAACATTCAGTTTCTAAGGAAATATGAAGTAGCGAGTATGTGTTGAAATAGACCAAAACGGTGCAACATGAGTTACAACATGTTTCAACATGTTTGCATGTGTGCGGTGAACAAACCGCAGCAGAGATGGAGGACACATTGTTCTTTTAAAATTACTTTTAAAGTTTATTCAAAGAAAAAAACCTTCAGGAAAATACATGACTTCCTGTCATACATAGAGAGGACATAAGTTAGAGTAGCATGGCAGAAACAGCAGAGGAAAACCACGTCGCCTCACGTCCAAGCCTGCAGGGAACGTTACCGCAATGTTTCCACTTTGAAGCAGCTCTATGTGAATACCTGAAATGAACAACACATGTGTTCTTTATTGTTTTATAAGTAGGTTATTTAGTGGGTTAGGGTGAGATGACAAACAAATTAAAATCTCCAAGAAAAACCGGGCTCAAAAAGCAAAATCAAAGAATTAAAAAAGACACATTTGCATTGAACATAAATACCGTGATGCACATTAGTGTAACAAAACATTGCTTCTGTAAACATTTTCTCCACCTAAGGTGAGCGTAATAATATTAAATCACCGCAGTCATATATTTACGTGTACATAGACTTACAGAAACAACAAACTATTGTTAAGCTTTTCGACTAGCGCTAAAACTTAAGAATACACAATGCTTCAAGTGATTTTTTTGAACAGGATTTCCAAGTAGTGGTTTTCATAGCAAGATTTACACATTTTAAATGCTGCCCTCTTGGCACTTTTTCCAATGTGAGTGGGCAAAGGATTGACTTTTATCATCAGATATAGACATATCATCCTTTTTTTCCCCATTAATAATATCAATAATAACCACACTTTTTTTCATTAAATCCATACAGCCACTCATCAAGGCCGTGATGCACAAACTGGGTACTACTGCGCACACAGACCTCAGACGACGACAGCATTGGGGTCCAAAGAGCTTTTCTGTTCAAGGTGAGGAAAACGTTTCTAACTGTAACCTTTCCACATGTAAAAGCACTGGTAATGTGTGTAATTGCTGTCATCAGGGGAAAAACACACCCAAGGTAAACTTGTTTGTGACCTGACGAAGACATGTTTGGACATGAAGTGAATGCACATATTGGACTCTCCTTTGCCCCTTTCTGTCAGTGAACAATGTGCAATCTCTCAGAGTTGTAATGGAAACGGAAATGGCCTGAAGGAGGTCGATGCTGCAGTTTGCTGCTCAGTCTTTCACATATACAGACAACTTAAATAACAGCTGGAGCAAGAAGTGTGGAGCACAAAATAGAGAAAACGATTCCTTCCCAAAAAAGTGGGTTTCCGTCTTCAGTTTCTGAACAGAAACAGCAGAGTGAGGAAAAGCTCTGCTCCGTGTTACCTGTTTTGTGACACTTCATCACAGTAATATGGAAATCCAGAGTCTGAGTGTTGAATTGATAAGGTTTACGTTCTCATTTTATGGGAAAGAGTGCGGGAAAGGAATTATGTAAGCAGGACTCACAGGATGTCAGAAAACCCTCCTCAGCTCTGATACACTCTAGGTGTTTGCTCCCACACAGATTCTCACAGCTAAAGAAAAGGTTGCTAAAGAAATAGAGAATGGCCAGCCCCGGAAAATATCTACACCTGACGTAGAGGCTCCGCTGCTGCAGCTTTCAATCTTATTAAATCGAAATTGAACATCTAGGATTGATCACTTGTGACAAGATACAAAGCAAAAACATCATCTCATGCCTTGGACCACCACACAGTAACACGTCTTTCTACATTCTTGACACTTAGTGCATTGCATTCATACAAATGAAAAATTAAGTGATTTGAAATAACTAAATGGAAGATACAAAGCCGCCTTCCGGGGAAAAAAAATCCTCTGCTGAAACAAACTTGCTAACCATGCGTTTACCTCTCTGCCACGAAAATCCAATTCGTCGTTGACACTTTACTCTCCGACCACACACGCACACACATACTGAACTTTCTCCTCTACTTTATCGCTCAATTATCATCTTTGTTTTCATTGTATATCTGACTATTCACAGCAGTTCAAGTTTCTCGAGTTGAGAGACATTGGCGTGACCGCCCTATGATGAGTTTATCATGTTTGTCATGTTTGACCATTGGGGGAAAACATGACCGCTGACACTATCTGGAAGATTACATGAACTTTTATTGTACACAGACACCTTTATTTTATTTTTTGAACTGCACCCACATCTCTTTCTTCTTAGACAAGCACACCTTGTACTTATGTGGGTTCAAAGTAAAAGCAAGCAAACCATGGGCTGTGGGTGGATGTGCGTAAATCTTAGAAAAACAAGTTAAGAGACATGTTTTACTCCACATAGTTACACTTATCTTCAAGGAATAATAATAATAGTAATAATTCAAAAAATACTATTCTGATATCCACCTGCTTCAACATCTTTCTCTCGCTGTCATCCCCTTTTTTAAAGCACCTGTCTGAACAACACAATACTTCAACAACACACACACATACCCTCCTGTCGAGTCCCATCAATCAGACTTACAGTAGAACCTCAAATATTAGGCCCCTCTCGCCTGCTTGTCACCTTGACGAGTCCAGCTGGCTCCAGGGTTTTACAATTTACCCCTGGCTGACGGTCCTGACCTCTAACCAGCATGTCAGGAGTAATTGGACAAAACAGAAGTACATTTACACAAACTACTGTAGCATTAATACAACAGACTCCCACCCCACCGGCCCCATGAAACGCTCATTAGAAAGGGTGGAGGGCAGGAATGTGGGTCAGAGGGGGAACTCTCCTACAAGAGGCAGACCTGCAGAAGGTAGTAGCAATAGTAATAATAATAGGGGTAGCGGTACTAGTACTTAGAAGACCTCAAGCTTACTGACCAGCTCAGGAGCATGGAAATGATGCAGAGGTACAAAATCTATGCCATCGCAATCTGATGAGCACCAAGAAAAAAGTTATTTGCCCCCTTTTCATAAATTCACATTAATTGTATTTCTTTTTTCTTTTATATATTAATTAATAACTGATTTAATTTTGTATGTGAGTTGTCACTTCAGGTATTTCAGGAGGCGACAAATGCGTGACTTGACCAGTTATCGCTGCGTGGCAGGCGGCCCCGAAGCTCCGATGCAGCAAGGCTACAGCTCCAGAGGAATGGTGAGGGCTGGTTGGTGGTTGTGATAGTTCTCTTTTGATTGTCCGAGGGCTGACAAGACATCGACAGTGGGTTCTGAGATCCAGTGTTAGCGAGGTTGGAGGACAATGAGGGGGAGAAAGAGGAGGAAGAGGGTAGGGTTGGACCTCTACCAGCTGAGCAGGTTGCTTCGGCCCAGGGTCATAAAGTAGACCTGGCTGGAGCCCCCAGACCGAACGGAGGCGAAGAACACCTGAAGAGAAGACACAGACAGACAAATGGAGATTATTATTAGATGTAATCTTCTGGTGGCTTCTGGTGTAGCCACTGGATATTCAGATAATGGACTGTGTGCCGTCATTGTTTACAGATCGATTAGCAATCTTGGAATCCATGGGCTCTCATCAAACGACAATTTGAGTGCAAATATCTTTTTAAAACAGCTAATTAAAAGCTAATCTCTAGGGTTCCCGAGATTGAGAAAAAGCTAAATGATAATCTATTTTATTCTCCAGACCAGGGGCGGCGCGGAGGTTAGCACTGTCACCTCACAGCAAGAAGTTTGTGGGTTCAAACCCCGGTTGCCCCGGCCTTTCTGTGTGGAGTTTACATGTTGTCCGCGTGGGTTAGGCTAGGTTAATTGGTGTTTCCAAAATTGTCCTTAGGTATAGATGTGAGTGTAAGTGGTTGTCTGTGTACATGTGGCCCTGTGATGGACTGGCGACCTGTCCAGGGTGCCTTTTGCCCGATGTCACCTGGGATTGGCTCCAGCCCCCCGTGACCCTGTATGCAGGATAAGCGGTTGACGATGGATGGATGGATTCTCCAGACCAACCAAAGATGATTTCTCAGTAGTACTGACTACAAACAGAAACCTGAATGGTTATGATACTTGAATACCAGATTCTGCATTCATTGACTGGATTGACCTAATCCACATATTAGTCAAGTAATTGATTAAGATGGGGCATCCTAAAAACTCAAATTCCCATATATTACAGTCCTCAAAAGTTTACATCATTTCCAGTACTATCACAGCTCCGGAGAATTTCATCTCCTATTCTTCTCGTTACTTACTTCTACTTCTACGCACTTACTTCTCGTTGGTCCAAACATATCAGCAAAGTTTAGAGAACAGAAACTAGAGAAGTTTGAAGTGACTTCCACAGCTAAACCAGCAGAGACTGAGCAAACAGGAAGTGACTTTGGAAGAGCTCTGTTTTACAGATACTTAAATCTAACATGTTTGATGCTTTGTGTGGAAATCAGTGTGTGCTTCTATGCTGTTTGGATGAATAAGCCTCACAATAATAGAATTTGAAGGTGCCTCTTTTTTTAAATATAGCCATTTTTATCATGCTGTGTTGCCCCCATTTCTTGTCATTCATTTTCGTCTAGCAGGCGCCCAGCTGGCTGGAAGATGTTTGATTTGCTTGTCCCGACTTGCAGATTAGGTCAGGATGTGTTGTTGAATGTCTACATCAAGGTCTCACCTTGTCATTTCTTTCGCAGAGGAACTTGAGTCTCTGGGCTCTCTTGTGCATGAAGACGCCATCCAAATGGCCGGTCTCCACCGAGCGGATCTCTATGGCCTTCTCTCCCCAGCCCATGATCTGGTTGGAACGAATGTAGGCTGCAAAAGAAGTATTTAAGTTAACTGACATACTGATATTTTTTTAAATATATACACATTATATAGATAGGTAGATGGATAGATAACATGTTTTAATCAGTTCTAATTGAACTGATTATGATATTGAACACTCATGCAGATTGTTCCAAAGACTTTAGTGCGTTTGTATGTACAGATGTTCCCTCTGCAGCTACAGGATAAATGATAAATGCAAGAGGCTTGTGAGGCGAAATACAATAGCTGTGTGCATGTGTTAGATAATGATAAATCAATGACAATCATCATGGAGAATATTACCCAGCAGGAATAGATTAACCAACAAAAGTTACATGGAGAGGAAGTAAGAAATATTACACAATGAAAACCTATGTTGAGTAAAGTTAATGTGAAACAAATTCTAAGGAGGCCATACATGTCAGGAAAAAAAGAATGAGTTTTTCTACACAAAATTATTACAAATTTTTCTCTCTCTTGTCCTATATTTGCTTTTGTTCTTATGACCTTTTCAGGCCTGTAAATATTACTCAAATGTAACAACCTCAGAAAGGTCTGGTGGAACTGTTCACAAATCACTGATACATAATAAGGAAGATGTGGTTGTAGGTGCTCTGATCTCCTGTTGATGATTGGACGTACTGCTGACGTATTGCGGTAAGCGTGTCGACTCATTTCCGTTTCCGGTGCTCAGATGTTCAGTTACTCCTCTGCCTCCTTTAGCGGTAATGGTACGTGTAATAAGTGTAGTTTATTTATAGACATGGAGGCGAGGCTCAGTGATTTAGAAGTCCGGCTCCGCACCTTGATAGATCAGTCTTTAGCTACTGTAGCTAGCCAGTCCCCAGTAGTCGGTGCGGAACGGCCTGAGTTAGCCTCTGGTAGCCGTCCCCCGGCATCCCCTGTGCAGCCAGGAAGGGGTGGCTGGGTGACTATCCGAAGGAGGAATAGTCGTAAGCATTCAAAGTCCACGGGGCACCATCAACCTGTTCACGTTTCTAACAGATTTTCCCCCCTCAGCGACACACCCGCTGAGAAATCAACTCTGATCATTGGCAGCTCCATTTTGAGAAACGTGAAGTTAGCGAAGCCAGCGGCCATAGTTAAGTGCATCCCTGGGGCCAGAGCGGCGACATTGAGTTTTATTTGAAACTGCTGGCTAAGGATAAACGTAAATACAGTAAGATTGTTATTCACGTCGGCGGTAATGACTCCCGGTTACGCCAATTGGAGGTCACTAAGATTAATGTTGAGTCGGTGTGTACATATGCAAAAACAATGTCGGACACCGTAGTTTT
>NC_060156.1:22367235-22413271 GCF_021292245.1 Micropterus dolomieu | reverse complement strand
CTCCCAGAATGCAGGGTTACTTGTGGTTCCTAGAGTCTCCAAAAGTAGACTTGGAGCCAGAGCGTTCAGCTATCAAGCTCCTCTCCTGTGGAACCAGGTTCCAGTTTGGGTTCAGGAGGCAGACACCATCTCCACATTTAAGAGTAGGCTTAAGACTTTCCTCTTTGATAAAGCTTATAGTTAGGGCTGGCTCAGGTGAGTCCTGAACCATCCCTTAGTTATGCTGCTATAGGCCTAGACTGCCGGGGGATTTCCTATGATGCACTGAGCTCCTCTCTCCTCTACTCTCTCTCCCTCTGTATGCAACCTCATCCCATTATTGCATGTTACTAACACAACTTCTCCCCTTTCCCGTAGTCTTGTGCTTTCTCGTCCCTCTCCTCTCTCCTCCTATCATTTCCTGCAGGTTTTCTGGCTCTGGAGCTGTGGAGTCTGGATCTGTGGCTGCAGGTCACCTGCTGCCCCCGTGTTTCTGCTCGACACCCTCTGCTGCAACGACTATTGTTGCTAGTCTTATTGTTATTATAATAATTAACATTACGACTGTTACCATTAACACTACTATAAATATCTGTACCATTTTTTCATTTAGTCTATAGCAACATCACCTTTGCTGTCTGTACCTCTGTGTGTATATTGTGTAGGCTGCCTCCCTCTCTCTCTCCTTACATCCCTCTCTTTTTCTCTCTGTTTCTCTCGCGCTCGCTCTCTCGCTCGCTCTCCCGCGCTCTCGCTCGCTCTCTCGCTCTCTCGCTCTCCCGCGCTCTCGCTCTCTCGCTCTCTCGCGCTCCCGCTCTCTCGCGCTCCCGCGCTCTCGCTCTCTCGCTCTCTCGCGCTCCCGCTCTCTCGCTCTCCCGCGCTCTCGCTCGCTCGCTCTCGCGCTCGCTCGCTCTCCCGCGCTCGCGCTCGCGCTCGCTCTCCAAAGTGTGTGTTTGTGTAGCTTTTTGCTGACTCACCCACTGAGGTTGGCATCTCCCCCCACTGCAGCACAACGTCCTTAGTGATGCGTCCATAGGTGTTAACATAAACACCCTCATCCTCATAACACACTAGCAGCTCAATGCCGTCAGTGTTGGGCAGGATGATGATGGCGTGAGACTGGATACTGGTCTGGATCTGTAGGGACACACACAATCAATATGGAGTTTGCTGATCACTTTCTTCGAAACAATTTTATCTCGTGTGATCAGACTTATTTATCATCAACTAATATTGACAATCTGAAGAAATTATTTAGCTGCACTTTTTGGCATCTACACTCAAGTGCAGTAGCTGAACAATTGTGTAAGACAGACAACTGAAAAGACATATTTTCAAATAACTTAAATAAATATGTAAATATATATAAATGTATGATTAATAACCAGAAACAAACAGTCAAAACAAACTGAAAACCCCCGTAAAGAAACTCAAGTATCCTTTATTACACCATTTAACATGCATCTAAGATACTATGTACGTGTTCTTACGTGTGTAGGCAGGTAGATGTCGTAGACAGCCCCAGAGTCAACATCCACGGCATGAAAGCCTGAACATGAGCCATAGATGACCTTTAACCTCTGACCTTCCTCCACAGTCAGGTCGACCAGCAGGGGCTTGTGCACCAGGTCACCAAAAGACTGAAGCACACAGGTCAGAAAATATATTTTTTTTCTCCTCTTGTTCACTCAGCATGCAGAAGTAAATATTTGCCAGGGCAAAGATCATAAATATTGATTTGAAACTGTTTTCAATGAATCTGTAGTAAATACAACTCTCTAAGAATTTAGTCTTTGACCGGTTTTAAACCTTGGTATCAATTCTGGGTATTACCTCAGCATAGTACATGCAATACTTTGTAAATACAGCACAGACACCCTCAAGACCCAATTCACTAAACCAACTTTAAAAGTGTCATACTGTACACGTATTTGTCGTCATTGACAACAATGGATAAATCCACACATGCATCAGCTAACAAGCTAAGCTAGTTTATTGACTCACCTTGAAGGCCATGAACTTGTGGTAGGGCTTGGGCGCCCAGGCGTAGACTTCCACTGAGTTCTTTAGAGCCAGAACCAAGAATTTGATCCTCTCATATTTCACTGGGGAACAAAGATCATAACAAAACATTAGGCTGTTGACTCTTCCAGCCACTGTGGTAAGATTATCCACCATCCTTTTAAACTTCTCTTTGTAAACACGGTAAATATGAGAGGAATTAAAGGAAAAGATAGGAGGAGA
Organism: Micropterus dolomieu; assembly: GCF_021292245.1. NCBI lineage: Eukaryota > Metazoa > Chordata > Actinopteri > Centrarchiformes > Centrarchidae > Micropterus > Micropterus dolomieu. Next base: position 22,411,048 of record NC_060156.1, on the reverse strand, counting down.
TAGGAAGGTTAAATTAATACCCATTTAGAATAATCTAAAAAAGTCTTGTAATTTCCAAGCGCAAAGTCTCTACCAGCTGTGTTACTAAAAATGTAAATCTGACGAGCAATCCTTGGACACACAAATCTGTGACAGGTAATGGATTTCATGACTGACAACTCTGATCAATGCAGAAGGAAATAGGAAGTGCTCATTGGAACTACCAACACCAAGGACATTCTGAGTTTTAGACAGGACAGTGCAGTTACTTGTCTACTCGGTCAGATGTCCTTACCGCATTATTACTTCATCAAGGGCTTTCCTTCCATCATTTTTTACTGCACGCTTGTCTCATACACACATACATTCACTGTATCTTTAAACTGAGTTTGCGATGTTTTCAAGTCCCCCATTTGAATCCACATCATTTAATTTCTGATGGGGAAACACGCGTTCATAACAAAGTACAGATGTTAACTGACCAGACACCGTTTTTTCCCCCAGTTTAAAAGCTACAATTATTAACAAACAAAATCAGTCAGATGAATTATTGAAGAATGTTAATATTTATACACGTCATAGATCCCACCACAATAATGGGCAGAAAATAAAGTTTCAACCATATTCTTATCTTCACATTAACATTTACCAATTTTTACTCAAACATAAATGTATTGATCAATACATTTAATCTTAACCCTCTCAAGGCTTATAGCTTAACAGGACCACTCTTGTTTGTTGTACATTTTTCCCATCAGAGACAGACAGGAAAAATCAGAAGAAAGAAAAGGGGAAATGACATGCAGAATAGGTTCCCAGCCAGAATTGAACCAGGAGGTTGACATTGTATGGTATGCATCTTAGATCACTTGGCCACATGGAAGCCCAAGAATAGCTATTCTTTAATTCTTTATCTCAGGCCTTTTGCGGTATTTATTCCCATAAATGTGGTGAAATCCATAATATTACTGTTTAGAAACAGGCTGTGAGAATGTGACCTACCAACTTTATAGTGGACACAGCCCTCCAGGTCCCCTACGGTGGTCCAACCTTGTTTCTTCTCCACCTCGGGGTCATTGTGCAGGATCTTGTTCCTCAGCCAGGACAGGTAGTATACACGGAGCTTGTTCTTCTTACCTGTTGTTGATCAAGAAAGTTCAAATTGGGTCAAATCTATTTTCTACGCCAACATTTTAAGAATGTCTGAAGAGGCAATTATTAAATTTTTTTATTCTCTAAAATTCACAAGTAAAGATCTTCCCCTTATTAACACTTCCATTTGATAGCCTAATCTGGATATTATCAGCCTGTGCAAACCCTGATGAAGGCTGCAAGCCGAAACTCGTTGGTCTGACAATAAAGTTGTTCTTTGTGTCGCAGGAGTTTTGACCCCTTCAGACTATGACCAGTTCAGGTGTACCCTGAAAGCAACTTTTATTGTCCTTATTGGCTGCTGAGTTCTTACTGAGATTTCATTCTAGCATGCAATTATTCTAATTTTTTATTCGACATACATCTGAATGACTGCATTCTCATTGTTACTGCTATTATTATCAGTCTGGAACTAATACATTTTATATCATATAAGACTTTGTTGTGATTTCTCTCCTCCATCCTGTATGTCTGCAGTGTTTTTGCAACATTTCTGGAAGTGGGCCAAAAGTCAAGTTGGGACAAAACAACCTACAAAGGAACAGTGTGTGCAAATATATGCAGACAGAAAAAAGGCCAGCAGTTCCTCTTTTCACTATGTGCATCGTTCCAAATTTTAGTTTTAATGTATGATACAGAAATAAAGCAATACTTTTCAGTCACAAGTACAGTCAGTACATTCACACCAGTCCATTCATATCATGCCACATTATGAAGGCTGAAGACTTTAGTTTCTACCTCCTAACTGTTTCATTAAGTAGACCAATACACATATTGTACAACTGACAAATGGTTTTGTGTTGGAGTAAGTGGTTGCTATTTTTAAAAGCTGTTGGTGATTAATTTGTAAAAGGTACTTGCTGGTGAATACTGGTCCAAGTCAAGCACTCAGTTTCATCTGAAAGTTTAATCTTAAGTGCTCAGTTATCCTGTCTGTGAATGTGTGTTACTAAACCCCAAAAGGTAACAATTGACATCTTGGTTACCTGCTTCTGCTCAAACATTTGTAGAAATGTTCTACATGGCTCTTCAGTCCCAAATCACATACACACTGACAATGAAACACACACTGAACTATTGATAATATAAGTAGTGTCTTTTTACAACAAAGTGCACAGTTTAGTTTCTACCTCTTAACTCAATTAACTAACTTAAACAAGTCTGTGACAGTTTAGTTTCTACCTCCTAACATATGCCACAGCATTCAAGGCATTTTTTGCAGCTGTTTCTCACAGGCCGCCCCTGCTGCACTGCGGACCACATCAACTAATGTCATAAGAAGTCATGGATGTGGATGCACTTGACACTGATGGCCATTCGTTTAGTGTGTGAGGCTTTTGTTTCTTGTCGTCTCCTAGTAATCTGATCATAAACATGAGATGCGAGGAAGCGGCCTGAATGGCCATCCAGATTTTGTGTCAGCCTCTCAAACACTGGGGTGATCGAATTTTCCATTACGCATATTTTTAAATGAAAGCCACACAAACATTTCATGGAAGGAAATCGACGTGTATTGTGACGTTTCCTTCCATCATGGAAAGCTCAAGTGTGTGTCAGCGTTACATATCGAACACACATGGCGTGCTCTCACAAAGCTGAAATTTACACAACATCCGTTTGGCTCAAAATATCTGTTGTGACACTTATGACTGCACTGTCTGTGTGTGCATAATTGAGAAAGAGAAGTACGAACCTGGATACACTTTCAATCTGAGAAATCTTGGAATTGTGGAACCGTGTGTCTGTGTATAAAAATGTTTATGCAACAATAGACAGACACAATTTGTCTGGAATATGTCAGACGTAGCAGGTTTAAGTGTGTATTTGCAGGTGCGTGTGGGCGTGTGCACAGCAATGACAAGAAGTAAACCAAGCAAAACACTCACAAACACATACACAAATACTTTGGCTATTTGAGTTGACAGCAGAATAAACAAAAGTGAAACAGTTCGTTAGTCTCATAATTAACTTAGAGGACATTATTTATATTTGATGCGCATGTTTGTGCACGCATGATGCTCTCTGTGTGGATTTTCATTATTGTAATGGGGTTTGTGTGTACAAGAATGTTTCAGTCCTTCTCACTGATCAAGTATTCATCTCAGTGGGAGTAATTTGGCTGCATAAATTGTAATAAAACTACCTTTAAAATGTGTGTGCATGCTCTTGTGCCCTAGCTGAGTGCTTGTGTGTTTGTGTATGTACCTGATATAGTGACAAGGACGTTGAGTCCCTCCAGGACGTCCATCTGCTGGAAGCGCCGTCTGTTGATCAGAGGGTAAACTTTCCCCTGACCACTGCGATCCAACAGCATTAGACCGCTCTCTGTTCCCACTAACAGGTTCACTCCTACACACACACACAGTCAGGAGAAGACCAACAACACTGACCAAATAAGTTATGCAGTCTGGTCAGACAGATAACTTTACTTTGGCTTTGCTGCCACCAGGTGTTTTGTTTTAGAAAACCAGACAAAACCAGACAAGCTTTCTGAATATATAATTGTACATTATGTACACAGTACATAAGGAATGTTGCAGCATTAAATAAATAACCACTTGGATGGTGATATGAAAGCAAAGAGGGTGATTTCTGTTGCTGATGTGTGTCTGACTGCATTATAATATCGCCAATGTCAAATTAACGGTTTGGTTAAGTAAGTCTTAAACCAATAAGACAGGTGACCTATATTTACTTTTAAATGTTATTGCTATTGTGTTTCTCAAAATTAAAACACGTTTCTCATTACCCCACTTATTCTGTCTCCGCTTGTCTTCCACACACCTACAATTCTGAACCAAAGCAACTGACAGTAATCTTATTTTTTGTAAGTTTGTCTTCTTACCCCAGAGTGCAGCACACAGGATTTCAGAGTTGAACCTCTTTTTGTATTTGCGGATCTCTGGCGTGTCGCTCTGCGGGCGAGTGTTGACCGGGTTAACATTCACCACAGAGCCCTTCCGAGATGGGTCGGCCCTCAGCGCCTCTGCCAGCCGAGCGTCATTCGCATAGCCTAAAATGTCAAAGGGAAGGGCTTAGGTAGGACGGTGTAGGATGTAGAATTTACCAGGCAGGGTGGGGGTCAGTCAAATGGTCAGCATTAGAAGGATGGCTGGATCTCCTGTGTTTGCTTTTATTAATCATGAGAACAGGATTGATTGTCATAAAATAGTCCGACATTTAAGGCTGGGAAAGTTTATTTAAAACGGAGTATGGAAAACAAACACAATTTGACCATAACCTGAGGAAATGATTCCAGCAGCTGATCTACTCAAATCTAAAAAAAGGGGGGGTGTAGTTTAAAGACAGTTGTCCGTCCAACCATTCCTTCATGTTTGAGCAGTGGTTGTAGGCCATTTAGTTCATGGCAACAGAGCAAAAGATACAAAAGTTTTTCATTTGTTATATAAATTGGGAGAAATAACAAGCTATCAAACCTCAGAATTCCTCTGCAGCCACGGTATCTGTGCCTCTCTGAAATTGCTATCCGAACTTAAGATCAAAACTGATCAAATCAGTGATTAAATGCAGAAAAATACTGAAGGGGTCAATGACTGGTCACCAGCTGCATCAGGTGAGGTAATGGATCAGCATACCAGAGTCCTTAAGACTGGAAAGATCTGGCCTTGATGATGGCCAATCCTCTGAGGGATGATGGGAACAGGAAGACTGCCTTGATAAGAGAGCTTTGTTTATAAATTGCGGCAGCTAATGAGCTCTGCAACCTCTGTGAGGCGGAGAGTCTGTGCTAAAAAACTGCATTTTGTTTGGTTTTGAACTTTTCTCTGAAAGTTTTCACACACTCAGGATCTTTACCCCTGTTCCCTCCAGAGGAACCTGTTCCTGAGTTTTGTTCATTGGCCATAGCTGCATATTATGTGATTAAAAAACTGAATAGAAAACGGTAGGTAAAGAAAGTAAATGTCAACCCCAACTGTCACAGTTAGGGTTGACACAGTGTGTCATTTCTGCTGCTAGGGGTATCTCACATAAAACAATAAGAAAAGACTAGTTTTATGACAGTGAAGTAGTGTGGGATCATGGGAGTTGTCGTATTCATTGTTAAACAACCACCATTGCCGATGAAAATCTATCTGATGTGACTTAGGCAGGAAACAAGCTTCTGATCTCACTCCGATGTATCCCATGATTCCTGGAAGTTCTAGCATCTAGAAAGGTAAAGGGGATATGACCCCATTGACAGGTGACCAAATGAAATGCACAATTACCTTAAATAAAATGATGGATTTCGCTGGGTTTGAATGTTGTTGGAAACATTTGGATACATCTGGTTACACATTAACAAAATATATAACATACATTTGCGGGGAATTGGGGTACGGGACTTACCAACATTGTTAAGGGCGCTGCCGGTAGATGGAGATACTTGGAGGAGGCGTGGGTCGATGAATGGAGTGAAGGAGGAAGAAGACTTGTGTTTCTGCATGTTGTTACTAGACTGGCTCTACAGTGAGATACAGTAAGACTTAGTGGTGATAGAATAACACGACTCTGAATGTGTTTTTGAAAAATCAAAAAGATTTTTGCACCATTAGATGTCTACAGATAACGGTTAATGTAAACAATTAACAAGACAATGCAGTCAAACAAGCAGGCAAACTGAGGTATTTCTATATGTGTTGCATGCAAATACAATGGGCATTCAATTGAAGGGTAAAATTATAAATACTGAGGAAAAAGGCAAATACAATGGTGGAGGGTAAAACATATGGAGTGCTGTTGACAAAAAGAACAAAAGGGGAAACAAAAATGCAGTTTGAAAAAATTCCCATGGGAAACATACTTGCCATTGTGCTCCTAACTGCTCTGTTCGCTATGATCTATTGTCTGGGAAATGTGAAAATATGACTCGTTTGCTGAAATTATTGCAACATCAAGGAATGAAATCAGATTTAGATGTTTGTAAAACTACAACGAGCCTCAGAGGAGACTTGAGCAAAAATCTAGAGCAAGCTCTAAACCACAGCTAACTGGTCTGTTGTGATCATAAAAACAAAAGTCTCTGTGGAGCGATGGAACTAGAGCTGTAAATTGTTCCCCAAAAGTATATTGTATTTTATTTTTAACCAAAGTACAAAAAAAATGTACAGTAAACTCAACAGGATGTTCCCAGGGTAAAAAATTGTAACTCTGCTTTGTCTTCCAGTACTTTCAAATGATCCCTAAAATGCAGCCTGCCATCAATACCACCATCAAGAAAGGTTGAGGGGCCATGTGGAGCTAGACAAGGATCACCAGTGCCAGTGGTGACCTGCAGAGGGTGCTCTACTCAACCCAGAACATAAAAATAGTTGTCAGAGAAGACATTATCATCATGGCCGGTCAGATGGGTCTAAACAACTGCAGTTTGAGTAGAATTTTTAAATACACTGGACAAAATTATAAACGCAACACTTTTGTTTTTGCCCCCATTCATCATGAGCTGAACTCAAGGATCTAAGACTTTCTCTATGTACACAAAAGGCCTATTTCTCTCAAATATTGTTCACAAATCTGTCAATCTGTGTGAGTGAGCACTTTTCAATGCCACAATAAAAGGACACAAAAACAAAAGTGTTGCGTTTATAATTTTGTTCAGTGTAATTAAAATGAGTCTATTGGTTTTTGGGTAGGTTTTTTTTGCTGCTGCTGTATGGGAAACTGTGAACTCACACATTCATTTGCAGCCAACTTTCCAGATTACACGAGAAATATTACCACTAAGCGTGTGTCCATGTTGGGCCTGGGGGACATACCTCTGTGAGGATGCTGAGCTTGTCCAGGGGACTCTGGGGGGACATAGAGGAGGGGCTGGCAAGGCTGGAGGAGGAAGGGGAGTTGGATGTGGAGGAGGAGGGGGAGGAATGGTGGCTCTGCTGGATCAGGTCTGGGAGGTGGTGGATGCGGCCAGCAAAGCCGTTCCTGTCCGAGTGCTGTGTGGGGTGATGGTGGTGGTGATGATGATGGGGGCTGGGGGTGTGGGGGCCAAGACCCGGGCCCGACACCGACCCGGGGCTAGGGGCGAAGCCTGCAAGCAGGCCGGGGGTTTGGGCTTGGCCCGGGCCAGGGCTCGGACGCTTTCTGTTGTCACCTGCACTCTGGAAGTAGAAAGAGGGGTAGACAACTTTGGGTCTAGATGTGTTCCTTATGAGTTCAGGGGAAGGGAAGGTGTTAGCTAGAGCAAAGGGCAAACTACAGTGGCTATTCTACAGGCAGAAAGAAAACTCTTATTAGCAGCCAATTTTAAGGTAAAATAATATGGTAAGTCATTTTGTGGTACTAGAAAAATGTCCCTTTGTGGTGGTGACTGCTAATCTATCAATTAATTAAATAACTGGATAATCTAAATGTCCTAAATGGACTGAAAATGTAACTGAATAAGCTAGTGGTCGTTGCTGCTGTCATGCTGTTGACTATCATTACTATTATTTTACATCTCTATGTGGAACTTGCATTGTGATACTTTGTGTTCTCTTTCCTTCTGCTCTCTCTCAACCCAACCGGTCGAGGCAGTTGGCCACCCACCCTGAATTATTTTTAAGAATTTTCAAACTGTGTAAATGGGAATGAATTGAAATTTAATTGAATGTATGCATAATTATAATCCATGAGTTTTTATAACCAACCAAAGCTACGCTTCGTCACTTTGTAACACTGAGCTTCTCTCCACCGCCCACAAAATATAGAAGAACAGAACGCGATCAACAAAACATACAAACAAAATGGAAAAACACTTGGGTATGAATGAACAAAAAACAGAACAGAACAACTGGAAGTGTGTGGTAAATGTTTTTTTGTCTTGTTTTTTTGTTTGCGTTTCTTTTCAGCCAGTACCTGTCTGACAATCAGCGTGCTGTCTTTGCAGGGCGTTGAGCCTGCATCGCTCTCGCCTTCATCATGAACAATCATGGTTTTCACTGACTCTGTCTCTCCATTACTCAGCCTGGAGGATCTGAAGGAGAGAAGAAGAGCTAGTCAACACATAAACTTTGTGTTTTGGCTGCAATTTACAAAATAATTACATAATGTTCCACACTGATAGAACATCAGATAAAAGACACTATAAGTCTCTATATTCTCTGTTTCAAGGTTTCATGTAAACCAACATGCAGCTCCGTTTAAGAGGAATCTTACCTTATCCATTACCCTGAACTGATGCACAGCTGGTCCATGTTACAGTGTTAATACAATGTGTGTAAAATGTGGTACATACACAGCTTTGGAGTCCTCTGGGCCAGAGGTTGACTCTTCGCCTGCCTCCTGGTCCACCTCTTCATCATCATCTTCATCAGTGGTGTCTGAGTCATCACTGGAGGATGAATAATCAGTCACCTTATTTGGGGGGCGAACATCATCCACTGCACGCAGCTCCTTGGCCAGAGCCGTCAGGTCCTAAAGGTCGGGGTGAGAAGTTAAATCTCAGTCAAAGGTAATTTCATCTCATTGATTTGAATAATTCTTCTCCATCTGTTGGAATTTTGACCATTCTTCATTTGAGCATTTTATATATACGAGTCAATCTTCCTTTGAAAAAACTAAAGCAGGAAACTGAAAGCTGCTGGAGAGGAAGAGCGGTTATAGAGGTACCCCAGCCAATGAGAAGCCAACGTGAGAGCAGCAACGCCAAAAGATGAAGCGAGGAAAGAGATGACTGTCGTACAGCTGATGCTCTTTGAGATGCTGTAGGTAAGGTTAGTGGATTAATTCTAATAATGAGACAGTTATTAGAGCTGCAAAGATGAAAAATAGTATGTAAGGAAAAGTAAATTCTGTATTGGGGTTAGAAAAGACATGAGTTAAGGTGGTCACCTGCCAGGCAGAAAGACCAGTGGAGAGAAAGCAAGCAATAAAGGCAGAAAACCTTCAGCCAGTGAGCTCAGATTAAAGACAAATGAACCACTTCACAAAGTCTGAGCCTGTCGCACTATTGTATGGTGAGCAGATCACATGACACAATCCAAAGCCAGTTTGTGATCATTCACACGTGCCAAATCATCACACACACTCCAGCTTTCAAACAAACCCAAAGCGGCATATCATCATGTAGTTATGACTACACACACACACACACACACACACACACACAGAGATCTAGATCTATGCCAGCTAGTGAGCTACGGTACTGGCTAGTCAGCTTTGAGTCGACTCTCACCGCTGGTCTGCTAGGCCTGACCACGTCCCTCCTCTCCTCTGGTTTTTTCCCAGCATTCTCTGGACGTTGGAGGGGTGTGCCCTCCGATTTGGAAGAGGCTGAAGGAGGTGGAGGTAAAATGGTCAGTTTATTCTAAAAAGTGAAAAAACTGGCAGATCCAAATGTGTGTGTGTGTTTACAGCATACTGTTAATGTGTAACTCCTTTATAAAAGTATTATTTATTGTATCGTAAGTGTTTCAGACATATTGTCCACCTCTTGCATGCTTGTGCTATGTGTATGGACTCACAGCGAGCCCTGAACCTCTCGCCAGAGCCGCAGTGAGAGCCCGGTTGAGAGCTGGAGTTACTGGAGCTGCTGGAGGAACTGGAGCCTCCGCTGCCACTGTTACTGGTTGGTCTGGGAACCAGTTTCTCCACTCGTTCCCACAGCAGACGAGGCTCTGCTACACTGTAGAGCCAACAGACACAGACATCAGAGAAATAGCCTTTGTAGAGACAGCAATTTTTAATCTGACACAGAAACTGATAATTTAGATTCAAGATGCCTTTACAATCTCATAAAGACATGCTGTGTCTTAGTTTGCAGACTTCCGTACTTACGGCATAATTGTCAGTGTGAATGCACTTGTGTACTCAAAATAACAAGTGCATCAGTACCCGGATGGTGTAGCCTACTCATAATGGACAAAACATTGAGTGTGAAAGTGCTGGACATTTCTCACCCTCAATCGTCGCAATCTTGCAAGTAATGCATGGGGTTTTTCCCCACAAATGGAAGTATTCGAATTGAGACACAGACACAGAGACATACGGGGTCTACAAAGCAACTCTAAAACAGTGGGAAAGAGACTTTAAATGTAGAATGTGGTTTAGTGTTTAACTTATATACTTGTAGACTTAATTATTGCTCACAAATGGTCATTAGATTACATTTAAAGTTGAAAACAAATATGCTAAATAAGTAATAGCACAGTAAGAACAGAGTTTATGTTGTTCTAGAAATAGAAAAAAAAAATCCAGCACTGCGGGGTTAGAGGAAGGGGGAGAGATGATACAGAGAATATCATGAGAAGGCTTGTGGTTTGGAAATAGAAAACTGCGCATGTGCGTGTGACCACACACATTGACACACAAGTAAAGAAGTATCACAAGGTTAGACAGCTAGCACTATTACATAAACCCTCCCACACAACTCTAGAGACAGCACAGACAGTGAGGACACTGAACGTACAGAAACAATCGTGTGTGTTCGATCCTTCTCCAAACATTATTTTTCATGTCTTTTTAATTACATAGATGAAAACAGCAGCCTGGTTTCACACAGTTTCACAGCACTCAGACTCCTTTACTGAAGGCTGCAAATGACTTTCTTTTACAAACTGACATTGTGGAGTTTCAGTTCCTTAAGATCTCATTTGCATCAGAGCGCTAGACTGATTCAGCACCCATAAAATGTTCTTGGTCAACATCCAGTTGCTATATTAATATATTCTGTTCTAAAAATACAACCAGCGGAGTCCCACAGGGCACTATCCGTGGCCCAGTTCTACACCAAAAAATATTTTTCCCATCTGCAATTTGTTGCTAATTTGACGTGAGACTAAATTACAACTATTAATTAATATACATATTTAATAAGCTATTGCAAAAACACTGATTTGTATTGAATTGTATCTCCTACAATTACCAAGATCACAGAATTGCACAAATCAGAGGGGTTACGTCAGTTTACCTGGCATTGTTGCGGTGCACAGCATGGCTGCCGTGTGTGGCATTGCCGTGGTGATGAGGCGAGTCCCGCCTTGGCAACACTGGGGACCTTGATGTAGTCCTGACAGGAACCTTTTGTGATAGAGACAGTGACCAGCTCACACATGCACATTCTGCTGTGCATGAATGTGCTTGATAGTGCAGCAAATACATACAACAAGAAAAACATACTGCAACTGATCATAAAACCCTCTGCAGTACAATTGTACAATTACAGCAACCCTGGTTTGCACCATACTGCTCCATCAGAAAAAAAGTAGTGGCTAACTCTTTGTGCTAATTCAGCAAACAATCCATACTGAACAGAGGACCATTAACTTATTAAATTCAATGAACTTAAAATGAGAAAAAATGAGTTCACCAGAGAGATAGTTAACAAACCAGATGAAAGTGAACAGTCTGATAGTCCTCTTCTAACTACACCCCACACCACCACTGGAGCAGAACTATCACACCAGTAGTCACGGGTCACACACATAGTCAATACCTTTTCCCTTTGCGGAGTAAATTCTGTGAAACCAATGCAGAATATTTGGTAGCATCCAAAGCTCAACAACGTACCACAGCAGTGCAGAACAAAAATCCCAGACAAAGCAGCCAATGTACTTTAGAATTTACACAAACAGCCATTATTTTTGCTTTGTTTAGAAGTTAAAGTTAGGGACAAAATGGAAAAGATATGGGCTGATGTTAATGAAAGGTCAGTCTGTCCTTGGTAACATGCTTTTCTTGAGACCTATACTATTGTTTACCTGATGTCTGTGGAGATGTTTATGTTGTATTAAAACTCATGTACTATACAGTAGTGGAGGTTCATTATGGCAGCAGCTCTGTTTAGAACAGTTTCTTTTTCTGGTGGGATCTGTGGACTGAATTTAGATCTTTCTGACTTTTTTTGGATTCAGACCACATAGCTTTGCGGTTTTTCCTATTCTTAGCCATAGTGTCTTGATACATTCAGGTGGGAAAAACTGTTTTCTAAATGTAGAACTCTCTTCTCCTTTGCTTATTTCTCTCCTTCTACAGTCAGTGTAACAGTACCCATTGCTGGACTATAAAGAGGTCACATACTGATTGTTATGGTTCATATTAATGGCAAGTTACCTGTCTTCATGTCAACACTGATTCACGTCACAGAGTGACATAAACTTCCACTTTCTCATGATATTCTTGTATCAGGGGAAATACATTAATAAATACATAGTACAATATCTGATTTCCTCAGGAAACATAAGGTAGACCCTGAATCTTGGTTTTGTGGAGAGAAGTGACCTAAAGCTGCCCACCAACCTTAAAAAAATGTTAATTTAATGGGGATTTAATTAAATCATCTGTAATTCCCCACAAGCTCTTTTCTGTACCCAAAGAAAAGAAAATCCAAAAAAGATTTCATTATTGACAGCATAAAGCTATTGAAGTAATGCACTGAACAGTTCAGGATTAAGACAGTTTGACCTCTTGGGAGGACAATTGTCCCTTTTGCTCAGTTAACAGAAAATTATGAAAAGTTCCTAACTACTGCTGCCAGACTACACCGGGGGTCTTTCTTCCTGTCCTTACCCTGGGCGGGACATCCTCTGAAGGGGCTGGTTCATGGGGCAAGGGCCTAGGCTGGGAGTGGGGTTGTGGGTCAGTGCGTGCAGGCGTTGTCGATGAGGAGGATGGTGATGAAGATGGAGGGTGATGGTGGTGTTGGGGTTCCTGGCTGTTGCGAAGGTGAAGATTTACAAAACTAGGGGCGGGTGGCTCGCTGAAGGAGTGTGACCGCGACACAACGGGCGGGGTGGTAACACAGGAGTTTGATGTGGCCACGCTACCGCTGCTCTTTAAAGCGGCCAGATGGGAACGGACCTTACAGACAACAAGAACACATTGGTGGAGCACAGGTCAGTCTGCATGCAGTGCACTCGAACAAGGACAGGCGTTTCAGGGTATCTTTAGGGATTTGTCAGATTGGAGCCATACAGGAGCCTAAAACTGGTGCTTGAGAAACCCCTCTGTAAGAGCTTCAGGAACATTAGCATGAAGCTTTAACATTAGTCCTTTTCAGACATGGAATAGGTCATCTGTTAATATGAAGGCTTTTGTTGATTCTTCAAAATTAGGTCTTCGTTATGGCTTCATTTCACTGTTCTGGAAACAGCCACAATGCTTGTGTTGGAATTTATTTTCATATTGAAGCCTTAATTAAAGACCACTGCTCTCACTAGTGAATTCACTAATAATATTTATTTTTGTTAGAGTGCATATTATGTTGCCTTCTTTATAATGTCCAAGTGTGCACAATCATAGAATGACAAGACATTACACTGTGCCCCTCATTTAATTCCTATTTGCTGACATGCTGTATCTCAAGTGTTTTGAAGGATATTAAAAATTTTTTGCCCTGCAGGTGGCACGGATGTGGAGATCATAATTAAGTGACCTCTTAAGAAGAAGGAGCAAGACATGCATTTAATCTTGGTATATTTAACCATGCGCTGCCGCAGCCTTTATGCTAATCTGACAGCATTCAATTCAGACATGTACCGCGTTGAAAGTGATGGAGGATGAAAATGTTACATGTCCGAAGAGTAAGGCTGCCGTTTATGTTAAAGTGATTTGGGTGCTTATTGGGTCCTCTGTGCCCAGAGCTCTTCTGATTAATATTCTAGACACCGAGTCAGGTAGCATTTAAAACTATCGTAAACCTGGTAGAATATAAGATCATCAGCACTGAACATGAGAACCAAGATTAAACACTGACACTTTAGATACATGCTGGATCAGCTAAATGATTTAACGTAGTATTTATTTCAAAGCTCAGAAGAGGGACCTATCAGCTACATTAGTGCTTGTTTAGAGGGGAAACCTGAAGACCTTTTTGGCCTTAGTGGCACATAGTTAAAAGGTATGTCTCCAAATCGTAACAGAGCCCCTAAAGAACCCAAGTTTTTAGAGTGCAATAGGAGGAGTGAATAACAAAATAAAAGCACATATACATTGTACATATTGTCTCTGAGGCTGCACCTTTGGGGAGTAGAAAGGAGGGCAGCAGGGGACGTACAAGGAGAAAGTGAAGTCTACTGTAAAACCTTTTATTCCCATATTGACTTATTTGGTGGGGACAGGTGCAGCCTGTGCAACAAAATGGATCACATCATACTTTTGATTTCTGAGAGTGGCACAGGGAGAACATTTTTTAAAGACAGTAACAACAACAAAATGCACAAAACAGTGAAGGGAGAGATGAAGCCGAATAAATCCTGAGACAAATGTGGGTCAGAGACTTATTGTTACCTATTTTAACCTTTCCTAATGTATGATCATTGTTAGTTAAATTTGTTGGATGTTCCAAGTAATTGATTGCAATATGACAGTGATAAGAATATAGTCTCATCATTTAGGAATAACAGTCTTCACAAATCTTTAATCTTTTCTTAGTTAGGTGAAATATTTAGTTAGAATTAAAAGTTTTAAAGATGTATGAGATCAGTATGCGTCCTTTAAATTTTGTATCCCATCCATTTATTAATTTAGCTGACACTTTTATTCAAAGCGACTTACAATTGCTATGCAACTCAGAGGTTGCATGCCTTGGGAGCAACTAGGGGTTAAGTGTCTTGCTCAGGAACACAATGGTGGATGTCTCACAGTGGGAATCGAACCCAGGTATCCCACACCAAGCATCTTATCTATGTGCCACCACCACCCATCCAGTTTTACTGACATCAACTCTAAGTGAGACTGGATATTACCATTCCATTAATGTATGAGATAACCTGAGTATCGCCACTTTTAGGCCTCAGGAGGATTCAGCCCCACCATCAGTACCAAGCATGAAGATGATTTGTATTAGCAAGGCATGAACACAAGCTGGCATGCAAACATAGATGTAGGCAGAACCACATACAGGTCAGACAGCATGCACACGTTCATGGACTGGGACAAGAAAGCTTGTGACTTTGACACTGGATTCTGCGGTCCACATGTTGTCAGGGTTTCTTTCACACTAACCACTTAAACAACTTATTTTGTCATTAAGGTATGAAAAAAACCCAAAACATTTAAATGCTAGTGAAGAGTCTTTGCACAGTTTAATTTACGGGCTAGTCCAGCACCATGAGATCAGGTTTCACATCCAGTTTCAGTTTTGAAGACATCATGACTGCAGCTTCTTGCCACTTGGAAATTAGTTCAAAGTATCGTTCTCCTTTTCATTTAATTAGCTCCAACCCAAGTTTGATTCCGTCCACAGTTAAGTACGCAAATGTAACAATGTTAAAACGCAACGCTACAACTGAGCCTGATGAATCAGAGCTAATGAGAGAAAACTGATTGATCCACTTTTTACATTATGGCAAATGCTTAATAACGCCCCAGTGAATTACATCATCACCACCAAGTTACAGCATCGTTTTTGTACAATTTAATCTGTGCGACATATTCAAAGCAGATTGACTTGTGAATCAATGAACTGTGATTATTCATGCTTAGTGGGTTGAGTCTTTCTCTGGGAAGATGACTAATGTCTGAGTCACCCAGCTGCAAATCTGGGTGCCCATGAATTATGGATGTTTTTAATCACCAGCACACAATGAGTAGGTACAGTATGTGGAGCAGAGATGTACAAACCCCCAACATACCACCAAACAATCATTGTCATGTTGATACACACACACACACACACACACACACACGGGGGGGAAAAGTGACTTTGAAATAATTATACATTTTGTGAAAGTACTTTTGTTTGCTTTGACGATTGGGTGGACAACCTGCCAATCAAAGAGTTATCATGGGCGATGAGTATATAATCAGGGTTGTGATCATTTCATTTTCATTACCACGAAAAGTTGAGTAAAGGGAGACATTTTTTAGACGAAGTACAAAAAGTCATAACAAGGTCTTCTGTCTGAAAATGAACAATCTGCCATTAGCTTGGACATTCAACGTACTTTCACAATTTATGCATTAAAATGAGTTGAAATTGAATTGATGACAACCCTGAAGTTGAAAAGAGCATAGAGTTCAACAACCGCAGACAGTTGAATCCATTATCCAGATGAAACAACCTGCAAAAGTTGAGCTAAAGCTACAAGGAGGGAAAGCAGCACAACCATTGAACACATCTCACATATTTAAAATAAAAATACTAATAATCATTTCACACTGAAAGAGCAAGAGCACAGACTCATAAATCACCTGAAAGAGAGAAACTTAATGAGAGTATGATAAGAAAAAGGTATTAAAGGCAAATACACCAGCAACACCTAGAGTCAGTGGAGATGGGAAGTACTGCCAGATGAAGGCGAAGCTACAAGCAAGACTGATTTTCTATTTTCCCAATAAACTGGCATTTTGGAGATACATGGTTTTCATTTCACTTGATACCACGCAGTGAATGCTGGAAAGTGAATGATAGCACCATAAATCCATTCGGTGTTAGGCTAGTCCTGGCGGGAAATGAGCCTCCACACTCTGGCAGTGTATTGTAAGGCTGACAGCATCCTCTAAACAAAATCAAATTTGGCCCCGTCACATAGGAAATATGGCATGTTTACAATCCCAAAGGTTTGAATGATAATTAAGTAGACTGCCACAGTGTGTGCAGCCTGGCCAGCCAAACTTGAGTTTCAAGAGAGGTTTACTTGTTTGTCTCGCTCTGATAATTGCAGTTGCTACTCAAATCAGGTGGCGAGTCATCAAGAAAGAAAAATAACTATAATAAAGTACCAAATATACATATGATATTGTTTTGTAACTTTCATCATATAAAACTGCTATCTCTAACTCAAACCTGTTCAGATCTGATGATGCCGGCCCAATATAGAAAACAATCAGCACTTGTAGCATGCACCTCTACAACTCAACTATTACTCTACAAGCTCATTTATGTCTGCATCTTCTACTGCGTCTCTTAACAGTCCCCTCTTGCGATATTATAAAAATTGATGTTAACAAAATAAATAAACCACAGAAAAATGTCCCAGTCTAGACCGATCTAGATCAGTAGGTCTTTATTCTCAGCAATTACAGTGCGTCAGCATTTTCTGTAGCTGCTTCACAATACAACCTGCCAGTGGAAAGCTTTTAATTTAAAAGCACAACATGTCTTACGTTTGAAATAAAAACACTAGAGTCACTGCAGTTCCAATAGAATGGAAAGGACAGTTATGAAAACGGTGAGTAGTCATGTCCCGATTTATTCTGTTGTGGACGTGACAGAACTGGATTCGAATGGAGCATGCTGGTTTTTAAGTTGAGAACATGATAAATCATATTAACGTTACTGCCAGCTTTAGTGCCTCGATCTGCCCATTACGCTATAACGCAAATCCTGCAAGAGAAAAGGCACTAGCGGATTCTAACTAGTGGCGAACCACCCACTTGACACCAGCTCAAAAATGCTGCCTGTGTACAACAGCTGTGAAAGTGAAGAAGAAGGAAATATTTGAGAGAAGGGGGAGGGTTTTTGAAGACGACATGGTTACCTGTGGTTCCACAGGCCGGTGCATGGCGGGTGCCTCAGATGCCGAGTTCCCATTGGGGTAGGAAGACTCAGAGCGTGGTGGCACTGGAGGCTGCTGTGCTTTGGTCTGAGCTGACTGAGGAGAACCCTGGATGTTCTTCCGATATCGCTCATCAGCCTAAGGAGGACACACAAAGACAAATAAATGACACACAGACAGCAGCTATAGCAATAGAGGAGGAAAGGAAGTTGTTGTAAGTTGACAGAAGCCACTAGGCGCTACGATTTGTTAGTTTCCCCCTGCAGAGCAGAGACGGTTTGTACTAGCAGTGGTACAAGCACATCAGAAAGTCATCTGCTGATACAGGCACACCAGCAGGAACAACAAAGCACTTCCTCGAGGGCAGCTGTTTTATTGTTGCCACATAATATTCCCACATCCCTGCTAGTAGGACAACAGCACCACAACCAGCATAGTGTCATGCATTTTTCATGTGGACTGAAAAACATTCACGATGAAAGGTTAGGACACACACTGAGGTCCAGGACATGGATTCAGAGTCAGAACTGTGTTTTTTAGTGTTTTTTAGTCTGAAATGTCAAAAGTTAATTGTAAGCGAGACAGACTTACACAGAACTTTCACTGAGCTACACTTCAAATAAAAATACGTCAGCATCTCGTTTTAAAGCACCTTCAAAAGTCCTCCTACACAGCTGAGCTCACTTGTTGGCCAATTCATGACTGGTGAATCTGATCGCCGATCAGATCGCTGATCGATCATAATAGCACTGTGATCACCAAGTTCATTGCTGAGATTGGAAAACTCTGCAACATCACTACAACAAAGTCAGACAGAACAAGAACCTGAGCAGTCTGACAATAAGCCAACAGTTTAGCCAAATGATCCACTTTATTTGGTGGTAAAACTGGAAGTAAGCACACCCAAAAGTCTGTAATAATGTCTCATTACACAGTAAAACTGTGCATGCACACCTATGGTTCTAGTTATAGTTATGGTTGAACCAGGAAGTCAGTCTGTAAACTGTGATGGACAGTTACAACCGACAGTTGGGGTAATAATTTTACTGTTCACTTTTATTTTATTTTCCAAATAACATTGTCTAACATGGAGGTTTGTTCTCCGCCGATCTGATTATCTGACTGTGTTTCTTTTCCCATCAGAGTTTTCTTCAATGTTGCCACAATCTCAGATCTTCGCAGTGAATTTGGTGATGACAGTAGTACAGACAGGAACGATGAAAATAAAATCCCACGTAATAAACCAGGATCATCCCTTAAATATGTCTAACCTGCTGACTTCTGATGAAACAGCCAACTGAACGTTACAAACAGCTGCTGTTCCCAGTCACTGTTCCCGAGGTTCATGCTCTAACAGGGCTGTGTTTTGCATCACCTGAAAGAGTTTGCCTTTTGAAAAAAATCCAGCTTCCATTTAAATTTCCTGTCAGTTCTTGGGTTGCCCTATGTAGAAAACAGTCCTCCGCAAAAAATACATGCAAACAGCATTCGGAATGGGTGTGTCTCTCTTTCCTTTTCTTCTCTCACCAGGTGCTAAATGGCAGCAGCAGGATGCCAAAAAGAGAGAAACAGGGAGTCCCACTGAGGACTAATGAGGTGGCTCATGATTACAGTAACTTCATTATTATGGTGATAAAGACAACAGTGAGGCTAATTAGAGGAGCAGTAGTGCCCTCACTGAGGAAGAGGAGCTGTTCAGATGAGCATTTCACAGTAAACTCTTTACGAAGAAGTTAGGAGGTGTTTTATAAAAGAAGCTCGGAAGGGGAGGAGATGGATGGTTTAGTCCAAATTTTTGGCCTATAAGCCAAAAAATGATCAGATCTGAAAAGTGTGCTGTACCTTTGTGTTCTACTTTCAAAACATTTAAGGAGCTCAGAATAGATTATATAGCTATGACATATATGTATAAATCCATTTACATGTTTTATTAAAACTAAATATCAGTCTTAGAAACCTCCTGTGGCATTGTTTGTATATCAACCTGGGGTCACAGGCATAAGAAGAACTTGTGGAAGGAATTTATTTGGCAATTTCTAGAGGTAGCAACAACATTATTTTTCTTTAGATTCCTTTAAGAATTGCTTGTTTGCTTTATCTGTTAATGATTTATTAATATAATATATATATATATATATATTAAATCAGTTAACAGACTTAAAAGAGATGTGTTCCAGTCAGAATTCACATTAAGTTGTGACAGGTGTGTTGTGATTTCAATTAACTGAATGTGCTGCTCAGAAATTGAAGGAAGCACAAATGCACAAAAGTTTATAAAGTGTAATTTTCCTTGTGTATATTTTGTTCAGCGCATCTTGGGATGAACTGAGCATTTGTGTGTGGCTTCTTTCTTATTTTGCTGTTTTTAAATGATTAAATTAAATAAATCTACATTCAACTTCATTGTAGTAGAATTTCTGTTAAGGGATCAAGAAGGCTTTTTGGCTGTTAGTCCAGCATCATTGAAATATATTTGCATCATGGATCCGTTTAACTACTTGTTATAGGGCTGTTAGTAAATTCTACCTATTTAAAGCTTGTCTACAAAGCGTCCCCACATCCCACACCAGCAGCTAGCCATCCCCATACACATTGCACACCTGAAGCAGTGGGAGTGAGTACACACAAGCAAAGAAAGCATTCTACAGCAGTCAGTGTGACGGCAAAGAGCTGCGAGGGTTCACCTCTCTGACTGGCTCAGAGTCAGGGGCGGGGCCTTGAAGGTCAGCAACAGGTATCTTGGGTTCTGTAGTTTTCTCCAGACTGTGATTTTGACTGGACCTTGTCTTTTCAAAGTCAGTGCTCTGTGGTTGTTTTGTTATATCCGGTTCAGGGCTGTGCATGGGCTTTACCCTGTCGTGTTCGAGGTTCTGTTGGGGTTTGGTGCTCTGTTGCTGGGCTGTTTTGCTACTATCCGGGTTCTGGATTTGCTGGAGGGACAGCAGGTAGGCTTGCTCCTGCTGCAGCTGTCTCTGGAGCTTCTGGGCTTGGCGCTGCTCCTCAAGCTCCCGCCATTTATGCTCCTGAGTCAAGAAGGGTCAAGTTGAACCATAACCTCTGACAGAATGACTTTGGCTAAGTTGTACCATCTCCACAACACTGTGATTTTCTTACTTTATTCTTTATGGGCTCATTTAGATGACACCTCAGCAACTTTAATTCCTTTTGGGATCCCCAAACATTTATACTTACTGGCAATTTATAGTCTCGGGTCCACCTGGGAGAACTGCATTAGGGAAGCTACAATTAAACATCTTCTTCTGGTCCACATTGCAGCTTATTTTCCAAACCAAATTTAAACCAAATATCTCTCTAGAGCTTGCTTTTTTAAATTTTATAAAATGTGTAAGGTTTAACAAACTAAAGGAACAGCAAGCTTGGGGGGAAATTGTCTGACTGCATATCTGTTCTCGCATTTAACTAAAAGTAATTAAACCACTATTTAAACAGTAATATTTTGATTCTTGATACCCATTGCCAAAAGCTACATCTAAAATAGCAAGAGGTAAAATGAGATGTTTTAGGTTTATTCTTGTAAATTTGGACAAAGCAAGTGTTTGAGTACTTTCAATGAGCTCTAACAGTATCCAAGTGTGAAAGCCAATCATGATGTAAAGGAAACTTATTTTTTCATTCTAAAGTGTACAAATGGTGACTGTGCAGTAACCGAGGAGTGCAGCCAGTGATAGAGTGATGGTGTGACGCCTGGAAAGTGGGGATATGAGTGGTCATATCCTTTCATTATTTGAGTATCCTCTGTAACCCCCAGAGGATTTTAACTCTTTAAAATGAAAAACATGAAGTCATACTAACCCCTTCAAATAACCCAGCTCCTCTTCTGCACAAGGAACATCTGGAATAAAAACAGGGGAAACCCTCTCTTCCCATAGGATGACTAGTTTCCTGGTAACACAGCACCATCACTAAGGGCCCTGTAAACATCCCAACTTCCCCAGCAAAAACCTGAGAATACTTATTACGGTTTGACCTCAACTGTTAATGGCTCCCCTCGGATCTACAAAAGTCATAAGTTAGTCCCAAAAACTTGATATGGTTTAGATCGAAAGGAAAACTGAATCAGGAAAGTTTGTGTAACGGAAGAATAATAAGTACCTGCATTATGAAATTTAACATCCTGGGAGTTGTGGAAATATCCAAAAAGAAACTGATGTCAAAAACAGGAGGGGTGGTAGAAGAAACTATTTGATGAAAGACAGAAGGAACAAGGATAGCGGGAAGAAAAGGGGCCTATTCTCAAAACTGTGTTTGTAAAATGTTTTTATGAGTAAAAAATGAACTTGTAATATAAATGTGATCATGGGTTTAGACAGAGCAGCCGAACACTCACCAGCAGCATGGCCTGTTCATGCAGCAGCTGCTGCTGCAAGATCTCCAGGTGCCTCTGCTCCTCCTCCAACTGACGACGGATGTACTCCTGTCAAACAAACATAGCCCCCTATTAGTTCAATGTCAGAAAATAATGTATTTTATCTCCACATACGTCATCTTAATTTATGACTATGGTCTATTATGACAGTTAATTGCAAAGTGAAAAATTGTCCCAAATGTGTGTGCAATTTTGGGGGATTGATTGCCATTCATTAAAGCCATTAAATTAGGGCTTCAATAAAATAAAATACACAAAAAATAAATGTTAAGAACTCAGAAAATATACTGAAATGTTGTACTAGCTCTAACAACTAAGGTATGTGGTCACAAAAACACAAATCCCACTAAAAACAACAGACTTTTGATTCACATTCAAATGAACATATAAATAACTTATTTATAATAAAACTTCTTATTTAGTCACATGTCCATTTGTTATACTAATTTTTAAAAGATCTGTTTCTTCCCCAGTCTTTTCTCTCTCCATTATTCTGGCTCATACCTGCTCTCGGTCGGCCCTCCTCTTTTCCTCCTCCGCCCTCCTGCGCTCTTCCTCCTCTTTGCGGCGTCGCTCCATTTCCTCAACGCGTCTCTTCTCCTCTTGCTCACGTCGGCGCTGCTCGCGCTCCTGCTGCCTCCTCATCTCGCGCTCACGGCGTTGTTGCTACAGGTGGAAGCAGGAGGCAAGATAACACAGAAACCTGTTTATGTCCCAGCTGTAAGTGTCCTAGTTAAGGCTTTTTGTCTAGTCATATCTGACACAGCTCAGGTTTTCTATTCAGTGAAACCAAAAACATTATCATTATTATTATTATTATTATTATGATGATGATATCGACAGCCTGGAGTGGTACAAAATCAGTTCCTTATTTGTGTGACCTGCATGCAACTTCTATTAGAACACAACTGTGATTTTTTGTTGCTGTAAGGTGAATCTGACATCATTCACCAAATACTGATGATTCCAACACAGCTCGGCTAAGCAGCATAAGTATAAACAACAAGACACAGCACGCAAAGAAAGTCATACAGCAAAATAGGACATGACCCATTTTTGTGTATGAGATCTTGTCTAGGTGGAGTAACCAGAGACATTACGGATTATAGTTAACTCCATTTACAGGGTACATTGTTACAAAGTGTCATGCAAAAAAAAGGATGCGAACAGACAGCTACAAAAACAGACTTGTATTCATCCAAATTAATCCATCAACTTAAGACCATTTTGGCAAAAGAGCAACATCTCATCCTTGACTACCAGCAGAACAAACCACAGGCAAAAACAAGCCCTGATTTAGATGATGAGATAAGATGTCTAAAGTGGAGAAAATGCATTTTATCAGACCATGGAGACAAAGAGTTATGATTACTGGTCATGTTCACTATAGGTAGAAGTCACAGACTAAAAAAGTGGGTCTGCATTGAGATGTGACTTTGTTGTAAGGAGGACAACCAACAGGCTCCATTCTATTCTTGTGATTTTAACAAAAGCTTTTAGTAAAGCTAAAATGATTAGTCAGTTATAAATAATTAGTTTTGAAACTATTTTGAAAATGTATTAATTGCAAGAAAAAAGTAAAAAAAAAAATTGGTGAAAATGCTGAACATATGCCGTTTCCAGCTACTCAAATTTTATTAAATTAGATTCCCCCCCCCCCCATATATTATAGTAAATGGAATATCTTTGGATTTTAGAGATGTTGGTTGGACAAAACAGGTAATTTGAAGACTTTTTTATAGAAAAACAATGTTTAAATATTTATCAAGAAAATAATCAGCAGATTAACAGAATCAAATCAATTTTAGGTGCAGTTCTACATTGATTTAAAACTGCTGCTAGGTTCAAAGCAGCGGGGCATATAGATTCATTTTGAATACTAAATTCTTAGTAGCAGTACATTCAAGGTCATCTGTCCAAGGCTGTCGAGGATTTTCAAGGTTATGAATGCGTCTTAAATAAAAGTTGGGTTTTTAGCAGCCCTTCAAATGGTCTGTTCTTTGCACTTTTACATGTGGTGTTTTTGGATGGACAAAGAACACCAGTACAGTCTATGGCACATATACCTGTATTTACCTGTTTGAGTGGAGGAAACATAAATAGAAGATGTGGATAGTGGATGAGCTGAAGTGACAGGACGAAGTTAAAATGTCAACACTGCATTAAGACTTAATCATTTAATCAGACTAATATTTTAAGGCTGACAGGCAGTTATCTAATACTTGGCTCTCTAAGCAGACAGATGAAGAAATTATACTAATTTATGTCTATCAGTGTGTTATGAAAAGCTGTAGTGAAAGCTGCAGGACATTGCAGGTTTTTGTTACAGCATCGTGACGCATCGTGTTTGTACATATTCAGTGCTCACCATTCAGGATTCCACCACAGGTGGTAATCTATCAAAACAGGAGGGCACATGCACGGTCGGTGATGTTTCTCTGACATGGGCCGGGTTTAACTGTGGCTTCTACAGTCTGATTCATCTACAAGCACAGTCATGAATCAAACACGCTGCCTCGAGCTGCGAATACTGTGGGAAAACACAAGCACTAATCCAACTTTCTCTCTTGCCACACAGGCCTTGCACTTTTTAAGGTGTAATGAATGTACATGCTGAAATTCACGGCACACTTGCCTCATTTAATATTTTCTAATTCTATTCATTCCTCTCATTGTCAGTCCCGCTTACAGAATTTAGGTCTCTCTCTCTTCCTTTCCTTCGAGAGAATTTTGTTTAGTCCACTTCTGTCCAAATTTATAATCATCTCTTTGCAAACTTCCTCCCCTCTCCACTTCCCTCTCTCTTCATTCAATATACATAGTTCTCTCTCCTTTAAGAGAAGTGAGGAGGGAATGCAGCCAAGACACAGACACTAATAGAAAAGAACCACAGCTTGAGGAGATAAAGGATAATTACAAAAAGGGTTATCAAACTCGTCCTCTGGGGACACCAATCATTTTTTCTCCCACTGCTACAGTCTAAAATTGATTTTGGAATCTATTATATAAAATTATCGAGCAAAAATCTAACCACTAGCCTTCAAGTCAAAAGTCTTTAATCCTATTACACAGAGATAATGTACAGGCATATAAACTGCACCTGACAAACTGGCTTTTCACACTATCAGCAGCTGCACAAACAACTTGAGACCAAAGTAGAGTAGTAGAGTCTGTTCCAGTCAGTGACAGCTCTACTGAAGAAATAGTTCCTATGAAAAGACTGTGGAGGATCAGCCAGAGTAAGCGGGAGATTGATTCTGGAGAGAGATGTGTTGTTGACCACTTGAAACTAATTTCTATTGACTTCTATTATATCTTCTATTGTATTAGGATGCAGACTGAAACCTCAGACGAATATCTCAAAATATGGACAAATAAATACGCACTTCAGTGATAGTTTTGTATCACTTTATATACACAACACAAATCTTCTTAGATGAGAACAGAGGAAAATGCTTGATGAAATTTAAGTCCTCGGCCTAAAATGTGTTTGGATTAGGTGCTGCATCTGATCATTAATCTGTGATTTCTTTTTTCAATTAAACAATTAATCATTTGGTTTATAAATATTATTTAAAACATATTTTTTTTAAATCCCAGAGCACCAATGTAACGTCTTAAATGAATTGTTTTGTCTGTCCAACAGTGCATAATATGTCCAAAAGCTAATTGTTTCAACACTCGCTGACATGACTGTTAGTGGTGTAATGTAATTTTAGGCATTGGTGAAGCCAGATTTACTGACAAGTCGTACCGTATATACAGCATGTAAAGCGAGTTTATTTTTTACCGATGCATGTATTTATTAAGCTTTTTATTTAGCACTGTATCATACTTGTCATACATCCATATCACATGCTGTCTTCTGTGATGTATTTCTAAAAAGATGATGTCATTCACTCTCAGGGGAGAATCTCTCCTGCTTGTTGAGGATGCGTGTAGGAAGCTTCATAAATAACGCAGGTCCTGCTCTGCAATCAGAGTATTTTTAGTCCTGTTCTAACTGTCAGTGTTACCCCTGGGAGGGATCCTGTGATGCTTGATAAATAATATATAAACTTTAGATATTTTATGTTTTCAATTAAACACAGTTTAGTTTAGTTCAGGTTTAGTTGAGCTGTTTGGGGCATCACTGCTATAGGTTTTTCCTGACATTTTTCGGACCGTTTTAATTGCTGAGAGGGGACAAGGCAGCGATGGGCAAGAAATACAAGTGATGAGATATTCAGTTTACCTTTTTTATCAAACCAAATTATTTGGACAATCAAAGAAAGGTAAATACATCCTACAATTACAATACAATTGTCCTCTACAATTGTGCAGTGTCCATACTCAATTAGCCTGGTAGACTTTGCTTGAGTAATAATTTTAATATCAATCTCTTTTTTCTTTCCCCCAAAACGTATTAGATGTTAGTGGTTTAATGGCCCTGCTGGATTCTGTTTCAGTGATGTCACAACATAGTGTGTAAAAAAAAAAAAAAGACCCAACGCGTAAAGAAAGCAGACTGCATTTGGAGCCAGCAGCTTATAGCCACTTCTACATGCACAGTCTGACCACAGCAGACCGTGCACACGTACTATTTGGATCCATATGACAAGTAATTCATAAGGCCTGTGCTCACCTCCTCGAGCCGTCTCCTTTGCTCCTTCTGCTGCTCTATACGTTTCTGCCTCTCGGCCAGTAGTTGCCGCTTGTACTCCTCCTGCTCACGGAGCTGCTGCTCCTGGAGGAGCTGTTGGCGACGCAGCGCCTCTGAGCGCTCCTTGTTCTCCTGCTGCAGCCGGATGAAGTCACGGCGCAAAGTCGACTCACCTGGCACGTTGACTATGGAGCTATATGGACGATGAAATGAGAGGCTTTAGCTGGTGTGCAAGATAAGTAAAAAGAGAATTTTAACTTCAGGACCCAAATAAATGCAGTACATCAGGAATGATTTCCTGATGTTAGGATACTGAGGATTTGGTGATAAAGTGGCATCACTAAGATTTTTGTTAAATACAATTGGCAAATCACTGATACCTGCTGTTGAGTTTGCATTTAAAATGTTCTAAACTCTAATTTCTGTAATTGTTTTGATTAAAGTTTTGGTTAGCTTCTTGTATTGGGAGAAGTTGTCATGTTTAGCTTGTTTGTAGCGCAGTTTGACAAGACAAATATACAGTATACACAGAGAGCAAGAGGCTTTCAAAGCAAACAACCAACAAATTCCTTTACACCATACTGGCTCATATGCGTTGTGATAATATATCCAGTACTTACCTTGGCTCTCCTTCTTGCTCAGATGCCTCTTCCTCCTCTTCTTCACTGCCACTGTATTCATACTCTGTCTCATCTGAGGGTAGTGAGGAAAAATAATAAATAATGATGGAAATTAATGGAAATTAATTGAATTGTTTCCTGTCCATCTGATAAAGACACAAAATCTCTCGGTTGGACTGTTAAGAGCAGCACTGTAATCGTAGGCAAACAGATCGCCCTCAGGTACTCACCCTTCTCGCCCCTCTTCTTCTTAGTTCGGTCGATGTGGTCTTTGAGCTGGATGCGGACCTGCCTCTCGTTGGGCTGGTCCCGGATGAAGGGGTGTTTCAGGAGCTGCTCGGTGGGAGGTCGTTGAGTGTAATTTTTCACCAGGCAGCCCTCGATGAAGCTGAAGAACTTCTTTGACCTATTAGGTTCAAGTTAGAAGTGATGTGTTTTGACGTGCATAAAATGACATTTTCATTAATATGGGAGATCCTTTTCACAGAGAGGATAAAGATTGAAAACTTAGCCCACCATTTTTTGGACTTGAGTCGAGGAGGAGGGTTTCTGGGAATAAGGAAGAGGGCTCTCATTGGATGCATGTCACACAGAGCTGGAGGAAACAAAGAAGAGAAGATAGGCGAGGGATTGGTGAGAGCCAAAATTCATACATTTTAGAATAGAATAAACAGGTTAAAAAGACAGTTAAAAGCCAATAATGAGTGAGTTCAGTGTACAGGAGGGGTGAAGCTGAAATGCTATGTTGAGATTAAAAATGTATTATGTCATTGTAAAATTGACTTTAGAATGATCGCTTGTCACTTGTTTACCACTTGCCAGTGTGAAAGTGTTGAAAGGTTTCCCATCTGTCTTTTACTCCTTCCACTATCTGCCGTCACCAAAAACTCTACAACCTTTAGCTTTCTTTGAAGAAGAAAAACTGCACTCTTTTACTGTTTAATGCAGTAACCATAAATATACCGATTTCTCAAAATTACTATTTAATGATTCAATGTTTTAAAAATGCCCCAAAAAACACCATCAGGTTACTGTGATGTGTACTTACGGGGAGCTCCCTCAGCCATCTCTATGGCCGTGATTCCACAGGACCACAGGTCACTCTGAAGGACAGAAGATAAGATTAGTTAAACAGTGAGTTTGCATGTTTCTCTCATTTCTCCATGTCTGTTCCTACTAAGCAGTAAATGTTTCTTATCTGAGGCAGCAGTGGTTCTCTCTCAGTGGGTAAGTGTTGTTACCCTCCAGAAATTAAGCAATTTCAGTTGGTGCAAGAACAGACTTGGAGAATGTTGATCTCTGATCCCAAACAGTGATTTCTGACACTTCAGGCTATTTTACAGCAATTTCAGATTCCAGAGACAGCCCTGTCCTAGTTACTCTGGATAATCCACAAACTACTTTCTGCACAGGGTGTGTCTGCCACAAACCAAAACCACAGATCTTGAAACCAGTGTGTGAAAATGTGTTTTTGTTATCTGGCTGCAGTGAACCCTTAAATATGTACCTATAGTAGAGGCCTCAAATATAGGCATTGTCACAGTGTCTAACCCAAAGATTAAAAACATTAAATGTTTTATGTTTTTATTCATAGCTAACACACCCAAATGCAAACTTCCAAAAATGTCTGGGTCGACTTTGCCACTTTCACTGTGTCACTTTGATAAGTTATTATTTATTCATACAGCCCTGCCCCTGTCACACTGTAAAACCACAGATCCAATTTATGTGCAGTTCAGATCCAGATCCAGTTCCTTACCCTATAGTCGTAGGTAGCATCTGGGTTTTCATCACAAGCGATGACCTCTGGAGCCATCCAATAGGGCGTCCCGATGAAGGTGTTCCTTCGACCTACCGTCCGGTCCAGCTGAGCACTCACACCAAAGTCCACTGGGAAATAGGACATTAACATCAGTTATTAGTGGTTAAAACCCAATCCTATAATGCATCTGAGAGTAAAAGAATATTTTTAGACTGATCAGTAAAATATCAAAAAAAAAAATTGTCCAATACGTTTGGGAACCTACTGATAGTGCACAACTTGAGGGTCATGTTATAGATACAGTATGAGAAACTTGAAAAATATATTGAAACAGTTTAGATCCTGTGTGAAAGCAGAATAACAGATGGGTCTTTCAAATGTCAATCCCTGAGCTAAATAAAAGATTCAGACTCTTGCCCTGGGAACCATGTTAATTAAAAATTTGACTCGTCCACCAAATTTAAGTCCACAGTCCCTGTCGGGTCCTGACTCA
This sequence comes from Micropterus dolomieu, assembly GCF_021292245.1. Classification (NCBI taxonomy): domain Eukaryota; kingdom Metazoa; phylum Chordata; class Actinopteri; order Centrarchiformes; family Centrarchidae; genus Micropterus; species Micropterus dolomieu. The sequence goes on along the minus strand of NC_060156.1, from coordinate 22,381,598 downwards.
GAGTGTAAAGGTCAAGGTGCTGCTCTGTTACAAGGCTCTGTCTTGCCTCCCTTTAGCAAATTGTTTTATTATGGCCACAGTGGGACAAGGTCACAAAATGTAATTTAATCAAGATGGACAAGATGGCCTAGAATTATTTAATATTATATATTATAAATATATATTTTCAGAACTTTCCAGCACTATATAACAAAAATCCTAATGACATAATGAATATTAACGCAAAGATGACCCGAATAAGCAGTAGAAAATGGATGAAGTTTGAGCTAAAATCAGCACTTACTCATTACGAGATGATATAACCTTTTTCACATTTAAATTTTTTCATTTGACGTTTTTATCCAAAGCTACAATTGCTACACATGTCAGAGGTCGCACGCCTCTGGAGCAACTAGGGGTTATGTGTCTTGAATTCTCACACCAAAGCATGTGTCTTATCCACTGCACCATCACTACCCACATTTAGTTTTGTGAGGAAACTAACTTTTTCGGTTTGTTGATTGATGTGAGAAACTTTATGTTAACTGCTCCTGGCAACAGCTACCACAGTTTCCATGACTGGGATGGGGTACTTACAGTTTCCACCTGCCAGCTGGTGCACACGTCTCAAATCAGGTTTAAGTGTGTCCGCGCACCGATAGACAGGCTGAGAGAGGCATGTGAGGACGCACAGGCCCTACATACCTAATCACGGTTACTTTTTGTTTGTTTGCTTGATGTTAATTAATACAGCTTAAAGCTTTTATGGGCTTTTTTGTGTATCAATAAATGGACATACTGTGTGAAAATGTCTGTACCAAAGAACCTAGACATTTTTCTGTGGTAGGATAATTTGCAACATGATGATCAAAATACATCTACAGTTATCTTTTAATAAATTGAAACTGAAAATAAATTAAAAGTTTCTAAAGTATTTGCATTACTGTGTAAGGGCCTTTTATATAGGCCATGTGCAATCATGTGAAACATTACAAAACAACTGTGGTCATGAAAAAGTTCTGTCTGGCAATCTGTATTTTTTCAGTGCAGTCGTCCAAACCTCAGTGCCGGCTGTGCTCCCAGTCTGCAGGCCCAGTTTGGACCCACAGTTCAACCAAAACAAAATCAACGCATACCCAGTTTGACTTCCGCATTTTCAGTCAGCAGCACGTTTTGTCCCTTGATGTCACGGTGGATGACATGATGAGCATGCAGGTGAGCTAATCCCTGCAGTGAGAAAAGGAAAAAAACAAAAACATATTAACATATTAAATGCTGCTTCACAGAGCAGTTGTGGCCTTTTCCAGCAATTTATCAGCCCAATATAACAGGAGACACTTTCAGTCTTTAGTGACAAAACCTGTTTGAGTTTCCTGCTGTAATATATTTGATTCTGAATTGGAAATTGGCATGTAGTAAAAGGGGACTAACCCTCAGGATCTCTCGGGAGATGTAGGCGATCCAGTCCTCCTTCAGTGTGTTGCCTTTGGTGTTCTTCACCAGATCTGTGATGGAACCCGCACCACAGAACTCCATCACCAGCTGGAGGAGAGAACAAGAGATACTGAGAAGACTGTGGTCATTTACACACACATACTCTCAATCATTCTGCCAGTTAATGAGACCATCTGCAAAAAGGTGCTACACGCAGTATTGTACCATCAATAAAGCATCACCACATTCATTTTGTAGTATAACTACCTTCAACAAACAAGACAATCGCTCAGGAAATTGTCAGTCTCTGTCAGCCTGTGCTTTATTTTCCATCTTTCGATTTATTTCCCTCTTTTGGTCAGATCTGGATGGAAATGTATCTGGTGTCAGCATATCATAGGAGGAGTAAAAGGCGGATTGGAAAATTCCCTTCCTCCATGTTTACCCTGTGTAGGGATTGGGATGGGAGACTGGAAGTAATGGGCTGATAGGAAATGTGGTCTAATATGAAGAAACATGAGCATTAAGAAAACCACTGATGAGCACCTTCAACAGCTGGTGAACATGGACTATTATGCAGTAGGTCTCTCCACTTTAATGTAAAGTCCTCAACACTTTTAATGTCAATAACGCTCATAGCTAAAAGATTTGCAAAAATAGGCTATCAGGGCTGGTCAAAATCAATATCATGATATCAGTAAGAATATTTTTCTGATTTACATATAAATCACAGTATAGCAAAGATATGCAAAATCACATATAAAATAATCAAATACATGTTTAAACATCCCCTCCAGACATGTTTTAGTACATATATAAATAAAATAAAAGCAACGTGACAGCAGACAGCATGAAGACACTGACAACACTGATGGATGTAAGGGGGTCGCAGAGACAGATGTAAAAACAAATACAGGGCCATGTTGTGGGGTGAGCTCTCTCCTCTCTAGGAACAGCAGAGCTGCAGGCCATAAAACAAGGTAAAATTGCCTTCAACAAACTGAGCTGCAATAAATCTTCCCTGCTGCTTTTTGTTCTTCTCTCCCTTCGCTAATCATCTCTTTCCATTTCGTTCCTCATTTTTGCTTCATTTGTTTTATTCATTTCCTCCGCACTTGTTTGTCTTTTCTTTGATTTGCTGTGTTTTTGTCAGTGGTGGAAAGTACAGTTACTCGTTTGATGTACTTTACTTGAAGTAAATTTTAAGCTACTTCTACTCCACTACATTTCACAGGGAAACGTACTTTTTACTCATTTATCTGACAGCTTTAGTTTTATTAGTTCATATTAGCTCCACTTCAACCAGCTGTAACATTAAATGTTACAGTAATAATAATCCGATAACACAGTATGAAACAGTAGCATTTTAATGGCAAGGGCCATTCTGCTGCCTACTTTTACTTTTGATACTTTAAGTACTTTTTGTTGCTAATACTAAGTACAATTTGAAATGCAGGACTTCTTTTTATAACAGAGAATTTTTAGTGTGACATTGCTATTTGCTTTAAGTCAAATATCTAAATACTTCTTCCATCACTGTGTTTCCTTTCTTTCTCCTCCAAGATGAGGGCCAGTGGAGGCTGCAATGTTGGGGGGAAAAACATTTACGTTGTATTAACTGTTACTGTTTACAAGCAGTGAGTGAACAGGTGCGAGCATATTAACTCTGTATATAGACCCCATTTCGCCACTCCGAGAGTTTGTTGTTGCTGATCTGTTACATCTCTCTAGTCGAGTGAATTTTTTGGGCATTGTATATGTGAAAACCTAACAGTTCATTCCTTTAGTTGTTTGTTTTTTAATTCATGCAACATACCTGTTCATTATAGTAATCTAAATATCCGAACATGTATTCTAAGATACACCAATAGTCATGTGAATTCAAGTAAATTCAACTATTTTTTTTAAATTAAATCAACTTCTAGCAGTAACCAAATGGAAGACGTTTTGTCCAGAGGCTGGACTTGCAGCCTGGTTTAAAACCTCTTGACAGATGACAGACAATAATCCACTTTTAGGAACAAACTTCTTTTCAGGATTTCTGATGGCGTTCCACTTGTCTCTATTTTCCTGAAAATGTTCTTACTTGACTTTATTCTGTTGCTTGTGTATTTTAGTTATGCTATGTCAGGAATTGAGAGGTAATGATTGGTCGGAATAATTGCTTTATTCAATTTCAGGAGAATTTAACTGATAACACATGTCAAGACATTACATAAATATTAATGGTAGAAGTAGCCTCACCCATAGCTGGTCGTCATGGCCCGGTGGACTTTTCTTGATGAAGGCTCCATAGTAGGTGGCTATATTTCTGTGGTGGGAGTACTTCTTCAGCATGTTGATTTCCAGCTTAATTTCCTCCTCTTCATCCTAAAAGAGAGAGAGAGGCCCATCAGTGTGGAATTATTACATTCTTATTGCACGTGAGATGGCGAGAAAGCAATTATCTGAACTAATGGACTAGATCAAAACAAACTATACAAGTCTATTTTCTACTGGTCAGGTTGTTAAAGCTGGAGACACAGAGAAAGTATGGAAAATTAACACCAAGACTGTGACAGGTAAACAACAGTTGCTATTGAGTTTTCATGATTGGGTGACCTGGAAAGATGGTCACACTATGTTTTTTATTATTTTATTCCTCTTCCAAGGTTATTAATCACAAATCGGGAAAGTCCTTACAAGTCTTTTAAAACCTACATGCATTTTTCATCTTTATTGGTTTCACACACTTGGCTTACTTTAGAGAGCTTTAAATCAAAAGTCCAAATTACACACTGCACACTGAGATTTGGAAATATCAGGCCCCGTTTGGCCCGTAGGTGAAAAGGGGTTTTCTGTTCCGCCTATAAAATGCTAACAGTTTCCATTCAGACGACTCAGACACAAGCTATAACTCCACTACACGGATTTACGCAAGCATTTTAACTGACTGGTAACTGATAGTACAACATACCAAAATACACACAGGAGTATGCACACAAACCAGCAAAACATCAAATGATCTAATCTGCATCTAACAAAGCACCTTTAAACACAAGCATACATATTCATGTTGATGTTAACTATTTGGTAAATTTTTTTTTTTATTATTGCCAACCAACATTAATAAATTAAATCATAAATTAATTAATGAATATATCATCAAGTTTAAAATACCAAACACACTGACTTCTTCCCTGTTTCTACATTACCACCACGTGCTATAAGACTACGACTGAACTTGCGGCGCTGTTAAAAGTCCATAACATACAAATTCAACATACACATTCAAATACACAGCCGTTCTTTCACACACACACTCAGATGAGAAATAATCTCTGCTTTATATTTAATTCAAAATGTCCATTAATCATCATGTGAAAGGACTTTTAGCCTGTGTTTACCCTGAAGGTCTGCAGAGTTGTACAGCATCACCTTTTGTTGCGTAGCTCTCCATTGCAGCCAGTCTTTACAGCTGGATGTCAAGCAGCTCATTGGGAAGTGTCGTGAATGGAACTTCCCACTTTTTTCCAAAATATTCAGACTTGTTCCACCATGTTTTAGCAGAACGAGCCAATTATTTTCACCCTTCATCTCTATAATATTTAAAGTGTTGGTCCACCTCCCAATGGGACACTTAGAGTCATAAAGACGGTAAAGAAAATACATGAAAAAATAATAGTAAAAAGGCTAAATAAAACTCCCAGCAACCAAAGTTGAAACTCTGGAACTTTCCCCCTAAGCTGTTGTCAGTCCATCTATGAATAAGACATACTGAAAGGCCAAGCAAGGAAACAAACAATGTCCAAACCAGTGTAATAAACGGATATCACTCCAAACAAACACGCAGCCTGAACACAAAATGATAACCGAGCCAAACAAACTACCTATCTCTCCCTCTCGCCTTCTCAGGATATTACAGCACAGACTCAGACACGCGTACAGGCACAAAACAAGATCAAGCGATTACTTCTCAATCATCGTGGCATCACTGAGGCCGGGTGACATTTATTTGTGAGCGATTTGCATCAGCCGAACCCGTGTATCTGATCCCGTAGGCCGACGTGGGGCAGACATAACATGACATTTCCACTGAATGGTCGCAGAAGACAGACGGCTGCAGCCCGGACTCCTGAGCAAACGTAGCGGCGACCTTTTGCCATTTTCTAGTACAGATGTAGCAGCTGTATCATTTACACTTGCTTCGCTGATGTTGCACTTTGGCTCGTTTTGAAAAAGAGTCTATCGTGCTAGCAGCTCTGTGAGACCGTGCTTAAGCACAGCAGTGCTGTACAGTCGAGTCTGATGGGAACGTCATTAGTTTTGCAGTTATTTGGTCATAAACTAAAGTATTGGACAAATTAAAATTTTAACCTGATGATGGTGCTAGATGAAAAGCCAGAGGCACCAAAGTTATTACAAATCACCCTGAGGAGGACATGAACGTCTGTACAAAAAGTCATGCCACTTAATTCAATAAACGTTTCACATTTCATTCAAAACCACAAAAGTCGGCCTCACGTGGAGCTCATGGGATCAACATAGTCAGTAGGATAGATCACCTGGAGAGAGACAATGAATGTCTACACAGAAACTAATGGCAATGTACCCCATAGTTGTTTTAGTCTATACCAAAGTGGTGGACCAACCAACCAACCGACAGACAGCAATTTCAGTAGACATTACTAGCTGAATTGGCTTTGGGGATCTAACAGAAGATTACAATGTGGTCGACTAAAATGATAATTGATAGCTATAATTAAACTTCTACTTCTGTCTGAATTGAAAATCAAACACTGGTTTGATCAATAAGCATCAAAAAACTTTTCCAAAAACACTACATTGTTGTGTTGTGCACTCATTTCACACTTTAAGTATTATCCCTTCTTCAACATTCACTGTGTCATCTGTGCCATCAACAGACAGAAGCAGAAACATAAACTGCAGGAGAAAATACAATGCAGCTAAACATATCTTTAGACCAATCACACGCAGAGCTCCCTGCTGAGGAGAATAACAGCCCAATGTCTTAGAAAATGCAATGAAACTAAAAACAGTTATAGAAGAAAACCACTAAAATGACTGAACTATAGTGAAGTTATATAAGGATAGTTTTTTTAATTGCCTTTATATTTATCGCTGCAGGTAGCTCTTTCTGTTGGCTGGCAAATTCAGTTAGGCTGTCAAAACAGTTTTTTTTGTTTTTCTTTTTAACACAGGAAATGATTGGTGTTCAATGTTGTTGCTTGCAGAAATTAAAACACTCACATCTTATCAAGCATTGCAGCTGCAGAAGCAACAGATGCCAACGACTATGCTGACATTTCTGAGTCTGGTCCAGAGCTTAAAGGGCAATTCAGCCAAACTTATTTAAAAGATGAAAGAATCCACTGTAAACTTCTACATATCTATAAAAACACATTACCTGCAGCTCAGCTCAGTTCAGCTCAGCTTCACTATCTCTGAAATCCAGAACACCCAGTCAAACTGATTTTTGGTGACTGACAACTGAACTTATCTATGATTATTTAAATATCAGCTAATTTTATGCTGTCAGACATTTGTGTGTTTTTAAATAGTAGAGGTATCACTTCGGAACAAAACTCCTCATTTGTTCTTGTTAAGTCCTCCCACTAACTATATTTGCACTTTAAGCTGTTATTTCTGTGATGAGGAAGTTAAACCGAGCTTGTTTTCTCATGAGATGTTTAAGCAAGCAGCAGGAGCAAGAGGACATTGCCGAGCACGTCCATATTTGTCCGCCACAAAAAGCTGTTCGCTTGTTATTTATTTTGCTTTAATTTGGGGTGGCCGTTCGAAGAGTTCAACAGGGGTTTTGAGTGTGTAAAGATCATGGGGGTCAGTCTATCAGCCAGCTAGTCAGCCAATCCCTTGAATCACAGTCAGCCAGCCAGTTGGTTACTGCTTCAGTCAGGCAGCCAGTCATTTAGCCAGGCAGCTAGCCAACCAGTGAGTCAGGAAGCCAACAAACCAGACTGCTAGCCGGCCATGCCTTCTGTTAATCCACTCATCAGAAGCAGACCAAGCAGTCATCCAGCCAGTCAACCAACAGGTGAGCCAGCCAATTAGTCGGTCAGTTAGATTTACCTTTCCTTAATAATTTTTATGTGGAAATTTGAGCAGGATCATGCTAAAAGATGTACACAAAGTGAACAAACAGACAAACAGTACCTTCTATGGTCAGGAGAACATCCCATCGCCCACAAACTGTCAATCATCTGAACTTTTTTGGAACAAGTGAGCATAATTACAGATGCAGAGGACAGACTGGAGGAGGAGAAACACAGCAGGAACGCTCTTACACATTTTTCACCAAGGGAGACGAATAAAGGTTCAAAATAACAGCTTAAAGAGGGGAAGAGAAGATCGACTTCAATCGACAAAACATAAGGAACATTCCGTTATGTTCAGGCCAGTGCAGATGGTTTGAGAGACTTTTATGCTCATGTAAATAAGACAAAGCGGTCTCAAAAGGTTTCTTCTGGAATATACTGTATATTCTTGAACAAAAAGGAAAGCCTAGCAAACCAAAACAATCGGTCATCGCTGGATTATAAAGCAACAGCCTTAAGACGCTTAACCACAATGATGTACTGGGAAAAAGGTGCCAGGCAGAAAGAGACGTCACTGTCTTGCTTCTTCTAGCAAGATGGTGACAGTGACTTTGCGTACTAATTCCAAAATTATACTTTTTTGATACCCGTTGTTGGGTTTTTAATTTAACAAAAAAAAGTCATGCTTCTCAAATGCATCAGTGTTGAGGTACAGTGTGCCAAAACACGAACCACCATCCAAGACCACTGGCTGAATATAAAAAGGTATCATCAAAACTATGATAGAAAGCGGCAGATATCTGATCAAAGTGTAAGAAGAATAACAAAGAATCTGAAAGGACTGCAACTGATGATTTGTTTATTGATTATTCTGATAGATTATTTGTCTACCTAAACATTTTTTATTTAGTCTAGTGATAAAAATGCAAATCACAATTTCCCAGAAGGGGCGTGTCTTGCCTCGGTCATATGTTCCCCTATGTCTCTCTCTCTCTCCATCTTGTTTGTACACTGTCCATTTATTTTGGGCACTTATTGTGTCCATCACATTTGTCCTTGTAGCATCACTGTGCATAACTGTCTCCTGTAATGACTTTAGTTCATGTATCCCATCACTATGACAACTCACCTCTCTCTCTCTCTCTCTCTCTCTCTCTCCCTCCTTCACTCTCTTTCTCTGTCTGTCTCTCTTTGTCTCACTTTCCCTGAACTATATATCCGCAGTTAAGTTGTTGAAAACAAGGCGTCCTGAAGCTACTCATTATCATTCCTGGGCATGAAATGGTGGGGAGACTCGGTGGCGGCCATATTGCTGCTAAAGTATTACAGCACACAATGTGAGCAGAGCTAACAGAACCGCGACCCCGGGGGAGCGGACAGCCGCAAAATTGAAGCATAATGGAAAATGGAAGCTGAGTAGGAGGGAGGCTTTGGCTTCAACAAAGGCCAAGCGAGGTCAACATGTCATTAAGAGGCACCCAGGAACCTGGAGGGACTTGTTTCCGGGATTATTTTAAACACTTGCTGCATTCCGGTCATACCTGAAGAAACTTCATGCATTGCAAATGCAAATTTAAAGTTTGTTACCATTGTCACGTTGGTTGTATTATTGTGAATCTAATCTCTCAATTCGCATTATTTCACATTTCTGGTTTGTTAGGGATGATTTGTAGCAGCCTGAGCACCAAGATAAAGACTAAACAAAAAAAGACAGGAACACCCAGACCACAACTTAAATCAATTAATTTTCTGGGTGCAATTAGCATTCAAATGTGACAAACCTCTGAAGTATGACTAAGTAAGAATTCTTCTTCTTCATTTTCAAAAAGCTTTCACATTACTCTATACAAGCTCACGCGGCTGTTAAAATGTATCCTCTTTTGAGAAAAAGCTCAGGTTGTAATGTTAATTGCAAAGAAAACCAATTGGTAGATAGATAAACGTTGAGGTCTAATGATTGTTTCTGATCCTTTTGAGTCATGCTGAAGTAAGTGTTCAATCAGAGTTAAAGGCTGAAGCTACTATGAAGCTGAAGCTGTCTGACTTACAGATTCAAGCAGGTATTCTTTTACAAAGTTACTTTATTTTTAGTACAAAGTTCCCTCTTTTCCCTCGGCCGCACCGCAGCAAGAATACATAAAAAAGGATTATAAAAGGGGTAGCTCAAATCAAGCAATCTGATTGGTTCATATCAGTGATATAATGAGCATATATAACGGGTATCACGTTGAATTCCTTTGCACAGATCCGTATCACTCCGCGACAAACAGGGTTCAAGTTATAATCGGAGCTTCGTGGGGGTCTCACGTCCCATTTACACCTGGTACTAAAATGCAATCTGATACAGATCTGATCTGACAGATCACATTTTACCGGCGGAGATGTCTGCGATATTGCAACAAAGTTTAAGTTTCAATAGCCTGTTCAAAAGACTATTGCTCAAGGAGAAATGCAGTTCTGCCCCTTATGGTAGGTATAATATTAAAATGTTATTATTTTACGCACTGCTTGCCGCCGGCACACAAGAGCAAGCATATTATAAGTTACCAAAATCTACTGACGCTGGACAGTTTTTAGTGGCTGCACAATAAACAGTTCTAATAATTCTAGCCTTTGATGTATGTTGCTTAGCAACCGTCAAAGCCCACCGGCAGCCTGGTGGAACTACTTTTTGCACTCATAAATGTCTGTTGATGAAATAAAACAAAGTCAAATTGTAGTGCGTCTGTTAGCCTACTTTCTTTTTGCCACACTTGGTAACCGTTTTATAAAAGCTTCGCGTCGGGCCGAACAACGCCCCTTAACTGTGATATAATATAGCGTATACCACGACCTGTTCTGAGCTATTGCTTAAATATCATACTAAAGAGGCTGTAACTTTGGAAGATATCCACTGGATTTGTCCAAAACCTCATATTAGCTTTAGCTGAAATTTAGTAAGCATTTTTGCAGTAACTGTAGATTTTGTCCCCTAGGGCTGCAGCTAACGATGATTTTAGTAATCAAGTACTGATTTCTTTATAGTGTGTGAGTATAATACTCTTATTTCATGTAAAGGCTGCAAAGCAGTCAAAAGTTACAATTTAAAGCTGTAATATGCACATTTGCATTGTTATTAATGTTCATATATTTGTTAAATGTCTGTTTTATTATAATATAATACAATATATCACATCTTTGAAAAATTTGAATAGATAAACTAGCTGATTCAATCTGACTCCACTGTTGCATGACGTCCACATACATGGGCAGTTGGTTTTGGGTGTATAAAAACTACATTTTACTCTAAATTTTAATTTATAAAACATAAACCTGTTAATAATACTTTACTGTATATACTACTATTTTTCTTCTTTGAATAAAAGGCATTTAGCACATGGCCATCACAGTCGGCCATCTTGGATTGATGAGTAACCACTGTTACAATGTTGCTATCAATCAACTGACACTGTCCTCAAATGACTTAGACCATGATACAGTAACGTATCCCATAATGGAGTTAAACCATAACCAAACCAACAAATGTGGACACCATGCATGAAAGGGTTAACTCGATCATAGTGTAAGTGCGATGTGCGACAGTAATAATTGTCCGTGCGAAACAGTTTGCTCTAGTTTAGATTATAGTTTAGATATAGATTAAACGAAGCATTGATGCAAAGAATTTGCGTGTTTGCGTAACAATTTTCTGACCTCATTTTTGAATTTAGCGCCAGTTCACGAGGATGCAGAAATGGCAGAGCTGCTAAAGACGTCTTTTAAGGGGTGTAGGTCCAGTAAGAGGGAAAAATCTACTTTAAAGCCATACTTCAGCTAGTGACCTACAGTAAGTTTGTTGTGTGGGTTTGGTCTGTTAAATGCACAGTTCAAAGTAAATTTCATATGCTATGTTTTTCCTTTGAAGTCTCAGCATCATCTGATATTTTGATGAGGGCCAGTATCTTATTTTATTGATATTATTTTCAACAAATTAATATTTGCACTGGATGGTTGGAAGGACAGCCTATTTTAAGTTATGTTGTATTGTAATGAAATTCATTAAATAAAAAATGTTATGTTTTCAATGAAATGTCAAATTAAAGTTTTAAGCATTACTGTACTGTAGCCTTGTTCTTCTCTTGACAAATGTTGGGCTGATGTTCAAGAGAGATCATGTCTATGTCCTCATTATAATAAGGATTTGTGTTACGCAGATATCCAAAAGTAATGTAACTAGTAGTGTAACTAGTTACTTTCAGCAGTGCGTAATCTAGTAAAGTAGGGCATTACTTTTTTTTAAAAACTAGTAATGTGTAATCCATTACCTTTTTTGAGTAACTACCCCAACACTGATAATAACATATTATCATACATCATCTTCAAAGTTATTACAGTTGGTCCTGTTGAAAGTGAATGTCTGTACCAAATTTTCTGCTGATCCACCCAATAATACATAGATATTCTATAATTTCTCTCCATAAGTGAAAACTTTTACCTGTTGATGGCACTGAAATGGCCTGAACAGTCATTAGGATCTTTCTCTGGTGACGGTGAATATATAGATCAAATTTAATTGCAATCTATCCAATGGTCCGACCAACTGAATGACACAGCAATTTCTACAAACATGCAATTGCTTTGGTTAAAATTTTGTTGTGAGGATAGAGGCCCAAAATAGCAATACAGAACACAGCAGTGGTCAAAAGTATATGCATTTGTTGTTTGACATGGCTGGACAGTTTAAGCAGATTTTTCTTTAATTTTCCATGACAATTCCACACCTTCAACACCCTCCCACTTTTCACTTTCACACCTTCTGAATGGACAGGGAGCAGAGGGAGGGGGTGGGGGAGGGAGAGAGAGAGTTGACTTGCTTTAATGTGTCTAGCTTGAAAGAAGAATAACAAGTGAGAAAAGATGGTGAGAAAAGCAATTCATTCCCCAGTGGAACAGAAAGGTAGAAATAAGATGCGTGCTGTGAAGTTTTTCCACTAATCAAGATCGATTTTTTCCCTCTTTAGTCCCACTGGATTCTATCAAGTCAACAGCAGCAGTGAGAGACTCCGAATGCAGAGCTGCTGCAGCAACATTTCTCTCTCTCTCTCTCTCTCTCTCTCTCTCCCCGTTTCTCTGCTTTTCACTCGGTTTTCCTTTCAGGGACGAGGATGACTTCACACACTATGTCAACTCTCCTACGGTCTCTCTCCTTCTCCACCGAACACAGACATGGCGAATGAAGGAAAGATGGCGAGGGATGGAAACGAGAAGCGTACAAGCAGGGAATGCGCCATAAAAGGGGAAGAGAAGGAGAGAAACCACAGAATGAAGAATCTGGATGAACGCAACACAAAAAAAATAATAATAATAAAATAAGAGTATATAACGGAGGGAGGGGATGGATGGACAAAGGAGAAGAGAGGCGGCGAACGGATGTGAGCGATGGAGGTGAAGAGACAAGCAGACAAGCAGCGACAGCCCCTCCCATAATCCCACTGCACTTCAGCTGAACCTTCTCAAAAGGAGGAAAGGGAAAAAAAAATCTCTCACTGATTTCTTCCCCTCGTTTAAGCTCCCTGTCTAAGGTTTCACTCGCTTGGTTTCTCCCTTTCCATCTTCTTCTCTTACCACCCTAATTGTTATTCAGTTAGCTCAACACACCACATGTTCTTTTTTTGGGGGGGGTATCAGATGTTAATTAGAAAGGTGGCATAGATGAACGCTCAGAACAGAGGAAACTTTAGGTGTTGGCACAGAACACATCCACAGTCACGAACATCTTAACCTTGAGAGCTGTTTTTCGATACTTTGGCAGCATAAAGACTGACACAAAACAGACTGCTGGTGTATAGTATATTGTAACAGGGCGGAATAGCACAAACTTCATTTATCACCTGAAACACTTACATCCAGTAAAGCGCACAGAGGTAAAGCGCTTACACAAAACACCTGCGATTAGACCTATGCCCTTGAATGAGCTGCATTAGATTAAAATTCCGTCTATTAAGGCATTGATGCCTAAATTGTTGTTTCAGCTCTGTACAAAATAAACAGGTATTTTAACGCAGCTGTACGACCCTCTGCACGTCTGCTGGTTTTATCTTTAAGACAAACTGCAAAAGGCACTGAGTATATACACAGATGAAGGTAATTCTGTTCCCTTCTTTACCTGCGAACATTTATTATCATTGATTTATACTTAAATGATTTAAGATTGTAGGGTTTTTTTGTAAGGTTTTTGTTTGAGAACCACTTTACCTACTACTAGGGAATTTTAAGCTTTAGTATTTAATCTTAGCAGAAATCCTGAATTGGTTTTCATTGTTTATATCTATATTAAGTGATAAAAATATTTCTATAAAGCCCAACACACTGAATGTCACTCGTCATCCTCTCTCTCCCTCTCTGTGTATGGAACAGGAAATTGTATGTGGGTCAGAGCACATACAGTGGGTACGGAAAGTATTCAGACCCCTTTAAATTTTTCACTCTTTGTTTCATTGCGGCCATTTTCCAAAAATCAAAAAAGTTCATTTTATTTCTCAGTAATGTACACTCAGCACCCCATCTTGACAGAAAAAAACAGAAATGTAGAAATTTTTGCAAATTTATTAAAAAAGAAAAACTGAAATATCACATGGTCATAAGTATTCAGACCCTTTGCCGTGACACTCATATTTAACTCAGGTGCTGTCTATTTCTTCTGATCATCCTTGAGATGGTTCTACACCTTCATTTGAGTCCAGCTGTGTTTGATTATACTGATTGGACTTGATTAGGAAAGCCACACACCTGTCTATATAAGACCTTACAGCTCACAGTGCATGTCAGAGCAAATGAGAATCATGAGGTCAAAGGAACTGCCTGAAGAGCTCAGAGACAGAATTGTGGCAAGGCACAGATCTGGCCAAGGTTACA
>NC_060156.1:22325796-22367135 GCF_021292245.1 Micropterus dolomieu | reverse complement strand
TTTTTCAGCTGCAGGGACAGGACGACTGGTTGCAATCGAGGGAAAGATGAATGCGGCCAAGTACAGGGATATCCTGGACGAAAACCTTTTCCAGAGTGCTCTGGACCTCAGACTGGGCCGAAGGTTTACATTCCAACAAGACAATGACCCTAAGCGCACCGCTAAAATAACGAAGGAGTGGCTTCACAACAACTCCGTGGCTGTTCTTGAATGGCCCAGCCAGAGCCCTGACTTAAACCCAATTGAGCATCTCTGGAGAGACCTGAAAATGGCTGTCCACCAACGTTTACCATCCAACCTGACAGAACTGGAGAGGATCTGCAAGGAGGAATGGCAGAGGATACCCAAATCCAGATGTGAAAAACTTGTTGCATCTTTCCCAAAACGACTCATGGCTGTATTAGATCAAAAGGGTGCTTCTACTAAATACTGAGCAAAGGGTCTGAATACTTATGACCATGTGATATTTCAGTTTTTCTTTTTTAATAAATTTGCAAAAATTTCTACATCTGTTTTTTTCTGTCAAGATGGGGTGCTGAGTGTACATTACTGAGAAATAAAATGAACTTTTTTGATTTTTGGAAAATGGCTGCAATGAAACAAAGAGTGAAAAATTTAAAGGGGTCTGAATACTTTCCGTACCCACTGTATGCTGAGATGTGCACAGGCACACACAAACACACACCGGAAAGGAGACGTATAGCTGTTGCATGTGACACGTGAGTGTATGAAAGCTCCAGTGGTTTCCTTCATATGTCTCTCTCTCACACACACACACTCTACATTGGATTGTGTGTATGTGTGCATGTGAAAATCCCAAGCTATTCCAATGCAAACAACTTCCTCTGCTCAACTATCATTCTTGGCGAGCATCCAGACAAACGCAAAGTGTTTATTTTAGAGAACGGCTGAGCCGTGTGGAAAAGGACCTAAACATTTTGGACGGGTAAAGAAAAAAACGCCATGTCTTGAACGTTCCCTATGTGTGTATTTCTCTACAGTCATTCAGCTCATATGTTTACATAAACATATTCCCTTTAATCTCCACAGTGGGAAGATTTGTGCCTGCGGGCCACACTGAGGTACACTTTTCAATATTTCACTGCGAACTAGCTTTTGAACATGAATTTCCAAAATGTGTCTGGTTACCTGCCACAGTGGCAACTAAAGTAAATTAACGAGTCATGATCAGAGGATACAGCTCTAAAAGGAGAGTGACTATATAGGACTTGGACAGTAGTTGTCCAGAAACATGACTCCAAATGAAAGCTAATTTTGCTTCATATCTGCTTCATGAGTAAATAAACAACTGTTTGCTAACAAATTCCCCATATCAACTTCAAAAGTGATGATATGTCAATGATGTTATTCACAGAATGTTTCCACAGCCCCCTAGTGGCCAAACAATCAGCTGTTACAGGTTTAAGATATATTTAAACTATTATGAGACACTAAAACCTCCCACTGAAATCCCAGTTGATACAATTAAATATCAACTGCAACTGGTCAAATTCCTATCATTTTAAGATTAGTTAGGCCTCAAAATCAATGTATTGGTTGTTTTACGGTTTTCTATTCATTCTTACGGCATTAAGAATGTTTCATAATGGATTGATTTCCTGACAGACTCAAACTGCTGTGGTCATTCTTTCCTTTAGGGCCGTGTCAGACTGCAGTCACAGGAAAACCATGAGGGCTGTGAAAAAGGGCAAAAGACTGCAGAGGTGGCAAATATTCAATAGTCTAAAAATAAAATGTTGCCTGGGGAAGAATACAAAACTATTCAAAATATGCTGCCAATTATGCCATCAACATTTTAAAAGGGGAGGTTTTTTTTCTAAATAAAAGTGATTCCATTAGTCTCTATTCACAGTAAGACAACCTATGGTTTCTTAAGGTCAGTTAAGAATCAAATAGTAGCACTGCAACATCAAACTCTGCTGTACTTCCATTCTTTTACTTACAAAAAAGTATGTGTTAAATTTAAAGTTTTTTCCTGCATACAATATAGAAAATGTGCTTTTTTGCTAGGAGTTCTGAGAGGAACCAGCAGCATCTCCTTTTGTAGTGATTGGCTGTTAATATTACAGAGTACCTATTTGAACAATTATTTTAGCTCCCATTAGCACTTGGTCACTTCATGCGTCTTGGGTTTAATTGCATCCAAGAGGCATTCAAGACAAATTTAAATCCGATTGCTGGAGGTGGTTTGAGATGGAGACAGCAACTGGATTCTAGCCAGATGTTGAAAGGGTGTAAATGCGTCCGTCTCTCTAAGTCAGATACATAATCTTTACTCCTCCAAGAGTGTAACTGTGTCAGTGAGAAATCAGTGGAAATATCCACTCACTGCCTGATTTTCTTAATGCATCTATGGCCTGTCTCCTCTGTCCTCGTAATAAAGGCAGCTAAAATTACAGTGAGCTTAGCCGTTGTTCTCTGTCTCTTTAAAGCAGCAATGAAAAGCAGCTCCAGCAATTTCTATCCAAATACAAGGTGCACTGAGCTGCATTTATTGATCCCTGATTAGTTAAACCACTGAATGATTTGTGAGGTAGAGCCCGATCAAACGTTTGTTTCGCTCATAGTTCCCAAATACGATTCATTCATGCGTTTGTGTGATGGATAGTTCTTAGCTAAAGCAAGCTAAATTGTTATTGTTGTTACTAAAATACCAAAGTACACACATTATTGTTCGATTGGTTCTTTTGGCATCATGATCTGGGCAACAAGTGTTGAAATGAAAATGTCGTTTGGATTTTACACTTTACAAAAGGCAAGTGTAAATGGGTCCTTACCATCCTAAGATTGGACGTAGTATTGGGGTTTTAGAGACACAGCTAAAACCAGCAGGGTCTTAAAAGGCAGACAGTACAATCCTCTTCAGTAAACGGTTGACCCAGATTAAATGTTTTTAGGCAACAGCCTTGGTGATCCGCTCTTTAAGGCGTCAGGGCAGGAAATGGTCAAGTAACCTCAAATATGTGTTTGTGAATATTTTCCCCATTGTCTCACTTAGTTATTCATTCAACGATGAGTAACAGGAAAGGCAGGGGGGAAAGCACTAACTAACACCATGAATGTAGTGAAATGTAGTTTTATACTGCAAGATTATCAGGGCATTTGTGCATGTGTAAGCACAAAGAAACAGAGGCTCCAATTACACAGGCAGAAACAACCTTCTGGGTCCTTATTCAACTTTGTGTAAGCTGCAAGGATGCATCCATCGGCTCGAAAACATGAGCATGTGCACGCGCGCACACACACACACACACACACACACACACACACACACACACACACACACAGATCTTCAATCTTTAAGGCTATTGGCTAAACTGCCCTCGGGAAATTGAAAATCTGTTGAGCTTCAGACACAAACTTGGCTTTATCCAATGAAGAAAAAAAACTACTAAGAGGGTTGGAAGCTGTGTTATTATAAGCCTGAAAATTATGACTATTTTTGGAGAGAAAACATTGACATGGCGGTGCAGAGAGGAGAGAGGGAGGGGAGTCAGAGAAACTGCTTGTTTTAGTGTTAACTGTTATATTAAACACTTGAGCTTAAATAAAATTTTAGATCTATTCCAAATCTGCAAAAGCTGTATTTTGTGGCTGCCATGTTCCCACCTCATGCATTTTTCATGCATCTATGCTATATAACTACGGTATTCAATTCTCTCTTCAAAGTTGCGTAAGCTTCATAGCTGTGTAAAAACAAACTGTTCCAGACAACCAAGTCAACAGAAGAACCATTTGCTTCATTCTCAATGACTTATGACGGACAAAATATTTAAGCTTTCAAATTTTCCACAGAATTCAACAATCCTGCAAAAGAGCAGCGGCAGTTTAGTCACGCAGTCAAAAACGAGACTTCTAAACTGATTTTCCATCCGCCTGGATGAACATGACTTGAAATGCTTAAAATCAAAGGGGAAAAATTTAAATAAATATCGATGAAAGCAAAATGCTACAAAGCGCACTGGGAACAGACCTGGTGAATAAATCATGACGTACATGAAGCACGTGACTTAAACGTCCACTGAATCTTCTGCTATCCTGAAGAGACTAAAAATAGCAGCAGGCAGACCATCAGATCTGTGTGGAGCGACGAGGACACCTTAACCTTTCTAAAATGAACTCAAGAAAACATAAATGCCATATTTCATCTCATTTTCTACATTGTTTTCCTCCGTTTCTGGTTTGACTGCTGCCCTTTTAATTACATAGTTTAGTTGTGTCTCTTCTTCTGCAGAGGCTTAATGGCATCCAATCTCGATGCGCTCAACTGCTGATACTAAAATTTGTACTAAATCTGGATGGAACTCTGGTTAATTAACTAAATATCACAAGTATACATCAAGTGGTGTTTACTGACCTCGGTGACGTCCATGACCTTGATGGCCGCCAATTGTCCCGTCTTGACATGTCGACCCTGGGGAGAAAAACAGAAGAGAGATAAGGGAAAGGTACATTTTTGTTCCCCATGCAGCATGCATCGTCGTCATATTTATATGCATCATAGTCATTCGCCAATCTATGTGACTACTGTAAAAGTACAAATACTTTTTCATAGGACAATTAAGAGCACAATATGACAATGGTATTTTTTAGTGTTGGTGAAAGCCAATTTTCAGCCCAAACAGCTTGAACAAACAAGCATGGTACAGTACAAAGCAACAATGAACAGAAACCCTGCTGTTAAAGCCCATTTTCACTCCACAATGTGTCCAGAATGCTTCAATTACCTCTGCGGGTTCACAACATTAGCTCAAATGTTTTCACAGATGGAAAACTGGAAACCAACAGACAGAGAAAGAAAGTGTGAGTGTGAGTCTGTACAATCCTTTAGGTCTGCATCATGTTTGTAACCCATGTGTGTCTGAACTGCCACGTGATCAGGTTTCTTTTGTGTGAACCAGGACTGCGACACCTGAACCACCGGCCCCTGATCCTGAATGAGCAGTCCACAGTTTGAGTGATGAGGGATTAACTCAGTTTGGTTTAGCCAAAGGGGACGTGTGTGTGTGTGGAGGTCAAGGCTGATTGAGAGAGAGAGAGTAAAATGGAAAGATGACAAGGAAGCAAATCTCTGCTGGTGCCTAACTGTGGGAACTATGGGAATGGAAAGGTAAATGAGAAATGAACTGAGACTGGTAAAAAAAACAGGAGAGCGAAACAAACTAAAGACCAAACTCATGATGCAACAAGCAGACAGAGAATTAAAGAAATACTAAAGATGATGGAAGAGGACACGTGACTTTTTTTAATATTGTTTTGGCGAAATCTCATACTGGCAGTAGTCTGCAGCGGGAGAGGAGGTGAGACACAGAGTGAATTTGGAGAACAGCAATTACCAAACACAATGTAGGTGGGCTGATGTTATGTTGAGCCATATCAGTTATAATAAACAAAGGGAGAAGAGTGAGGGAGAGGACAAACTGGAGCGAAGGGGAGAGGAAGGGAAAGATAAACAGAGCAGTTTCAGTGCAGAGAGAAGACTGAACTTAACTACGGACATTTACAAGAGACACATTGTAACGGCCATTCATTTACAACAGCACAACTCTATTGGAGGAAATTTTCTTTTGTTTTTTGATTATGTGCGTGCTTGAAGTTTTTTGAAATGCACAGAACAACAATTGCCAACAACCAGCTACCACAATGTATGCTGCAACAGTAGCATGTGAGGGTTGGCGTTCAATTGCATTTGCTCATATCTGCTCATTCAGTCTCCTTTGTTCACTATTTCATAGTTTAGCTTTTAAATGATTTTAAAATACGAAAGCTCTACATAATTTACTATTTAAGAATTCACAAGCTGAAAGCCACAAATGAATTATTTTTTACATATATACTTAATTAAATAACTACGTATAATGTGAAAGGGGTTGCTGGCATTGAAGATCACTAAAATATCACCAATTCTGCAGCTCTACGTTGCTTTTTGGTCACATTCAGAGCTCTCACCAACTACATTTCCAGCAGCTGTTTTCAGCAAAAACCACTGTACACTACCACTAAGGGAGACAGACAAACTCAACGACTAAGCTGGTGAACATAGTGGAGCAAGGAGGTGGTGGAGACCAAAGCAGAGTGAACATTGGATGGGACAGTTAACAGTGGACCTACATTCAGTGATCATGTTTCTTCTTGTCTGCTGCATGTGTAAATAGGAAAGAGTTTGCCAACTCGTCAGAACAAATTTGCATACTTCCCAAATTTGGACCCAATCCAAAATGAAACCAAAATATACCAAATCCTAGAACTGGCCAATGTCCAGAAATGTCAGTTGGTCATTCTTGAACTGTGAGTGTTGATGGGAATGTTGTGGACTAGTGTGTGGTGTGTCTCTGTGCTTTTCTAGCCACAGCAGGCCAACACAGATCCACCACCATTAAACTCTCGCATCCATTTTACTGTTGCACTGCTGAGTCATCTCTTTGTAGCTCACGACACACATACGCATTTCTGACATACTAATGCACACTAAAAAAAACCCCACACAAACTTACCGGCACCACTGAAAGCACTCACCACTACCATTTACACACGCACACACACACACACACACACACACACACACAAACATATATGAACCCTGACATTTCTCTCAGTCTGACCTCATGATCTCCATCTGAGAATTTGCAATTCTTTTTCCCCAGATAGGCAGCCGCAGCACGTATGTGTTTGTGTGTGTGTGTAAGGAGGTAGGCTACCAGCTGACTTTGCAATTTTGGCTTAAGACTGTGTGTTGACTGGATTGATTCAGTCACACACACTGCAAACACGACACATTTAACACAAAGGACAAACAACAGGCATTCAAGTAGAAACACATCCCTCTCTCTCACACACACACACACACACACACATAAGAAAGAAGATTCTTGTGTGTGAGAGAGAGGTGACCTCAGCACGCAGACTGTAATAATTACAGCAGAATATCCCCCCCTCCAACCACCGACACACAGAGAAATGCACATAACGGTTAAAAGATGACATCATCTTCTTCTCTGGTTCCTTTGTTCAGAAATGAGACACACACACACACACACACACACACACCTGGCCAAGATGTACACATTCAAGAAAAGGAAAAAGGACAGAAGGACGGTCCATCCATCTGTCAGAATAGCAGAAATGTTTCAGCTGCCGTAGCTTTTGGTTATTTTCTACAACCTGGGTTTTATTTTCAATGTTTTGACCATCATTCCTATCAATTATGATATTTTAGTTTCCTAACTAAGTTAATTACTCAGATCTAGGGAGCAACAGCACCCAATGTCCAACAGGGTAGGAACTTGAGCGGTCAAACAGGTTGTAAACCAACCCCCAATTCCAAACTGATTTGGAAGAGAAACTAAGGCAAATGACATTTTACAGACTGATTCCCCTGTTCAACGGCACTCATGACAGTGCTGCATGTAGTTTTTCTGTGCAAGGAATGATTTTTACCGATATTTAAGGTGCACGTCCATTTCTCCATTAAATGTTAAATTCAAGTGCCTTGAAGTGCTGTGAAGTTGGAGTTTAAGATACAGTTATTCTCTTAATGGGCAATAAAGCATCTAAATAACAAGGATGAGGTTCCCATTCACACTATTTAAGACATTTACCTTCCTCCATTACATTTCGGTGCTCAAATTTGTCACAAAGACGTGACAAATCCAAACTTCAGGAAGTTGAAACCATCTCGTAAACAGCAGCAGCAATCAGTAGTGATGGCTGAACACCTTCACATCTTCCACCGCAGGAGCAAGTTCTTCACTGAAGCCACATTACATGATTTTTAGGAGTTAAAATAAAAATTGGAAAAGTTGCGCTGTAGTTCTTTTACATTACATATGCAGAACTCGTATTTCCTACTGGAAGAACAGAAGATCTAAGAAATTTAAAACTTAGATAAATCCCTCATTTGACTTTTTTGAAGACCATGAATGTAAATAATGAAGTTATTGAAACTCTCTGTCGACACCTCCCAGCTGACTCCACACTCCATTCAAACGTGACATAATCCTTCTGTCATCCGACTCTCCCATGACTAGTACCATGATCCGTCTCCACTGTGCTTGGTCAAGTCTCTGTGTGGGGTGTTTGGACCAGAGTTTTCTTTAATAGCGTATAAGCCTGGAGGGCCGTGGAGGTGAGAGGCCATCCGTGTTGATTTCAGTGCAGAGTTTTAGGGCTCACACGGTCTCAAAACATTTTTCAGACACCCTGGAGGCAAGTTAGTAATTGTGGGAGAAGCTTTGCTTTATACTATGTCTGAGATAACAATATACCCTTGGTTTTAGCTCTGTGGATTTTTTTAAGGCTGACCAGTTATTTTTTAAGCTGATTTCCTTAATAGACTATATTTTGCAATGATATTGTGAATCTTTAAATCCAAACCCATATCTATAGAGACTGGATGATTCCCTCAGAACTATTTTCTTGTCTCACTGTAAAACAGTCAGGCTGAATAAGTCAGGTTGGAGAAATGTGTATAAAAATGTTCTATTCTATTTGATGGAATATTTAAAAGTCTGCCTTTAAAAACATGGCATCTTGGGCTTAAATATTTCAGTCAGTAAAGCTTCGGTAAACCACAGGAAGAGATATCTTCCTGATAGACAGTTACTTTAGCTGTTAACTTCTGCTTCGGACAACTGGGAGCACCCAGCTTGGGCAGATTTGGCTGATAACGGCAGCTACAGTTAGCAGTAGCTAGCGGCTGCTGTAGCGTTAGCAACAAATAAAGCTATCTGTCTATCAGGAAAATCCAGAGAGTTGAGGCAGAGCAGCCGGAGGACATGAGCGAAAATATCTGACTCTCCTTCGTAACCATTAAAGCACCTCCATGACATCATGACGGGAGCCAAATTCAAATGTCATGTTTGCACACACATTTACTGAAACACTGAGCAGGAGAAAAAGAAAGAAGACAGTTTTTGCTTATAGTTTGGGGGTGTTGAGACACACCAAGGACATGTTGAAAAGACATGAAAAAGTGCATTTTGCATAATATGGACTTGAACAAATGCTCAGTCAGCAGACTGACGAGGAGCTCTGAGCTCGAAAAGGTCACGTGTGTAGGTGCTGATGAATTGATTCACTCTGGAAGTGCTTTGGATTTAGGGCTTCACTGACTCACCCGTTTCCTCCCCCGGCAGCCAACAGTCACTCTAATCAGCCGGTGTTGGCCAACACTGCCCAGTGATGTAATTGGTTTTTACATTCCCACTTATTATCAGCCGCTGACTGCAGATTTTTATTGTGCTGGGCTGAGCAGACATCGTCATAAAGGTGAATGAATTCTAATACAGAGCGTTAAGGTACAATGTCTGATAATTACTATCTTATAAATACGGTAATAGGCTATAACTGCAGAGGTGAACACTAACCAGTGGCCACATTTCCGATAAGTGATACAATGATAATGCTAGTTAATTTTTTCTGTTACCACATGTCATAAAAGTGTAAACTCTATTTACTCTAAATAAGCATTACCCGTTTACCATTGTTTATACTGTAAAGCAATCCTTCACATTTCCCTCCACATCCAAACAGTGGGTCACAATGTAAAACATAACATAGGCCACTCTGTGATAATCTTGTTTGTTCATGATAATTACATGCTACTGTCTCAACTCAACTTTTTTACCCCAGTTATTGATGGTAAAACACTGTGCCCTGTATTTTCAACAAATGCTCTTCAACCTCTAACCTGCTGCCCATGAGACAGTTGTGCTGACAGTTTCAGAGACTGCTCATAACAGAGTACATTTGCAGCCGTTTGAATAAATAAAAGCGGGTAATTAAAACGACAGTCATTGAGCCTAAATGAGCCCCACAGCGCACATTGAGAAAGTCTCAGTCATGTCCTAATCTTTAAAGCATCCTTGACTCTGATCATTCCTCACTCCAATCAGGACCCGTCGAGGAAGCAGACAACAGTTTGAATGAGGTCCCTTACTCAAGACTACTGAGCCTTGACCCCACAGTTCCTAAGGTATACCCCCCACTTGATTCTTCAGCTGGTGTGACCTTTGACCTACAGCATCGACTCTAAGGGGGTGATCTGGGTTTCTCATTAAAATGAGAGACCGAAGTTGAACCCAGATACTGATCTGTGTTCAGTTTCCTTGCAACATGTTGAATGGATCAGAGAATGGCTTGGTTTGTTAAGTGTTTTGCCAGTTGGACTTGATGGTTTGTGTTTAAATAATTCATGTTCAAATTTAACTACTCTACAAAACTATAAAAAAAACAGATCCATGTGGTAAAACACCAGATCTATTCTTTAATGGGCTTACACTGTAAAACTGCAGGTGACAGTGTAGACAGTTTTGAAGATGCTATAATTGATATTTTTATAAATAACTACAAAATAACACAGTGAAAACACTGATGAACACAGAGAATTATCATCTGAATCTGCAGCTCCCCTCAGCTTTATAGAGATTCATAGTGAGCTTCAGCTCCAGGTTTAGCTGTCCGGCAGGCAACAACATTTTCAGCCGGAGTAGGCAGCTGTTTTCAGTGGAACAGACACAGTTAAGAGACTAGCTGGTAAACATAGTGGAGAATTTAGCAGCTCAAGAGCCAGATATTTCCCACAGGAGTTGGTAGAGACCAAAAACAAAGCTAGAAGAGAGTGAAAATTGGCTGTGCATTCATCAGGCAGCCAGAAATGAATGATAATATTGCTCCATTGCTGCTGGATGTGTAAATAAGCAAATGTTTAAAAAAGTCTATGTCAACTTGTTACCGCTGCGACCATCAGTTATTGCAGGTTTAAGTATTTTAGGCTAAAATATAGCCATTTTATGCCTTTTTTCCCCAAAGTGGTCACTTGGAGAGGCGACGGGACATGTGGTGAAGACAGAGGGACAATGACATGCAACAAAGGTCCTCCGATGTAGTCTGTAGTGAGATATTGCACTCACACTCCATAACACCATTAGACATTGCATGTCCATGTCCATATTCCCGATTTTGCTGTGCTGCTATCACACTTTAGTTTTCAAATTTAAATATAACCACAGATGATCATTCAATTCAATGAAATATTGGCCAACAGTATCTCATCAACATTTATTTCATCCTACTTTTGTCCTCCTACATTTTTGGTGCCGTTATTTTCCTTTCCTTTATACTGTATTTTTTTTGGGCTGCTGCCAGAAAACACGGTCACTCTGCAGAAAGAAAGAAAGTGGGATCAGTGAAGATGAGCAGGAGGAGGAAGGAGAGGAAGGAAGTTCAGTGTCAGAGGGTTTGAAGAGGAGGAGGAAGAATAAGCAGGGGAATAAGGGAGCTGCGCAACTTCCCCCCCAAGGAAATGCCAGGGGAGTGGAGTCATCCTGCACCAACACACACAAACGAGAAGAGTTTCTCACGCATATATGTAGCATCTTAACAGGTCATATACAGTATACTTTCACATAATAATCTGTTGTCAACACACCCACATAGTTTGTGTTTAGCCTAAATTTGGACACTCGCCTGGCTCTGTGTGTGTGTGTGCGTGTGTGCGTGTGTGCGTGTGTGCGTGTGTGTGTGTGTGTGTGTCAAGGTTTTTGGGACAAGGCGTTCTTTATTGCACCCCTCTGGGGTTTGGGGCATAGACAAGGAGCCAGGTGCAAGCTTTGGTACAGACACACACTTTTACAAACACACAGAGTCACATACACAGATGCATAAAGAAGGACACACGCGCACGCACACACACACACACGTGATAGCACACGCAGACAAACACACTTCCTATTTCTGCAGCTCAGCAAGTGTGAAAACCGTCTTTATTGATCGAAGCAGTGATGCGTGGGGTTATAAAAATGCAGCTAATCATCGCCGTAATGATGGGTTTTCCACACCTCTGAGTTTTTCCACATACTGAACAAGCTGAATATACAACATAAAAGGCACACACACTCACACTCCGATAAAGAAAACATTTTAAAATGATGAGGTCCAGAGGAAGAATTCAAATATTTCTTGATGGTTTCAGATGAGCAAACAAGCAGACAGCAGCTGCTCTGAGTTCTGTACATTTTGTGACACAACAACAAATACAGCAAGTAAAGCTTCACTGTCACAACCAGTTCTGTAGGGTTTCCTTTTCTATTTGAAATTCACTGTAAAAACACTGTTTAGTTAATCTAGTTGGAAGTACCGCAGCTAAAGCTGTAAACATCTTGATATAAAACATAGATAATCAGCAAATCCTCACATTTGAGAAAGTGAAACCAGCAAAGGTTTGGGGTTTTTGGCTGGATAAATGACGATTACCAAAAATGTAAAAAGACTCATCAATTAACTGACTGTTTCAACACAATTTGCGAGTAGGGCTGCAACTGACGCAATTTTAATAACTTAAATTATTTAAGTACTCTGGTGATAGTGAAACATGTCCACCAACATCTCACAGAGACCAAAGTGATGTTTTCAAATGACTTCAAGATGGATGTGGAAAAGCAGCAAATCCTCATACCAGAAAAGATGGAACCAGAGATGTTTGGTATTTTTGCTTCACTCAAACAGTTAAGTCATTAAGAAAAAAAGTTAACAACTAATTTACTGCTGATCGACTAATCAACTCATTGTTTCAGCTGTAATCGAGGGTTAGCATTTTTCCAATAGCTCACTCCTTCAACGCTCTGCTATCAGTAGGCGTTTTAGCTCGGTTTGCTTTGGAAGAGTCCTTTACCTGTATAACTCTATAAAGCAATCAAACAAAATCCCATCAATATATTACCAGGTGATCTTACAATTGATAGCAGTGATGCACTAGTTTACAGATCATAACAATTTCTTATTGAGGAATTTCAAGATTTCAGATTTCAATTTTAATATGTTGCTCCTGCAGTTACTCATTCGCTGCTGATGCATCATGGACTGTGCATGGTATAACGTGGCACTACGCAGAGGAACCAGACACATGCAAAAATACAGAGTTAAGATAAAAAGATTGTAGTGGTGAGTCATGTTAACTGTGATATCCCTGAGGAAGACCACCACTGCCTTTTGTTTCTTTTAAAGAGAGAGAGAACAATGGTGAGAGCACAGTGATGGCAAGTATAAATATCTTTAAGAAAAGCAAACAGCTGTAAGATTGTCATTGAGGCTTTGTGGGATTTACCGCTGACCAGGACATGTGTTTGGGAAACTTAAATTAAAGTGGATTTCATATCTCCTTTTTTAACTTCTGGGGGTAAAAGTATGTAAATGCAGAAATCAGAAATATTCTTCCATCCGATATGACACACAACAAATTCAAAAGCAACCATAGAGTTCAATCAGCACATTGTTTGTTGACACTGTGTCAACAAAACCAAAGACAGTTTGAGGACATGTGGTTTTATGTAAAGATGGGGTTTTGTTTTTTTGTACAATATAAACTTTTGGGGAAATTTAAGGGAAAAGAGGTCAAGTGGTTAAGTCCAAGGCACATTTTAGGTTGAAGCCGTTAGTGAGGGATGAAGAGATGTTGCTCTCACGCTCAGTTTCTGTTGCTGCTTTGCTCTGCCTGCGTGTTCAAACAGGGAGCTTTATGTACTGTAAGTAGGCCAAGAAAACAGCCTTACTCTGGGGAGAGAGACAGAGACAGACAGAAACAGAGAGAGACTGGTCAATTATAAATCTCTATTGATCGCTGTGGTGCAAAAACTAGGGGAGTGTCTGCTCCTTTGCAACACTGATAAGAACCACACACACTAAAGAAAGATCAATATGGAATTTTTGATTCTGATATCAGTAAAGAGTGCACCAAATTGATATATTATACCAAATATTAGAGCCCGACCAATATGAGAAGACCTATTCCGATTTTGATATTTGAGGATCATAAAACCGATATCAGCTGGAATTCTTTTCCCCCCTTCTCAAGACAACATGACATAACAGTTTAAGAATAAACTTTTTTTATTGTTATAAATAGTGCTTTAAATAAAAGTACAGCTGATTATGTGAGCCGATTGCTGTGTTTTCTGTTGGATTTCCATACAAGTGTGTTGCCAACAGAGGAGTTGCAGAGTGCCCTCTGGTAAATAAACTATGCAACGACAACACTCATAACATGATTTAAGGATCTGTATCTCTGTTTCTTTTTGAATTGTCAATCGGTTGCTACAAAAAAAACTATACCAATTTATCCGCAATTAGCTCATATATCAGTTGATAATATTGCCATGCCGATTTATCGTTTGGGTACCAAATATACCAATTTATTTGTTTTTTTGTGTCTCTTCTTTTAGGGATTTTATTTCAATAGAGATGATACAATTTCAAGAAAGATCTTTAAAAAGCTTCAGAGAGGCATAAATGCATAAAGGAAGGAGGTTAAAGAGTCAAAGACAGACACAGTAAGATAGTGACAGAAAGAGGAGAGACAGTTTGCTAGAGAGACAAGCAGCATTGCATGGCCGCTGAAATTAGATCTAGTAGTAGTAAAGGGGTTACATTCTGGGCACTGGTGCAACTTTCCATAACGTAACAGGCTATCACCCCATTTTTAGACTCACAGGGAGGACTGGCCATCAGTGAAATGGATATCGCTTATGACCAGGCCGACAAACCACAACATCAGGGCTTTTCAAAAACCATGCAGAGGCAGATGGGAATACACTGAGTCCCTTGAAAGATAAACTCAAAGTGGGCCTAAAGATGAAGCAGAGAAAGACACCAAATCATGCCAAGCCTACAGTACATAGTTGTGTAAGCCAAGGCCTGACTAATAACAAAGGTTTCTTGTGATCACTTGCAAATAACATTGTTGTGTAACAAAAATACTTCTAAATCTAGTCTAAGACGTAAATAGAAGTTGAGACATTTGATGCATGAGTCATACAAATGACTCTAGATTCAGACAAATATTGTTTCTTATCCATACTTAGACATATTTAATTTAAGCTCCACGGGATCATGTTAAAGTTCTAAAAAAAAGAACTGAAGATAGTGGTGTGAGATTCAGGTGAGTCTTGAAATTATTAAAAACAAAAGAAGAACAAAAACAGCTTTAGCAGTTGGTTCTGTTTCATGCCTCAAGGTGAAGTTTAAAGTGACAAGAAGAGACGCTGCCACATTCCCTGGGTGTAAAGTCAGAGGACGTCCAAAAACGAGACGACCAGAGGTCCTCTCACTGCTCCTTTCATCATGACATTCCTCCATTAGCTGTCTGAGCCGGGAGGATCAGCAGGGAAAACACAACACGAAAGAGGAGACAAAGGCAGAAAGAAAGGCATTAAGTACAGAAAAGAGATGGAGTTGGATGGCAGGAAAAAAAGAAAAAGATGAGCAGATAAAGGTTCTGTGGTTTATTTGGTTCAAATCAGAAGACAAGTTCTATTTTTTTTGGTTATATCTGTTCTGTTTAACAAACACAAGCCGTATTTTACCAACCAAAGGACTAGTCGATCCTTTTATTGCTCAGAAATGTTGTGTGGAAAAGGTCTGGTCTCCTGTACATCTAAACAAATACTTCAGGATTAGTTTGGACATATACTGAAAAAAGACTACCTTCTTCACAGAGTTTAATTCCCACCAATTAAAGATATACAGCATTTTAAAGAGACACTGATAAAACTGGCTGCATCGTATTGTAAATGTGTAGAAATGCAACATGAAACTGAGTTTAGACAACAGCCGTAGGTTCAGCTTTGATTGTTTTGCAAAACTGGTACTTAACTGGTATCAAATTGAAAAGCTATTTAAACTCAAATTTTAGCATGCCATCATATCAGGGGGAAAAAGTGTTTTTGGGATTGAGCGTTTTTTGAGTCGCCGCTTCCTTGCTTCATCAAACTCTCTGCCTCCGGGTCTGAAGCCTCTGCACAGAGCCCAGATGAAGCGGCTGAGTACACCGGAGGAATTAGCTCGCTGTCGGACGCCATTACCCCTGTTGTTACTGAGATTCGGCGCTGACTCCGCCTCCACACGCTGTCCTCCCTCGTCCAGAGAAGACACAGTCAAGCGGCTGCTGGGAGCTTATTATTCTCTCTCAAAGGCTCATTAGTGTTGATCTTGGCTGACTGGGGGTTGCAGAGATATGAATCAGGGAGTAGTACACTATTAAACAAATCCTGTTAGAGAGGCCTGCTTGGAGGCTTGGGATGAAGCTAGATAAAGTGACCAATGTTTTATAGGAAAGAAGTTAATGCCACTCGAAAGGGGCAAGTTAACAGTACTTCTCAGTGGTTTACAGTTACAACTGAGATGTCTGTTGGATGCATTGCAAAGATATTTTGTGCTTTGTGTGGTCCCTAGAGGATGAATCCTGATGACTTGATAATGCTCTGACATTTTATCTAGTGCCATCATCAGGTCAAAATGTTCATTTATACATTATAAACCAAACACCTGCAAAACAAATGACCTTCTCATCAACCTTAGTGCTAATTAGCTTGCTAAGACACTAAGGCTACGTTCAGACTGCAGACCAAAGTGACCCAAATCCAATTTTTTTGTTCCTATGTGACCCAGGTCTGATCTTTTTATGACAATGTAAACAGGCCAAGTCACATGGAATCTGATCTTTTCCAGTTCGGATTTGGGCCACTTTCGTATGTGGTCCAAATCTAATACAGATCGGATCTTTTTAAATGCGACCTCAGTCTAGACACTCAGGTTGGAATTGAGGCGACTTTGACGTCGCTCTAGAGCAGCTGTTGTCAAAGTTCTGTTGTAGATGGAGCCGCGGTGAACGAAAAAGTTCCACAAAAGCCATTAATAAACATGTGATGCTCCTTCTTTTCTACCTCGCTATCATCTGCTCACAAATTCCCTTTCTACCACCGGGTTGCGGGTTCTCTTCTGAGTTATGTGCATGCTAGTTGTCCGAGTGGACACAGCGGAGGGAGAGAGTTGTGGGGCAGATGTGTTGTACAGCGCCAGAAACCGTAATGAAAAGAACACAAAGTTTTGAACACTTGTCATAATTCGGGAGAAATGTGAGCGTGAGAGGACAATAAAAAACGGAAGTCTCCAGTGAAATTTGAGAGGGTTAGCAGGTAGGAGCCAACCGAAGCTAACATCTGTGGCTCTTTACTTCTCTACGACAGCGTGCTGCTACGTGTGACGTCACGTTATTCGGTTCACTTTCAGGCCACGGACAGTTCACACTGGAGTCTGATATGGGTTACATTTTAACAGTAATGTGAACTGTCAAACAAAAAAATCGGATCTGGGAAAAAAATTGGAATTGAGCATTAAAGCCTGCAGTCTGAACGTAGCCTAAACTAAGATGGAGTAAGAGGTCATGTTTGTATCATCATTGTGAGCATAGCATGCAGACGAAAGTATTTTGGTCAGCGATCACATGTTGCATGTCAAGCAGTGTGCGTGTAGCAGTTCCTGATATCACAAATACATTTTTTAGGGCAAACAGCACAGTTTATGTTTTAGTTAGTTAGTTTTTGTTTTAGAGACCTAATGTTACGTTATTTATGAGCTGTTTTTTGCAGCTTTATATCCCAAGGGCAGATTAACCAACTCCATTTTTCATTCAGACTTTTGGACATTGAACTGATTTAATGAGTCAAGTCAGTTGCTGTGAAAACACAAGTAAATTAAATCAAAGTATATTCTAGCTTTGTAGTACATTGTCTATTACAATTGTTATGCCACTCTGAGCATAGACTGGCCAAGGTTATCCTTTTCTACCCTAATATTTTCATTTCTTTAAGTATCATTTAACCACAACAACTTCTGTTGGTTAGTATTGAAAGGAACATTGGACTAAGAGAGGAACGATGGTGTCATATTATATATATATATATATATAAATAAATAAACTGAAAACTCAGGAACACAGTGGGACACAGGTAATCTCAACTACAGAGCATCTGTTTTTATCCCTTGGTTGGCTCACTGCCCTCCGCAGCTCACTCAGTGACCCACAACTCCCACACACCATCTTAATTCCAGCCTGGCTTAACAAAACCTCCACCCACCGACTCAACATCAGACGAGAGACTGTAATCATTTCCGTCCTGCTTATAAACAGGAGCATGAGTTCCTCGAAGGGACGCTCGAACCTACTGATTTTTAAAGCATCCAAGTATTTTAGCTTAGCTTTTGTCTTGCAGCGAATGAGAAAAAATTAAGTGAGCATAGACGGATGACAATATGTAACATTAATAAGTAAGAATTCTGTATCTAAGGGTTGCTGAAAATTAAACAGCACATCCGCCTTCTATTTCAGGGAATTTGTGTAGGCATCACCAGCTTAAACCATTAATTTCTTTAGCGATTTAAGTCTTGTCTCAACCCACAGCGGGATCCCAGCCTAATTTTTAAATAAAACACTAAAATGCAAATGATGTGAGTGAAAATTAACAGTGAAATAAGAGGGGAAAAAACTGAGTACAAGCATTGTTGAAGCAAGGCCGACTAATCCACGGGGGCCAGAAGCTGCTTACATTCAACCTGGAAACCAATGCTGAGATTAATTAGAGCGGGGCCACGTTAGGCTAAAGTGCTAAATTAATTAGCTTGTTAGCCAGGGTTGACTGTGTTTTTAGCCTCTCCGCTCTCTGAAGTGAGTGGGTAGCGCTAATGGCTAAGCTACCACCCTTTTTTTTTTTTTTAAACTTAGAAATGTAGTCAGATAAAATTATATTGTAAGGCTCTTAATGACAGGAGGATATTCTTCCTCTTGTGGATTAAAATATATAATGATAATGTCTAATAATTAGGTGGAGATTAGATAAAACGAGAGCAAGATGGAACAAAGTGCCAAATCAGTCCAAAGCCTCAGTACTATAAGAGTCACACATTTACAAACTATGTTGAAGTGAATGTGGTGAAGCAACTCAAAAACCTCAATTAGTGAGATAGATATCTCTCTCTCTCTCTCTACATATATATATTAACGTGTGTAGCACAAAGGAACATAAAATATTGTTTCGTTATGCAGCTTTGTGCTGTATAATAACTAATAAACAACCTTGTAATACTGTTATTTTGTAAAGCAGTATGTGCCAGGGATCTCCAGAAACAGAAACATGGAAAACCTACCTGAATGCCTTTTTTTGTAAATAAAGGAACTGCATCCAGAAGGGACTCAAGGACACAAACCTGGTCTGAAATAGGCCAGTGAATAATTAGATATGGAAAGAATGGCGACGCAATTTCCTGCACTTCACAGCTCACAGTCTGTCTTGCCTCAAAAGGCTTTTTTTCCACATGCTGATCGCTCCTATCCACTTACATTCATATCGCAAACATTGACATATTAACCGGAAACCCACAATGCACCAGGACCCTACCCGGACCCTTAATTGGGCCCAGAATGACTCCAGTCCTTTGGTGATGCAGCTAACCAATCACAGTCAACCCTGAAAGATTTTTTGGAATTCACATAATATTCATAGTGACAGTTAAAAGCCATATCTACAATTCGGTCAAAGAATAGGTGGTCTCTTCAAGCTGAACTCAGCTTCAACTTTATCAATAAACTCAGGACTGAAACTCTGGAATTTTTAAGCACTGTGTGTTTAGGTATATTGTATTTTTATTATTTTAGTCTTACTATTTTCTTTTACTTT
This sequence comes from Micropterus dolomieu, assembly GCF_021292245.1. NCBI lineage: Eukaryota > Metazoa > Chordata > Actinopteri > Centrarchiformes > Centrarchidae > Micropterus > Micropterus dolomieu. Next base: position 22,347,609 of record NC_060156.1, on the reverse strand, counting down.
TACAATGTAAACTTAAATGAATCTTCCCTACATAAGTGCTGCTGACAGGGACTTTGACTTCTGATAATAGCTACATAAACTACTACATTGTTACGTTGTACTGCTGCAATAATAATAGCAATATTCTTCATATTTATATTATTATTGTTTTTATAATAATAATAATAATAATAATAATAATAATACATTTTTAGGATTTTTTTTGTGCTTTTATGTCAGATAGGACAGTTGAAAGACAGGAAATGTGGGGGAGAGAGAGAGAGAGAGGGAACAACATGCAGCGATTGGCCGAGGGTCGGACTCGAACCTGGGCCGCTGTGGCAAGAACTTAGCCTTTGTACAAGCATGCTCTAGCGGTAAGCTAACCAGCACCGCAAACCAGAGATGCTCACAAGTCTTTGAGCAAGAGTCCAAGTCAAGTCTCAAGTCTCTCGTGGTTATTACTAATGTTGTATCACCTGCTGCGTTCAATCCAGGTTGCTAATAAAACTGCATGGCTATAAGGAATTCTGTAACTGTAACCTGTTTTTCATTTACAGAGCACAACCATGTAATGTACAATTAAATTATTGACGGCTTATTAAGTACTGTAAGTCAAAATACTCCCCAGACTCTTAAACCCAGTGTAACGTTAACTAAATAAAACTGTGACATTGCATAATCAACAATAAACCTGTAACCTGTTTTTAACTTACAGAGCACAACCATGTAGCCTAATGTACAATGCGTCTACAATTAATGACAGCTTATAAACTACTGTAAGTGAACAAACCCTGTTGAGTTTCAAACCCAGTGTAAAGTTAACTAACTAAAACTGTAAAGTTACATGGTCAACAATAAAGCCGTAACCTGTTTTTAATGTCCAGAGCACAACCATGTAATGTGCAATGCAGTTAATGACAGCTTATAAACTACTGTAAGTCAACACATCCTGCAGACTCTCAAACCAGTGTAACATTATAACTAAATAAAACTGTAAGGTTACATGATCAACAATAAGCCTGTAACCTCTTTCTAGCCAACGGCAATAATTAAGGTGGCGGCAGCCAGCGGGACGTAAATAATTACGTTAATCTACCACCACAAGTTTGGCAAGTAAACAAACGCTTATTCATCTTTTCATAACGAACGGCACTCGGAGTAAACCTCCCGTAGGTCGTAGCTGAAGTAAAAAGCAAGCTAACATTAGATGGTCAGTGCTAAGCTAAACATGTATGAAGTTTTAAAGCCAAGGTTTATGATGAATGGCACAGCCGCTGCAGGGGGTGTTTGTTGTACTGTCTTACGTGCGGCCGCGCGCACCAGATGTTACGTAGGCAGGTTATAGGTAACGGAGGGAGGGAATAACAGCACGCTCATCAGACGTTTCCTAAAAAATAAACATTGTTCACGAGTCCCGCACCTCGAGTCCGAGTCGAGTCAAAGTTTATTTATATAGCACGTTTACAAACAGTCACTACTGCCCCAAAGTGCTGTACAGATACAGAGAACAGCATAAGATAAAAAGCATAATAAATAGCCGAATAAAACCCTTCTAAAACAGAATATGCCAAAAACAATAAAAACAGACAACAGATAAAAACTATACTTAAAGCAATAACAACAATAAAATGTCACAGCTCAGCATGTGTTAAAAGCCAGTGCAAAATGATGTGTTTTTAAAAGTGATTTAAAGCTCTCAATAGAGGTAGCTGCTCTAATGTTGAGAGGAAGAGAGTTCCAGAGCTTAGGACCTGCTACTGAAAAAGCTCTGTCCCCTCTGGTTTTCAGTCTGGACCTTGGACAGTCTAAAAGCCAGGTCAGTGAACCTAAGTGCTCTGACTGGAGTGTGCAAAATCAGCATATCAGATAAATACGATGGTGCCAGCCCATTAAGAGATTTAAAAACAAACAAGATCTGAAGTCACTGTGTGTGCGACTTAAGTCACACTCGAGTCCCCATCTCTGCCGCAAACAGCCCCCTTCTTTAAATAGCACTATGCTCTTATACCTACCCTGTAAATGCAAAAAAAGAAGGTATAAGGTAAACCACTAAAAAAGAAGAAGACTAAATAAAATGAATGCTACAGAAAAGCAACAGAATTTAAAGATTCTGATTTACTGTTAAAGTAGCAGGTTTAAACAATGTAATCATCTCTGAAACAAAAAAATCAATCAATCACCAAGCGTACTGTAGGCTATCAAACACAGGCTGCCACTCATCACACAGCATCAGCCTGCTCACTCAGCTGCTCAGCTCCATCTGAGGTGGGAAACAGAGCGCAAGTGGAAGTGCAGCATGTGCATGTGGCTGGCCATGTCAGACATGGCTCATTTTGATGACACACGTGTGCCGTGGAGATCAGCTGTATTTCCGCTCGGCCCCATTTATCTGTGCTGTGTGAAAGTGGCCGGTGGCCTACTTTCCCCGGCCATTGATGCAAGATGGCCACTCCTGCAACCACTTATTCAGAATCAGCTCAGCCCTAGAGGCACACAGTCATGAACACTACAATAAATATGCAAATACTTAAATAGCAAACTGATGCTTCAACAATTAGGACATCAGTCAATTAATCAGTAGACGTCTTTGACTATGTTATCTGATTAATCATTTAAACAATTTATTAAATTATTATTTATTAGAATTATGACTGTGAGCACAACTCGAGATGCTTATGTAGATAACATGTGCAGCGTGTGTGTATGTATGCTTGTCTTACAAAGACATCCTAAGACTTGACATACAGTCACTAAAGTGAAAGACATTTGATGCGCTTACATGTTATAATCTTGCTGCTTGTTTCCTAAAATTCATGAATCAAGAATTTGATTCAGAAAGAAAAATATTCTGTCTCATTGAGATGGCATTTTGAGAGAGCCTTTCTTCCTTAATGTGATGTATTTCCTGTTGATACCATCAGAACAGGACATGACACATGGAGGAATCATGCAGGGAAAGAAACTAGAGAGCTAGATTTATTGGGAGATGCCAAAATCTGCAAAGGTTTTATTAGCTGGAGCTTCTATTTCTTTCAACCTGTGCATCAGGACAATCTTAAAGATATTTAATTTTCCAAAAAGTTAAAACTGAAGGACATTTTCATTTAAAATATGAGCACTTAAAGTGTAAATAAAGTTACATTATTTTACATCCCGCAATCCCACGTTTAACTACGCAGGATCTCATTTATTTACAACTATACATGTCCTCACCAGCAGATAAACATACTAATCTGCAAAACTACTTCAGCCCTGTAGTTTGCTTATGTTGTGTGGGCCAACGAATAATTCTTTAGCTAAACTTGCAATATTATTTGTGTGGTACCTTCTAACCATAAAATTTTTCCACTGACATGCAATTTGTGATACCTATAAGGCCAAAGTAAGCGTTTCCCCACATAGGCTTTAATGGGTTATATTAAAGTCCGCCAAAGTAGGTGATATTTCAAGACCCATTTTAGCACACTAGCAGAGAAACACAGAGAGAGAGACTTAATCTGGTATTACGTTAGAAGACACGGTGGATATTTTACAGGCACTGACCAGGCAATGCAACAGTAAACACACCTTTTTTTTGCTTGAGTGAGAGAAGCTTCTGTAACCTAGTGCACTTTTGGAGAATAGTCAATGATTTATTATGAACCTACAATCGAATGGAACCCAGGAAGAACAGCCAATGCTTATGATTGGTGCTAATTGGGATCCTAACAAAATAAATAAATCATTTTCCATTTAAGACAAGTTTTTATTTTATTATTTGTGTATGCTGTCAATTATAGTTCTTAAAAAGAAAGCATTGGCAGTTAAGACTTAATTTTTAAAAATTCTTAATTAACCAATAAAATTGCTATTGGTGAATCTTTAATTCAAAACGGCAAGCCTGCTGCCCCAAAACAGCACATCAGGATGGAATCTAACGACTACAAGAAACACAAAGACAGACACAGGAAAAGACAGGAAGGGAGGAAGATTCCCCCGCAGTGGGTAATATATAGATGTATCTGACTGAGCGAAACAGCCAGGCCCAGTTCCAAACCAAACCCCCGCTCCATTAATGATTCTGCCCTTTGATAGATGGTGCAAAGGGTACTGCAGTGTTTAAAGTGCTGGAAGAGCTGGCAGATAAACAAAATCCTCTGAACATACAAGCGGAAGGAAGACAGAAAGACGGGAGGAGATCTTCAAAGAGTGCAAAACTCTGCCAAGCTTTTCAGAGAAGGGCCAAGGAAAGCAAATGCTCTTCTCCATGAATCCTCTTCTCCTCCTCTTGCTCGGTCATTTAAAGCAAAAGTATGGACTGCGAGTTCACCTCTGCAGCTTCCCTGCATGTCGATTCCTAGTAATGCTCAGCCCTCTCTCCAGACAGGAAGCTGCTGCCAGACAAACTGACAAAGTCACAGGAACTCAGTGGTTTGGGGTATGATGCTGCCAGGGGGAGATTTTTTTGTACAATCTGATGATTTTGTGTTTTTCAGTCAGTGACATGTACTTGCAATGTTTCCTATAAGGTTGCAGCCAGGGATGCCAACTACACCCTCCATTTTCAGATACAAGGGCAGGGCGATATCCAAACCACTGGAACTTTCTACACTGGCATTTTTATCACCTCTTCAAAGGCCTGCGAGGGTAATGAGGGAGTTTTGAGGGGGGCGGGTGGTGGCACTGGTAAATATAGGACCCTGCGATGGCAAGGAGTGAGGTCTGAAGGAGGTTTCACATTCACAGTGAGCCGTAATAAAAGAGAGCGGCTCTTTTTTCAGCACAGGGAAGGGTGAGGCGCCCTTAATTAAGACAGAGACGTTTAACCGCCAGTGAAAACACACAGCTGAAAAAAGAAAAGTGGGGCGGCAAGCGGGCGGGCAGAGAGGAGAAATTTTAGACTGAGGATTGGATAACACTGGGTCTCTGTTGTATGAGAGATCTTCCGTTGCCCTGTTCAGCACTTTTCAGTTCTTTTCTGTTTGGACAAGTGATAGAAAGCTAGAAAAAGAGATGAAAAAAAAGTAAAGGTACGAAAATCCTTACAGAAACGTGTCACCTCAAAAGTACAAGAGAGAAATACAATTTAAACTGACTACTGATGACATCAAAAAATAAATAACATAAATCCATCCAGATATCGAAGTTCTGCAGCTGACAGTGAAGCACTTCAAAGGCTTTTGATGGAGTTTGAGTCATCGTTTTGTTCAAATGTTCTTTTTCCCTAATTTAAAATCTGTATACCATACTGCGTGGAACACAATGTGATAATTCTTATGTAAGGTAACATAAAGCCAGGGATTGGCAGTGTATCTGATCAGTGCATCCCTAAAAATCTGCTCAAATTTGATCAGTCAAGTAAAGCAGCCTGTCAATCTGTGAACGGAAAATGTTTCAGGCATGGTCAGGGTATCAAACCTCAATACCTGTCTGTTCTGTCTGTTGCACAGAGTATTAAAAAACGGTCAAGAACTGAAAACTGAAATCAAACATGAGATTTATATTTTAATCAACTGAAATTTTATTTAGCAAGTTCTTTTAACTACCTGGCCTTCTGCACTTGTATATTTTTTTAAATCAATACATAGCCCTTTTACATGTAGAAGACAGTGCTGACTCTGTTGGAGCTCTGAGTAAACCAACACAAAGAAGGTTTTCTGCACTGCGGTCCTTGTGACAACCATTGCGAGGGGTTGCCATATAGAAGCCAAAGGTCACAGTAATAATGATGAGTAATTTCTCTCTTCAAAGTGGCCCCACATACCAACATGTCAACAAAAATGGATTTAAGAGTTAGTGTTCCTAAATGGCCACTGAATATACAAATAATCCCTTGTGTTTTAATTAAAACAGTCGAGTCAGCATCCTTTTCTGCTGCATCAATCTCACTTTTTAGCTCTGGCACAGGACAATGATGCCTCCATTCTTAACCATATTACACATAAGCACATTCAGACATTATGACGACTTTTGCCGGGGCTTAGTGCAGTGAAAAGACATCTGTAGGGATTCAAAACAAAGAATTACAGCACATTCTGAACAGCCACAGTGAAAACTATTCAGAGCACAGCCGAGGCACGGGGCAAAAACAGCCCAGAGTTCAGTTCTTTGGACTGAAATGCTCCTTTGCAGCATCATAGAGGTGATTTGCACAGAGCTGTTTGGATTATGAGGAATAAAGAGTAATTCAGTAAAAGCCTAAAGTCAACAGTAACTGCACAAACACTAGCTCACTCCTGAGCGGGCTGTGCTGCTGAAGGAGGGAGGCTGATTTGGCTCAGATTAGCTGCTAGAATAACACTACTGGTGGATGAAGAAGCACACGTCTAAAATACTAACTGTGCTGCTAAAAGCAGAATCCTGACAGCGATATATCCTCTTTTGGGCATTCATTTTTCAAATTTCTTCCAATAACTTTTTCCAAGTATAAAAGCAAAATATAATAGATCCATTGTGTCTTTTGTTTTATCTGTCTTCTGTTCATCACAGATTTCAAGCAGCTGAATTATCATTATCCTGAAATTAATAATGTTCTCCAGTGATGCTGTGCAGAATTTCTGCAGCTCACTTCTTTTATTAATTTTATTAAACACTGATAAATGATTCAAATATTCCAAAATTCACAATGTTATTCCAAGCAATACTGTGCAGCTTTTGTTTTCAGGTGACAAATAGTTGGGTGATGGTTGTGCTAATAATAGTGCACCGCCTCCTGACCTGGATTCAGCTCCACCCAACCTTTTCCCTCTGTCAACATCAATACAACCCAACAGGCTGTTTGACAGGTACAATAGGTTGGTCTGTGTATGTGTGAACAGTCACTGATTATACACTAGAAGCAGAAATACAAATAATAAAGAAAAATGATTTTATAGTTCATTAGTCCCTCTCATTATCTATTTTAATTTATGTGCAACCAGTGGCACCTTTTTTTACTTCCTAATTCCCCCAAAAGACACTTCTTATCTTCTTACAACAGACATGGTAAATTTTTCCCCCCTTCAAGACATGGAGTTGTGCAAGTTGTGATGCGCCACGCGGCAGCAGCAGCCCCTCCTCCCTCTCAACATACTGACCCACAATTCGACTCTGCTGCTGCACACTATAAATAGACAGAGATTAACCTACAGCAAGGAAGGGATGCGGGGGGGGGGGATGAAAGGGCAACGCAGAGAAATAAAGTGGGATGAGGAAAGAGAGCACAAAGGTCTTCAAGCTCCAGTCTGACAACATTGATGGTAATTTATCTGATTTGTCTTGGGTGATATTGTTCCTGCATGTAACTCGTATCTAACAACAATGTGAAGTGGCAGCAATGTTGAAAAGACCTGCGAGTAATCAGCAGCCACAGGAAGTTGCATCCATCCGTCCTGCAGACAAATGAGTAACAGAGCAGCTTTTAGGTGGCATTTCTGCTTCACTAGATAGGAGACTGTAGACAGACAAGAATTATGGTGGAAAAAGGCTGGTCAAAAGATCAGGAAACGTCCTCTCTCCCATAAAACGGACAGTAAATACTAGAATGACCCTCTGCGCAGTGACATGAAAGAACGAAGAGTCTGCATCAAGGTTAAATGATGCATAACACAAAGAGGGATTTGACAAGGTTGCCTCCAACTAATAAGAAACATCATTATCGACTGATGAATCAAGACCTTTGCCTGAATAAAAGTCTTGGGTTTGTACCAAGAAAGTACTTACTTACATCATTACAACGACATAACAACTGATTACCAAAGATTTAGTCAAAGATTTGATGAGTCAAATAACCATAGACCAAAATGTTTTGCACTAGTGGTGAGACCAGCATGACACAATTTGTTTGGCAGGATTCAAAGTGGACAAAAAAAAATAGGAACACCTTCCAATATGATGTAATTCAGTACAAAACAATATACTGCAACATCAAAAGAGCTTAGCGCTAAATCAACACTATCTGCAGTGTACAATTTATCAAGTGAAAAGCCAATAGTCCTCAGAGAAAACACACCTGATTACCGAGTCATGTCAGGAACAGAAAAACTGTTCATGCAGTCTTTTTCTTTTTACACCTGCTGAAAAAAAATAAAAAAACATCTAATGCCACTCATGTGTAAAAAGGAATCAAACATAAGATTTAGGAGCTGCAGCGTGAACACAGCCGAAGAAGAAAAACGGTCCTCCATTCTGCTCTGGCTGTTAATCCCTGCAGCCTGGCTCCTCTCATGTGACAACACAAACCCTCCGACACTTCTAACGCTGGAAAGCCTCATATGATTTATTTAGCCAGCAAGAGGAGACTTGGGAGGAGAGGAGACAGTAAATCCTCCTCAGGTTTTCAGGCTTTTGCTCAGGTGGGCTTGCATCAGGCTTGCATCACCCACCTCCTCTGGTTGATTTTTAACCTCAGGAATGATGTCACCCATTTGCTCTCTGGGCTCCTGCCTCGACCCACATGGCGTGACAGCCCGGCCATCATGTCCGACAACAAACACCCTCCCTGCCGAAGGGCCCTTCATCCATACAGTGAACCTCAGATTGGCTGAGTCATTAGGGAAGCAAATCTGAAATTTTGTTTTGAAGCGACTGAGAATATTTAATGCCAATATTCATTCTCCTCAAATGAGACCATGCTTGTCCGTTAAATTTCAAATCCCCCTATTTTTAGCTTTGGTTAAAAAAAAATAATAGGCTACAGGGTTTATTCAAATAACTCAAATATAATCCCTTTAGCTTAGTTCATACTTACAGGTGAGACAAATTACATTCTGACATGTATGAAACTATAGAAAGAGGGCAGAAAACTGATTATTATTTTCATTAGTGGTTATTTTTATAGATTCATTGATTAATCGGTTAGTCCATAAAATTTTACAAAATGGTGAAAAAAGCCTATAACAATTTCCTGAAGGTCAAAGTACATTTTAAATTGCTTGCTTTATCTGACCTACAGTCCAAAACTGAGAGACATTCAGTTTACTATCACAAAACACCAAAAAAACCAGAAAACCAGAAAAAACACATAAATCTTCACATGAGAACAAAACAACAAAACTTTGGGCATTTTTGCTTGAAAACAACTAACCAATTAATCAGTCATTGCAAAACACCATGTTGGCTCAATGTGCAATTTAGCTGACAGGTGAAACTCATTATCAATCAGTTCTCAAGGCAGAGAGGACTTTGGAAGAGTCGGAGAAAGGCAAATCTCAAATGAGATCCGGGCAACAATTATAGACCATGTAATACACCATGGTCTAAGTATGACTGAAGCTGGTCGGAGAGTGCAGCCTAATCTGGGCCATCCACAGTGTCAGACGTTCAGAAGAGAAAACAGGCATGTAATCAAATACTATTACACTGATATTCCAGTATTAGCAAATGAATGTCGCACAATGTATGTAGAATACACTGACTGCACTGTGCTGTATTTTCTGTTTAGGATTGAGTGTTTGACCCATGGTGGTGGAAGAAGATCAGTTTTCACTGCTCAACAAGAAGTTGAAATTTGTAATATGGTCGTAGCAAACAATACTATGAGACTAAAAGATATTCCAAGTGTAGTCCTACACGATTACTATTATTTTTCAAAATGTCAACACTGTTAGCCTCTCCATAACTGAATAAGTACTAAAGAGAAATCACATTGCAATAAAGCAAATCTACAAGGTACCTTTTGAGAGGAATGGTGGCGTCAATGAAATGTTGTGGCCAGACAGAGAGGAGAGATTGGATGACACATGAGGTTCTTGAACAGGTTGTACAGTAGTTTCTGAGAATTTTGCTGTTTTTTTTTTCTCTTACAATGAGAAATAAATGTTTTATTGAAAGTATAGTGTGTGACAAGGCTGACATCAATGCTATTCAGCTGCCTAAATATACAAAGTTAGAAATTTGATCTCAATTGGACCATTGTGTGAAACTATCACACTTTTAAAGTACACTGTCATTTGACAAGATGTCTCTGTCTGGGTCTAAGCAACAATAAAGGCAATAACTTATTCAGTGATGGATTTATTTATATTTGAAACCCGAGTTAATTCTTTTGATTGAGTAATCACCTTTTGCAACTCATATAGAGCAGTGTGCTGAATGTACCACGTGGTGTGAGGATTGTACTTAGGAGTTTTGACATTTGTAAATTTGTTTCAGTAAATGTGCCAAATTGATTGAGAATTGGCTGTGTTCTTTCACTCTGCTCTTCTACCTGTAAACCAACAGCTGCACCTCCAGTCACCATTGTATTAATCTCCTGAAGTTTGCAGACAACACCATCCTCATCAGGCTCAGCTCTACAGGTGGGAGATTGACCATCTGGTGACCTGGTGCAGCCAGAACAACCTGGAGCTCTGAACACAGTAGTGATGGTTGTGGATTTCAGAGTCTAGCCTGAGCAACCCTGTGCCTACCCACCATCCACTTCCTGGGCACCATCATCACACAGGACCTCTGCTCTCTAACCAAGAAAGCCCAGCAGAGGATCTATTTCCTGCGGCAGCTGAAGAAGTTTAACCTGCCAAAGACAATGATGGTGCACTTTTACACTGCCATCATCGAGTCCATCCTCACCTCCTCCATCATCATCATCATCATCTGGTACGCAGCTGCCACTGCCAAAAACAAGAGCAGGCTGCAGCACATTTGTTCTGCAGAGAAGGTGATTGGCTGCAATCTACCATTCCTCCAAGACCTGCGAGCAGGAAAGATTGTGGCCGACCCCTCCTGTGCACATGCTGTAAGAACAGTTTCTTTCCATCTGCATCTGGCTTCATCAGCAAGGCCTGGGACCCCCACTGTCACTGACTCTCAAAAGCGCCCCCCCCCCCCAGCAATCTTCTCCCCTTTTACAGTACATGCTGTGAATGTGTGCACATGTAAATCTGATGTAAATATTTTGCCTATAGCTGCATAAACTGCCATATTTTACATATTGTATTCTATACCAACTAGGCAATAAAGCTGATTCTTATTCTAATATCTGGTTCAGACAAAAGGTGACACCTTGATCAACCTGAGACTGAAACCCCAAAGACTACATGTTTACTATCACACAACACAGGACACATACTATAGGTCATACCATCAAAAGCTACTGACCCAAAAGAGACTGAAAGAAAACAGCCTCCACTGAAAGTGTTAACCTTTTCCTGTCTGAGGCTTCATCAGCTGAGAACCCAAAAACAACCAATCCCAATATGCCTCACAAGTTACCATGGAATCAAATAATCAGGGAGTTGGGGGGACATCAGGGGTTTGTCTTATAAGCATGGTCGAGGAGGACAAGGAGAAATAGTGGTTTGACAGACAGAGAGAGAGGTGTTTTATGACTTGGCAGCTCTAACGTTTATCCAGGTCTTTTATTTTGTCCTTCACTGTTCTAGTCTTCCACTGCTTGTAAATATGCACACACACACACACACACACACACACACACACACACACACACACACACACACATACACACACACACAAAATATATCCCTTGTAATCAAGTCAAGTTTATTTATAGAGCCAAAAATCACAAGTTGTCTCAGAGGGCTTTACAATTTGTACAACACACAGCAGCCTCTATCCCAAGACGCTCATTTGGATCAGACAAAACAAAAAAACAAACAAAAAAAATAAGCAAACGTTAAAATCAGTATTGCCTTTGTTTTCCTGGAATCCATACAAAAATAAGAGATGATCAAGTATTAAATATTCAATACTGTTCTTTCTGGATATTTTGCACAAACTCTGACAATTGAAGTCACACATCAAAATGGGGCCTTGCATAACATACAGCTCTCAGATGGTCAGCGGGTTCGTTCTGTGACTGTTTGTTTTTTTATGACATTTCTGAGTGTGAAGGAGCCCTGAGCGGCCGATCAGAAGTAGGACAAGTTACAGTATGTGGGGCAGAGTGCACACACTGGAGCACTCAACACTCACCGGCATCTATCAAAGGATAGACAAGTGCATCAAAGAAACTGGTGTCAGAAAAATTTCCTAAAATAGTTAAACATGTCCAAACAGAGCAAGTACATGACTTGCAGTGGTAAAACGATTTTGAAAAAGTGGTATTGTCATGATATACGATTGACTTTGAAACTAATAGTCAAATCATCAGCCAAGCCGATAGAGTGGACATGAGCAGCTGTTTAAATGGAGGTTTTGTGTCCTTCAGTGAGGGAAACAGTTCATCATGCCGGTAGTTAGAAACATAGATGCGTGAACTTTGTATTATTGAATTTATTATAATATTGTTTTTCAGTGTCTAAGCACTTTTTCATGTGACCTTGTTTTACAGGCCAATGTAATGCCCGATAGGAAAAAATAAAGTCATTATAGCACCTCGGTGACTCAAGACCTATTACAAATTTTCAAGATATCATCTCAGAGAGAGGAGAAATGTATGTACAGAAATGTTTAAGACCAGACTGCAGAGAAACAAATAGTAAAGATACATTTTAACTTGAAGCAAAAGAAACTCCCAAATTGGCAACATTACACGAAATGGGCAATCCATCAAGACAGATCTAGTGGGGGTCAAAGATATTTCCAAAGGGCACTGAGCAGAATAAACTAGAACACACACACCTATTCAGAGGTGATATTCCCCTGCAGGGCCAAATTTTTCAGCATTTACTCATTTTATACATCATACCTCTTTCTCTCTCGCTCTCAGGTTCAAGTTCAAGTATTATGGCCATCTCTGCAAAATTACGTATATATTAAATTATAAAAACAACCTGACAGTGAAAAACAAGTACACATATGAATAACTTAATGATAATTAAAAAATCAAAGATTTTGTATTCTTGGAATTTGCCCAAAAGAAAATCTTGAGGGAAAGGAAGAAATTCCAAAGCTACACAGTGCCCTAAAAAAATTAAGTCAAAAATGATGGTAAGGACGATAACACCTGCTATGTAAGATAATAATATACCAAGTATATGCCTAGTGTAAATGTGCTACATACTCAAATCAAGTTCAGAAACAATATGTGGTGTGTAACTAGGACACAGGTTGCGCGCACACACACACACGTATAGCAGTCACTGTCATTTGCAGACATGTCCGGGCTTGTCCTTGAGGTTGGCCATGTGTCAGTGAGGTTTAAGAAGACAGAAAAGAGTTAGTTATGGATCGTGTGTTTCCAAGTGGCCAAAGCTGACGCTTTTTACAGTTCACTGAACATCGAAAGTCTCATGCAGCCTTTCCTTCTTTTTTTTTTTTTTTTTTAAGTCCAACCTCACCTGCGGCTACACCAGTTGGTTCACTGATGCTAAAAAACAAAACAAAAAAACAGTCAGGGTTTGTCATAAGTACCTGAGCGTTTTAGAAAACAATGGGACTCTGTCTACCTGTGAGATAATATTTTCCCACTCTCTTGTTTTACAAAAAGCATAGTAACAAAAGGAACACAAAAGTTAAGAAGCGTAACATTTCAGCAACTCCCACATTAAGCTGGAGCAAACAAAGCAGAGTAAGGTGAGCAGTAAACACAGTGGCAGAAGAGGTTCTGTGAGGATTGGTCATCACAAATCTTTAGTGCTAGGGAAGTCCCGAGCAGTGTTGCCAACTCCTCAGTAAAGAAAGTAGCTATTGGCTGCCCTAAAAGTTGCTAGAAGTCACTACATGACGTCATCACCCTAAATATGTTTAGAGCTACAATCATGTAGTTCTAACAATACAGTTTTTTAAAAATAAAACTGTAAGACATACACATTAGATTGATATGACATCATGATATACCTAATATTTAAGGAATATGTATGGAAAAAAAAATTACATTGAGACTTTTCTTGTTCAATTGATTAATCTCTATAACAAATCAGACACTGCAGACCATTTTGCCAGATCCCCTCCTTTTGTCAAACAGAGTGTCGGATTGCTGAACACTTTACAAACCAGTCTCCAAGGAAACCAGAGTGAACAGATGATGGTCAGAGGGAGGGCGGTCATAAAGGCTGGTAGAAAAACAGCAGCAGTAGGCGGGCATCATTTCCAGATACAACCCTACAGTGACCCGTGTACCGGCTGCTGTCAACATGCTTGAGGCAAAGCAACAAGCATCCAAACACCCGAACGTCCACAACAACAACAAAAAGGTTCCTTCACAGACTCTAACTGCCGTGATCATAGATGCACTAGAGGAGAATGATGTTTGCGTGATTAGCAACAACTGAGAGTGATGAGCTTTGTGTTTGTATCCAATGGTGAGAACAGAAAAAACACAGTGACAGACGTGGGTGTACACATAATGGGGGGGTTAGTGTGTTTTGTATCCTTATGTCTTTTTTATTCCTTTTAATCAGAGATTTCTCAGTAAAGACATGACAGGAAATGTGGTGAGATGGAAAACAACATGCAACAAGGGTTCCACAGCTGGACCACAAAGGTTTCTCCTAGGTATTGTTTGACATTATTTATATACTGGTTTTGGAACCTGACATTATTTTTCAAAAAATGTCTTTAATATAAAAATGATTTAGACTTAGTGAAGGAAATCAAAGATTAAAGATGTACACAAGACTTTCTGTGCTTGACAGTTTCCAATAGATGACATGAACATATGTCACTGAAAAATTCAAGGTTCGATACCCATGGTTGTGCAGGTTTTCCTCTCCAATTAGGATCAGTCAGTCAGTATATCTATAAACAAGCAATATTAAAATGTAACGGGACAAGTCAACATTTTGGGAAACATGCTTGTTTGCTGTCAACCCCAGAATCCGAAGATGAGCTCTACAGTATGTCAGCTGATGAACTGAGTTTTTAGGCATACATTTTTAAATATATTTTGTTGGATTTAAGCTAGCAGTTCCCCTGCTTCCAGTCACTGTGTTACGCTAAGGTACACTGAACCTATCTTTGGACTGGATGCACAGAGATTAAGCTGCTCTTCTACTGTGACTTCAGACTTAGAGGGAAAACAAGGATTTAAAAAAATAACCCATTGACTACTCCTTTAACAACTCAAACTCAGTTCCAGCAGCTTCTCCCTCCCTGCATGAGCAACATCTGAGCTGCCATTCTGTATCTGCCTGGTAACACCAACAGTCTCAGAGTCACGACAACATCGCCTGCATTCGTGAGGTTTTCCCAAATGTCAGCACAGTGAGATGGAGACCTTGTATCTTTATGTTTAGATTATTTTCAGGTTTTCACTTTAGCTAATTGATTCATTAGAATCCACCACCTACACATCAAGCAAAGACAAATCAAAAAAATAAATAAATACAGCTGCTGTTTGTAGCTCTTGATATCCTGATAGGAATCGTCCAGCAGGATTGAATCATGAAATTCATTCTCTCGCCCACTATATGGTGGCCTAACAATTGCAGAGGACTCATGTGCAAAAAGGTACCGCTAGTTGTAACTGTCTTTCTCTTGACTGCAGCCTATATATGATTTCAAACCCTTTGGTACTCATGGGAGTTTGCACAGATTCTGCCCGGCTACAGGAGGAAGTGCTTTGAGAAACTCTGGCCCAATCAGAGGCCTGGGTTCTGGTCAGCTGACTGAGGCTCATTGCTGCGGGCCAATCACGCGGCAGAGTTGGTGGTCAGGTGACAGCTCAGACCGGCTCACAGTATTTTGAAGCAGATGAAAACAAACGCTAATGAGGCTGTCAGTCGTCCCTGCCAGCTGCCTCGCTGTGTGCAGGGCTAAAAGAAGCTACAGAGCTCCATGAAAGAAAAGCAGGATTTATTATCTCTACAGCAACAAGTGTGTGTGTGTGTGTGTGTGTGTGTGTGTGTGTGTGTGTGTGTGTGTGTGTGTGTGTGTGTGTGTGTGTGTGTATGTGTATGAAAGGAAAGATGAAAGGAAAGATTTCCACAAACACTTCATAGACCGGATGAAATAATTTTATCAGCTTCTAACTGGAAGGTCTCAAGTTTTAACCCACTAACATCCAATGTATCCTGTGAATGTGTCTTTGAGCAAGGCATTCAACACCCTTGAAAACTCCAAAGTCTGTTGCTTCACTAAAATAATAATAATAGTGTAATACATGAAATTAAGTACAACAAAGCAGGCCTCCCATAAAAATACTCAGAACTGCTTAAAAACAGCAAATAAACTGAACATATTCTCCATTATTTGGTTCTAGATCTAGGTGGGTAAATATCTGTCTCTGTGTTCAGTTTCCCATTAGTGCCCAAACAATTAGCTAATTAATTGATTAATCGATCAACATAGAAGTAAATTGCAATTTTGGAAATCAATGAATCAGCTTCTCAAATGCTGCTTTTCACGGTTTTATATCATTTTAAATTGAGTATGTGTGACAGTTGGTCGTATAAAGCAAGCAATCTGAAGACTTGTGGTTGTGCATTTCTCATACATTATACACTGAATTGACCTTTTCAGTGCCATTAGGGACATTTTGGTAGTCAAGCAAACCCAGCTGTGTCACAATATTACTATAAGCCTGGTTTGAGTCTGGAGACTCAGATAGATACTATTCACCAAACATTTAGATGATGACATAGCTGGCTGCCCTCCATCCAAAATCCATACAATTGTACATTGTAAATTGAACCATTACATTGACTGGCCTATTTTACACCTCAAATCTACATAACACTGATCTTGGTTGATTTCTGGAAGAAATTTAACAACATTTCTGGTGCATGACTGGTGCAGGTATATCACAGGTTTACTGATGACACTCCCTTCTTTCCTCAAAAGAAGAAAAGTTTCATATTGTAACTTTAAACTAAAAGACGGGCCTTAGTTCAGCAATCTGCTCTCTAAGACTTATCCTAAACATGTACCCAAGACAAACAGCCCCCCCACCTAACCAATAGCAGCTTTGTTTTCTCTCTCCAGATGGCCACCCATACAGTAACCCCCCCCCCCCCACACACACACACACTCTACACACACTCGCACAGTCCACCATGTCCACCCGTTGAAACCACAGAAGCTCAGACATGCCAACAACTGTCATTAAGAGCCTTGACCAGACGCTGAGAGTTAGGCGGCGCGTGTGTGTGTGTGTGTGTGTGTGTGTGTGTGTGTGTGTGTGTGTGTGTGTGTTGAGGGGGAGAGGCTTAATGAGCCAAAAGGAGGGATACTGGGTTGTGCCTTTATCTGGTGGGTCACTTAATCCACTTCTTATTCAGTCATACAGCATTTAGCCAGAGCCAGATTCCCTGGAGGACAGCCCATCCAAAGATTTGTCCCAACTCTGAAATATAAATTATCTCTTCTCCAAACAAGATCTCAAAATTAAATCTTTAATCTGAAGCTCATCATTCAGCACCAATGCAAAATATCCCAGGGTCATTAATCTCCTTTACCATTTACTATGTTGGACTCAACAATCCATGTTTGGCCAACAGTTTAGAGCATGAACTCGGACTCCACAGTCTGTACAGTCTGGCCATAAACTGAGAAAGCATTCACAGGAATGTTGCTACTTCTAGTTTTTTCTGGTTTGGTTTACATTAAATATCAGAAGATAACTTAATGTTACACAGAATCATTCATTTGGTTTAGCAAAACCTTAACACAATGGGGGGTGGCAATGACACTGGATAAGACACATGCCTTTGGTGTAGTAGACCCAGGTTAAATTCCCACTATGACACATCAACCAATGTGTCCCTGAGCAAGACACTTTTGCTGCGTTCCATTTACCTCGGAAGTTGGAGGTCGGAGCTGGGAATGACGTCACACCCGAGTTGACGGCACTCCAGTTGACAAGTCAGAAAACCTCGCTCGGCTAGCTGTTTGTTTACAACTAGCCAGGTTAGCTATTGATACGCCGGTTGATTTATAAAAAAAAACGCATTGTGCGGTATTTACTCACACTAAACACTGTAGCAACACGTCCACAGACAGCTGTTGGACAGCACTTTGTGTACACTTATATGAGTCACAAGTACACAGAAGTGCTAATAAATAGTATAAAGTACAGCTTTCACTAACTGTTGATAGCCCGATCACGAAGTCGGGGTAGTGCGGTTCTCCCGACTTCCCAAGTCGGAAATCCGACTTCAGGGGGTGTTCCAGTTGAAAGTTCCCACTGGGAAGTCAGAAATTCCGACTTCCCATGTCAAATGGAATGCACCATTAACCCTTAGTTGCTCCAGACGTGAGCGATTCTACTCAAAGTCGAAAGACATACAGCCTTATATACGATTGAATTGCTTTATTCTTCTCAGCCTTCCTTATGCAAAAACAATAGGCCTCTTCAATGAATAAAGATGTGGAAACATCAAAGTGGATATCCAACTACACGAGTACACATTTGTGAAATCATCAGAGCAGACATCACTATGATAAACACCCATTTTTTAAACCTAAAAAAAGCGAGTTGGTTGCTTTGACACATGACCACCTAAAGCCCCCCAACTCAGAGCATGCTGTGCCCAAATGGCAGCCATTTTGCCTCTTAACAGAGAGGCTTTCACTGGGTTTTATCAGCAGAGCAGGACACAGATAACAGAATGAAGGGGCCGTTGTCCAAGATGCTAGCTAGTGCTATGGAAAATCAATAAGGGTGGAGTGCTGGGAAGAAAGAGAGGGAGACGCATGAAACCCATCTAGGAACACTGGAAACGCATGACTGATGCTCTAACCTTGGAAATGTGTGTGTGTGTGTGTGTGTGTGTGTGTGTGTGTGTGTGTGTGTGTACATTCATGACCATTTACCTGAGCTGAAATCCAAACTCATCAAGATAAATGCTAATAAAGTGAAAATAATTTGATTGTCATTGCTTCTGGTGGGGCTTCTCCATTCCAAAAAAATAGAAATATATTTCCAATTGTCTTACCACATATTGTGATAGCTCTATTATAAATCCCTGTTTGCCTTAGTTTAAAGAAACACCTTTTCAACTGTGAGTGGGGAAACATCTTAAACAGCAGCTGCAGCAGCTAAAACGTCTAACTGCACCCTTATTGTGCTAACCAAATTCCAATAGTTCCTGCTTTATTACTTTGGTGTGCAGCTCTAACATGAAGACTGGATTTACTGATTGCCATCTGGTTTAAAGTGCAAGTGCCTCCAGATGACAATGAAACAATGAGCCACATTAACAAAAAATCTTCAGGACTTTTTTTATTACCATAGTTAAAATGCTGTGCTAACAAGAAGAGCCAGAGAATGGCTTGTGACGATACAACGTTAGTTAACTTGGGTTAAGTTCAGGATTTTCCTCTTTAAAAAGGAGTGCTATGATCTTTATATAGACAATAATGGATCAATTAAATAAATAAAATCCTCCTCATTTGTGATCCAGAAACGGATCATGTTCTTGCAATAAAAGGAAAATAAACTAAAAAATGTGACCTCTCTTCGGTCTTTTTAGCTTGCAGTATGCTAAGCTCGCAACTATTCAATGGATTGCCATGAAATTTTGTACAGACATTCATGTTCCCCAGAGGATTAATCCAAATGAGTTTGGCAATCCACTGACTTTGAATAGATGCATTGATGTATTCTGTGGTTCAGGGCGATGATGACTCTACCACATGAGCATCTACCAACATGACTTTGACCGTTTCAAAGAACAGTCAATTTGACCAAGGTATACCAGCAACAAAGTCAACTTGATCTTTCATCTAATGACACAGCTCTTGAATAACAAAACATCCTGATACTTTCTGAAAATGTTATGTGGTGCCAGCTTTTTAACATCAGATGTATCTATTCTTTTTTTAGTTTACAGGATGATCCGTTTCCCTGAAGCTGCTGCTCCATCTGGACTTTAGTTTTGATCACATGGATGTTAAGAATTTAGAGGTTGTGGCTCGTCAGCAGTTATTGAAGTATGACTGATTTACCATGCAGGAAATATCAAGCAAACGGAAACTCAAACAAACATTTCTCTTCTGTCTAAAACAATTACTAATCATAGAAACATTCTGCTCTAACAGCGCAGCTATGTAAGGCTGCAAGTAAAAAGCTCAACCTTAGAAACCTCCTTTAATATGTCTATCAGCACATCTGCTTGCCAGTGTGACTGCCGAGGACCGAAGAGCAAATACAAAGGGATGTCTGTCCGCAGTAGGAGCATTATCAACCTAATAAACTACAAATCCCCTTCCTTCTAAGTCATACAACGGCCTCTTCACACACAGAAGCAACCTCACGACCTCAGCTTCCAAATTAGATTTCAGACATTTAGCATTTAGACACTCTTATCCATAGACATGCACAATGAGAACCTCTGAAGCTGAACAGTTTTACTCCAGACAGCACCAAGACTAACGTAACACAGTGTGGGCCAAGAGAAGTAGAAGTACATCCACATCTTGGGTGTTTTTAAGCAGAGTGGGAATCAAACCTAATGCCTGGCAGAGGTATGGCTCTGATGTAAACTGAACTGACATGAGGTGAAATTTGAATAATTAATGATACAACAGACACACTCACACATGAAAGGGTATGATGAGTTTTAAACTAATTGGAGTCGGGCTTTTAAAAAAAAGACAAAGATAAGGAAGTGGAAGGAAGGAAAAAGAAGGAGAGATTGAATCACTGGACATACAGTATATACATGTTTTTCCACAAAATAAATTACAGCATAAATATTGGCAAAACTGTGATTTAAATCAGGAACTCTCTGATCAGCAAATACGTACTCAAGATTTTGAATCTGCGATGGACATATTTTGGTCCATAACTCCAAATACTGAAGTTTGATAGCCAGCTCTAGCAGCTATATTGCGCTGGTTTACAATATAAAAGCTCACTTATTTTGTTTCATGTTCCTTTGAGAAAATCCCAGCTAAATGTGACACAACAGACAGTGAGCTACAGTTAATACCCTCTCTGTCTCTTCAGCATCACTGCCTCGCCGCTACATCAACAAGCCATCTGTTTGCACTGTCTGCATGCGTCCAACGCTCCACCCAACACCACATTAGCACATACTATAGTTGGATTATATAACAAGGCTCACAGGAGCCGGCAGACACAAAGACAAAACATTAAAAAGGGGAAATTTGTTAATTATGATGAGTTTTTAATAGTAGTGTCAGTGGGACAAGCACACAGCTGATACTGCCGTCTGGATTTACATTTCAAATTTTAGGCATTTAGCTGAGGCTGAGAAGCTTCTACATCATCAACATTATAATGGATTTTTCCCCCCATATCAGCTGTTTTAGTTTTTCAGTATATGATCCATTAAACTCTCCAACATCTTGGTGTACATTATTTGATAAATAAAATGTCAGAAAACAGTCCTAATTTCACACAGCTTTTTTTGTCAGACCAACAGTTCAAATCCCAAATATATTCAATTTACAATGACATGAACAGAGAAAAGCAGAAATCCACATTTGACATTCTGACTGGATATCTGATAACGGACTTATTTCAGCAATATGCTGTATCATACAGACCATAAATACAACCAGCCAAGTGGAGTACAGTGTCAACAAACTGGTGTCAAAATGGCTGCACCCTCTTCTGAAATACACTAATTAAAAAGGAGTCATATAGCCTACACAACTTTCCCTAGTTAACTTGTTAATGAACACTAAATAAAGTATGTGACCACAAGGCCAACAGGCAGGATGGCCGCCTTGAGATACTGCAGGATTACACGCACATCATAACAATACATTTATAAAAGAGTATAAGAATACTTTAAGGCTTTAACAAATTGTTCATTTCACATTTGAGCAGTTGCATCTAAAAACATACTGGAAGTGTTGGATAAGTGGGAAAATTGTAGTAATTGAAGAAATGATTTTTGTCAACTCCCTACTCTTCCTCTCAGCATGTGCCGTCTCATGCTGAGGGATAAAAGCCGCCATGGTGCCTTCCATCAAACCCCCCCCCAACTCCTCTTCATCCCCACAGAGACACATGACCAGTGTTAAGGAGGAAGGATGTACAGGAGCGACTGACCTTCCTTCTGC